>NC_091459.1:38704990-39009394 GCF_027789765.1 Dendropsophus ebraccatus | reverse complement strand
TCCACAGACTGGCGTGGGGACGCCGATCCTTTTTTTAACTGCCGCCTGCTTCCAGCGCATGGCGCTGGTCTATTTGCAAGTACTGGCCCGCCCCAAAGCATCAGTTTTGATCCTTTTTTCCATTGACTTCTCTTATAATAAAATGATCAAAAAAACAGGTCAAAACACATCTTTTTTTTTGTGTACACAAAAATGTGGTCAACCATGCTTTTGTGTACGCTAAGAAAATGGATGCGTTTTGATCTGTTTTTTGGGGGGGATTTTTTTTAAATGGTTGTGATGCCATTCCCCTCACTGCTTGACTGTAGTCTGAAATTGCAGTACACATTTTTTTATGCATATCTTTATTTGGTGCCGCGCCAAAACACAGTGTCAAAATGTACACATACATGTACAAAAATGTGCAAAAGTAAATAGGGCGCCACTTTTCAAACATCCAGGGATTTCAGTGGGAGAAATCACCAATTCTGTGCTGAAACGCACTGAGTAGCATTTTTAGCATTGCATGCACAGTATAACCATGTAAAATAAAGGTAATGTATGGCCAAATTTCAATAAAATAATATGCTTTATAGAAACCAATGGGTTGCTGGCCAGCAGTGGACGCACCATAAAGATTAATGGCCATAATTGATTACAACTGCCCAAATAATAAACATGGTTGTTATTTATCACCTGCTTTTGCAAAATACAGCAGTTTTTTTTTCATCTGTTTACCCATTGTTTAAAGCGTAGCTGTCATTTCAGGGTAATTTTTCTGAAAACAATAAATATCAACAGTTCAAGCGATTTTAAGAAACTCTGTAATAGGTTTTATGTACTAAAAGAGTTTCCTTCTGGACTGAAAAAGCAATCTCCCAGCCTCCCCCCTCACATCAAATGAAGCAGGATTTCTGTCTCCATTATGTGGCTATGGAGAGGGGAGGGGCTGTTAGGAGTGACTGATCACGGAGGATTTCTGCACAGCACAACACCCTGCAATCTTCTCTCAGTAAGTTCATAGATAAGCACTGACCTTTCTGACCCCAGAATCCTGCGGTTTAGGTGCCCAGAGAGTCTACAAACAGCTAACCCTCATGTCACCTCTTCCTGCTCCCTCATCTCCCTCAGCCCCTCCCCCCTTCATAGGCTTACAATGGAGAGAGCAGAACCCGTCTTCACTGGCTTCTCTGTAATGAAGACGTGTTTGCCTGATAATGCACAGATAAGAAGTCAGGGGGGGGAGGCTGGGAGATTGCTTCTTGAGTACAGAAGGAGGCTTTTTTGGCTGATAAAACCTATTACAGAGTTTCTTAAAATCACTTATACTACTGATTTCTGCAATAAAAAAAAACATGACAGTTACGCTTTAAGTATCATTTAAAATTGCATTCGCATTTTGCTTTTATTTAACTGTGTGTGAACCTAACCTGAAATCGTTCTGAATTGAGGCCACAATAGGAGAGGTTAAATGAGGAAAACATGCAGATTTCAACTCCGAATAAGCATAAATCACCATACAATTTTGCTGTTTGAATGTCCTGGGAAATCACTATAAATTATTTGTGAACTTTTAAACCTATATTAGAAAATTGTTCAAAAGGGAAACAGCAGTGGGAGCTATTGAGACTCCAGCACTTGTACTTACTGCTTTCTCCATGCTTTTGATTGAAAAGTGCACAGTTTTAGGACATGCTGCTACTTTTTAAAACATCAGGTGTAACTTTTTGCTATGACAGTTTTACTTGAATGGAACAACACTGCATCACCACTGTGCAAACTGACATGCGCCAATGTAAACATTGAAAATCCTGCATCATTCACATGAGCGCCGTGGCCACTTTTAACAGCTTTTAATTTAAAGTGATACTCCAGCAAAATATTTTTCTTTCAAATTATATGAGATTATAATATTAATTGCATTATATTTTTAATTATGTGAGACAGTAAAATAGAGAGTAAAAGGGTTGCATGTATGTATATATGTTTTGTATTCGTCTTGTGTTTCTGTTACTTTTAAGCTTATTTTAGTTATAATTTTCATTTTTCTTTGTTGTATTTCTGTACAATATCTTGTATTGTTTATATCCAGCACTGTGGGTCTTCCATTGTTGAACTATTTTCCATGGTCTTCACCGGATGACTTTACTCTCTTTGCATGGTTGCCACACATTTCCTGTTAAAGGAGAACTTCAGCGACAATTTTTTTCTTTCAAATCAACTGGTATCAGAAAATTAGTTCTATTTAAAAATCTCCAGTATTTATAAGCTGTTTTATGTCCTGCAGGAAGCAGTGTATTCTTTCCAGTCTGACACAGTGCTCTCTGCTGTCACCTCTGTCTGTGACATAAACTGCCCAGAGCAGTAGCAAATCCCCATAGAAAACCCCTCTTGCTTTGGACAGTTCCTTACACACAGAGGTGGCAGCAGAGAGCACTGTGTCAGACTGCAAAGAATACACCACTTCCTGCAGGACATACAGCAGCTGATATGCACTGGAACTCTGGAGATTTGTAAGTAGAAGTAAAGTACAAATCTGTAAAACTTTTAAATACAAAAAAAAATCTAACAAAAAAAATCCAAATTTAACTCATATTTTTCCAGCAGCATATGAACACAAACCCATTTGGGAAGATTTATCTAGCGAACTTATGCTGCGTTTACACAGAGCGATTATCGTTCGAATTTTCGCAATAACGATCGCATTTGAGCGATAATCGTTCTGTGTAAACACAGCAAACGATCAAGCGACAAGCGAGAAATCATTTATTTTGATCTTTCAACATGTTCTCAAATCGTCGTTCATCGTTCGCTAAAAATTTGCAGATCGCTTTGTTTAAAAATTCTTTCAAAGGTTCACCCTATGTGAAGGATAGGCTTAAGCGATCTTAAAAACGATCGCAATAACAATTTTTCTCACAAAGTTTCTAACAATTTTTCTAATGATTTATTCGTCTAAACACTGATCTTTATAAAAACCAATATGTTGCTTCAAAATCGTTAAACGATTGGGCGAATTATCGCTTCGTGTAAGCGCAGCATGACAGTATGATTGCCCTTTCTTGCACACAGCAACCAATCACAGCTCAGCCTTCATTTTACCAGAGCTCATAACATTTGAAAGCTGAGCTCTGATTGGTTGCTATGGGCTACAAAGGACATTCTTACTGTAAGGCTATTTTGGAGAAAGTGGGTGTAAAGCGCTCTTGTATAATACCTGACATTTTATGGGTAAACAAGGAAAGGTAAAAAACCTGATCAACTGGTGGTGTTGCACTGAGAGTACAACACCTAGTAGGGCTTAATGATGCCGTTGCAGATCCTAACCTGTAAGCTTCAAGCCAAAGGACATGTTTTCTTGGACCTGGAAAACTTGGATCAATGGAAGGCACTGATCTCAGATATTATGTGTTAAAGATTTATTGCACAAGATGATGAGTTTTAAAACTGATTGATTTCATCTTCATGTAATTGCATGAATGATGATGCTGGGAACTCCGAATTCATTTCCATAGCACATTGTCCGTATTTACCCATCACTCTTAGTTTTATCAAAGTACTGTGTCTTTAGAGGATATTAGAATGCTATATTAAAGCGACTCTGTACCCACAATCTGAAATCCCCCCCCCAAACTGCTTGTACCTTCGGATAGCTGCTTTTAATCCAAGATCTGTCCTGGGGTCCGTTTGGCAGATGATGCAGTTATTGTCCTAAAAAAATAACTTTTAAACTGGCAGCCCCTTGCTTTACGGGAGTGGCCTAGATTGTGTATGCATTAGGCTGGCACACCCTCTTTGTCCCTCCTCCCCGCCCTCCTCATCATTAGGAATGCTTCAGGCAGATTGCCTACTATTCGTCAGCTGTGTCAGCCCGGCACATCGTTTGGATCGTTAAGACACCTGTGCAAATGTTCAGCATGGAGAAAATGTTCCAGTGGCATTCCTAATGATGAAGAGGATGGGGAGGAGGGACGGAGGGGTGGTGCAAAGTTAGGGCACGGGGCTGCAAGTTTAAAAGTTGTTTTTTAGGACAATAACTGCATCACCTGCCGAACGGACCCCAGGACAGATCTTGGATTAAAAGCAGCTATCTGAAGTTACAAGTGGTTGGGGGGGGTAAGATTGTGGTTACAGAGTCGCTTTAATTCAACATGGTATGGTTTAGGGCAGAACAAAGTATTAAAAAGAAAAAACAGAGGTATATGCAAAAATTTGCGCTGTCACTAAAATAGTCCAACTCTCCAAGCAGATGAATGAATTAAAAAAGGCACTTGTTTATTGATTGCATAGAATTAACATGTTTCGGGAGAGCGTATTCTCCCTTTCTCAGAACAAAAGTGCATTATGCAGGATCAATACCCTGTGTAAAGACCCTATTCCACGGGCTGACTGAGATGAGCAAACAAGCTAGTTTCCTGCTTGCTGCCGCCGCTATTCCTCGCGGCGACAGCGAGCGGGTGAGTGTGGGACGGGCCGTGGGGGGCTGCCCAGGTGATCGCTTGATTGTCCGGGTAGCCCATAGCATACAGCAGCGGTCTGCTGCCGCCACTCCTATTCCACGGAGCGACGGCAGCAGATCGTTGCTGTATGAGTCGTTTGTTTTTCAACATGTTTGAAAGACAAACGACGCAATGATTGCCTTCTATTCCACAGGACGATTATCGGCCGTAATGGACAATAATCGTTCCATGGAATAGGGCCTTAAGGTGATATGCCATTAGCCCAAGTGACTAGAAGGTGAGCACAAGACTGATCTTTGATCCACAACCTATGTCTTTGGTATCACACGAGGCGCCTGTGCCTTTAATTTGCTTTTATGGTTTAGGGCAAGCATGTACTTTCAGTCCACGTTCACACAGTACATGAAAAACGGCCATTGTTCGGCACTCAAAAATAAAGTCCGTTGTAGTGAATGGCGAACAGCGGCCATTGTTGTACTGAAAACTGCATTGATTTCAATGCACTACGGCCGGAAATAATTGTCATGTAATTTTTTTCCGTGGCTGTAGCAAACAATGACCGTTGTTCAATACATTGTGTGACCAAAGGCCGCTGTTTGCATTGATTTCAATGCAACACATTTTTTTATGACAAGGACGCTCATTGTTTTAATTGCTAACAACGCCTGTTCTTGTCATAAAAATATGTGTGAACATAGCCTCAATCTGCATTTGAAATAACCATAAGAGAACCAAGAAAGTGATAGACAGTATTTCATGATGGGCGTCCCTTGTTATGTAATTAACATTTAGCAATGTGTGTAGGTCATGCTTCAGTGACAGACCATAATTCATGTTGTACATGAACAGGTGAAAGTGACACTATATATAGAAGTGGCTATCAGGAATGTCCAACCCTCAGTTAACTACTCAGTTACGACAGTGCGCTGTATCATGATCAGTCCTCTGAAGGGTGTAGACAGGATATGCAAACATAGCTCACAAATTATGTGACCAATTTTATGTCGTCACATGAAGAAAGAGAGTTCTCTCCAACTATACATTAAATATTATGCTGCATTGTCAAAGTTTCAGGTGATGTTTGCAAAGTGGTCATACTGGATAATAAAAAAGGTTTGTACTATATAACATTTATATTAAAAGTCAATCCTAATTATGTATTATGTACCAGCAGGTTCTTCATTTTAAACACATCTATCTGGATATTTAACAGTTTTTTACAGTATTATGGCTAAATCTTGGAACTGAGAAATTCTTAATAAGCCCTTAATTGAATTTCTTTCTAAACTTCAGAAAGCTGAGTTTTCTTTAGTACTCTATACTGCCACCAGTCAGTGTCAGTGTCACAGACTCTCCAGAGTGGTAGAAAATCCCTACAGAAAACCTTTCCTGCAGTTCCTGACAGGGGCAGAGGTGGAAGCAGAGAGCACAGTTTTAGACTGGAAAGTACAAGTCAGATTTCCGTGCTTGCCAGGGTGAGACCTGATGCTGTCAGTAAACTTTCACATGTAAATTTTTTTTTTTGGCAGAGATCAATAGTCCATGCAATTTTAAGAAACTTTGTAATTGGGTTTGTTAGCCGAAAAATTAATTTTTATTGTGAAAAAAGCAGTTTGAAGCTCTCCCCCCTGTCTTCATTGTTCTCCTATGGAGAGAGGGAAAAGAGACACCAAAACAGGACAACAAAGAGTTAATTAAAAGCTACATTACCCTCTGTCCTCTCTCCTCTGATGTCACCACTGACCTCTGAATAGCACCCTAAATAGCTCCCCTGCTGAGTAATCCTTTGTTCTCTGTGTACATTTCTCCTCCGTCTCTTTTCCCCCCTCGCCTCTTCATAGAACCGACAGGACTTGTCTGATTGAGATCTCTTGATTCTGAGCAGTGGATGACAGAAAAGAGAGGAGTAGGGGGGGGGGGGCGTATCTGGGAAAAGTCTTTTTAAATGCAGATAATAGCATATTTGCCTAATAAACCCAATTACAAAGTGTCTTAAAATCGCCTGTACTATTGATTTCTGCAAACAAAAACAAAAAAAATTCACGACAGTGACACTTTAAGATACCAGTGAAAAACATACATAGCTTAGGAATGAGATCGAAAGCAGGGACTGCCTTCAGAATGCCACACAGTTTTTCCTGATCATGGTCAGACAGGGACCCCACCCCACTCAATGAGGGGAATGCTGAGCAGCACTAGCAACCAAACAGACAGGCTTGAGAACTGGAGACGCTAAAGAGTAAGAGGAGCTGCTGTGTATGGCTCACAGAAGCCGAATCTGCAGTCTCAGGAGCTAGAGATGCCTGGGGAGAGGAAGAGCTAGTAGGATGCCAATGCAGCGAGGAAGCGCCTCTGGGCTTTGAAGGGAGGAAGCTAACTGGCGGAGCTTGTTTTTTGGGTACATTTGGCCAGAGATTGAGATGGGGTGGGGGGGTTCCCTAATAGAAGGCTACCACAGGGCCTGAGGAAGATATGGAGCTCTCAAGAGATGTGTCTGCTCAGGTCCATTGCTTAGCTATGCCCCTTATCAAGCAGTTCTGCACAGTCGCTGGTTCATCTGTGAAGACCTTCACTTTTATCATTGTTGGCAGCATTTTTACACAAGTCAATTATCAGGATTTAACATTCATTCGCTCGACATATAAAAGTCTGTTTAATCAGGTACTCTTACTTTATCTACAAATAAGTTATTGCTCTAACTCATGAATGCCGCTTAAAAGCTAATGTAATACTGGCATGTTGAGACACGCACATACATAAGCACATAATAATTTATAGCTCCTTAAGACTGAATAAAGTTCACAATCACATAAATGTTTTCCAACAGCTTGTTTATATTACTGTTACTGTTACTCGGTGCAGCATTAAATTCCAATAAAGTAACCTTTTTAAAATATAAGAAGAAAGTTTTGTAAAACAAAAAGAACAAACCTATAAAATTTTGAACTCAAACAGATCATGCTTAACCCCTTCGGGACCAGGATAATTTTCATTTTTTCCTCCTTGTGCTTAAAAGGCCATAGCACTTGCATTTTTACACCTACAGACCCACATGAGCCCTTATTTTTTGTGTCACTAATTGTACTTTCCATTGACAGGCTGAACTTTTGCATAAAATATGCAGCGAAACCAGAAAAAAATTATATGCGCAGTGAAATTGAAAAAAAAAAACACAATTCTTTTTCTTTGGGGGGATTGTGTTTTTACGCCGTGTGTCCTATGGAAAAACTGACATGTTTTATGTGTTCCTCAAGTCGTTACAATTAAAACGATATGTAACATGTATAACTTTTCTGATGGCCTGTAAAAAATTCAAACCATTGTTAACAAATATACGTTGCTTAAAATCGCTCCATTCCCAGGCTTATAGCGCTTTTATCCTTTGGTCTATGGAGCTGTGTGAGGTGTCATTTTTTGCGCCATGATGTGTTCTTTCTATCGGTACCTTGATTGCGCATATGGGACGTTTTGATCACTTTTTATTACATTTTTTCTGGATTTGATGTGACCAAAAATGTACAATTTTGCATTTTGGGATATTTTTGCGCTTACGCCGTTTACCGTGCGAGACCAGGAATGTGATTAATAGTTTGGGCGATTACGCATGCGGCGATAGCAAACATGTTTATTTATTTACTTTTATTTATAACCTGGGAAAAGGGGGGTGATTCAGACTTTTATTAGGGGAGGGGGCTTTTTATTGACAACAACACTTTTTTTTTTTTTAAACATATACTAGAAGCCCCCCTAGGGGACTTCTAGTATATAAACTTTGATCTCTCATTGAGATCTTTGCTGTATAGTTATACAGCAAAGATCAATGAGATAGGCACTCGTCTGCTTTCGGCTGCTGCAGCTGAAAACAAACAAGTGCCGAGCCGGGGACGGCGCCATCTTGGAGCGGTCCCCGGCCGGCTTCAGTAACTTCTTCTAGCCTGCTGACATCTCCCTATTGTACACAAGGTAATTTTCTTACCTTCATCCTCAGCGCAATTTCCATGCAGTTTGTATCTCCAGGCTAGTAATGCTGTTTGGTGCACTGGGGACAGGCCTTATACTGAGTCTCAAATTTTTCCGGTTTTCATTGTATTTGGACTATGAATCTAGCAATCATTCATCTGGCTACAGGCTGATCTTTACAAGTGCCTAGGTGAGAAAGGAACTCAAGGTTGGGAAGGCTGCAGGGTCAGATGGCATCAGTGCCACACTACTTAAGACTTAAGGGGGCCAGCTGTGTGGTATTATTACATATATGTTCAATATAAACCTTAAGTTGGAATTTTACCATCTTGTGTGGTACCAGTTCCAAAGACACCACATCCAAGGGACCTGAACGGCTATAGACCTGTAGCACTGACATCCCACTTGATAAAGGTCTTGGAGAGATTGGTTCTCACACATCTCCGCCCTCTAGTGAGCTTAGCTATGCACCCTCTCCAGTTTGCTTGTCGGCCGGACATTGGGGTGGATGATGCCATCATCCACCTTCTACCCAGAGCTCTTTCTCACCTGGAGAAACCAGGGAACACTGTGAGAATAATCTTCTTCGATTTTTCCAGTGCTTTCAAAACCATACAGCCGGAGCTATTGAGAAACAAGCTGGCCCTTGGTAAAGTGGACCTCCATCTCTCCAACTGGATCCTAGATTACCTTACAAATAAACCTCAGTATGTGAGAGCCCAGGACTGTGTGTCAGACACTGTTATCTGTAATACGGGGAACCTCAGGGTACAGTTTTTGCTCCTTTCCTGTTCACACTGTACACTGCAGACTTTAGATGCAACTCATCCACCTGCTACTTACAGAAGTATTCTGATGACTCTGCAATAGTAGGCCACATGAAAATGACAGGGAATACAGAGAAGTGAACAGGGATTTTGTGGATTGGTGTCAGTGGAACCTTAGGATTAGGGTAGACCAAGGAGATGGTGGTGGATTCCCGCAAGCGCAGATTTCCTCCAAAACGAGTGGACATCCAGGGGACTGGGATGATCATATGGACACACTATTCAGAAAGGCCATGGCAGGCTCTACCTGCTTCAGAGGTTGAGAGCCTCTGGAGTCCAGGGGACACTTCTTATGGCCTTTTTCAACTTTGTAGGGGCATCAGCCATTTTCTTCGGAATGGCCTGCTGGGGGAGTAACATATTAAACAGGAATAGGAACAAACTCGACAAGCTGATTAGAAGGGCCAGCTCTGTACTGGGGAGCCCCCTCAACATAGTGCAGGTGGTGGGTGAGAGAGGACTATTGTCCATGGTGAGCTCCATGCTGAAGAATAACTCCCATCCCAAGCATAGGACAGTGTTAGCACTGAATAGTACTGTAAGTGACCGCCTGCTTCACCCAAAGAGAAGGAGTGATATCAGAAGTCTCTCCTCCCTGCTACGGTTAGGCTGTACAATCAACACCAACCTAAGGGTACTATTACACGGAACAATAATCAGCCGATTACCGTTCTGTGTCATAAACACAACGATCAGCCGATGACCGACCCAGCAAACGAGCGCCGATCTAGCAGATCGGCGTCTGTTTACATTTATTATCGGGACCTGCTCAGCCCGTCTAATAGTACCCTAAGCGGAGATAATTCCATACAGAGAACTGAATATTTTAAGCTTGTGATATAATTTCTATCTTTGTATCTTTTTACTTTTTTTCTCTGTACCTATTGTCACTGTTATGCCTTTACCTTGGAGCCTTTTGTATTATTTATACTGCTGTAACACACTGAATTCCCCCATTGTGGGAATATTAAAGGATTATCTTATCTTATTTTTTGAGCCTTTTTGTCTATCTTTTCCTAATTAGTCTGCTGCCAATTTAACACCTCCTTGAGAGAAGCTCTGTTTTAGAACATATGGCACTGAAAGCGCGACTGAATAAATGAGAGGTACTGTATGTCTCCTTGACCTAACAGCTATCTAAGGCTACATTCACACGTCAGTGGATGAAAATCTGGATCCTCTATTTTTCATTCGCAATCTGCAAAATATTGTGTTCCGTATTTTAATCCGTTTTTTTTCTGTGGATCGGCAAAAAAAGGTGTAGTGAAGAAAAAAGAGGGGATTACAAAAATGATGTAATTTGCTGCCCCAACCCCCAAAAAAGGTCACATGGTCGTCTGGGGGCCATTTTACAGTCATTTCTATCAGGCAGGATATTTCTGGCAGGAGGAGCTTGGTGATGCCACAAAAAATGGATCCGTGATACGGATGGTTTTGTGGCATGCACCTTACTCTCTGCAAATTTTGTGTTCTCCATAGCCTTCTATTGGGGTGTCCGTTACGTAATTACAGACCGTATTACAACATGTCCGGGTTTTTTTGTCACGGATTGCAGATCCGCAAAAAAACTGGATGTATGAATTACACCATTGAAAATAATGTGTTGTAACGGATTTCGTATTTCCTGGTCCGGGAAAACGGATGAAACATACTGATGTATGAATTAGGCCTTAGGCCACATTCACACACCCGTAGTGCAGTCCGTGGCTGTGGACCACACTACCATATGTATATCCGTAGTGCTCCGTGCTTCACGGAACACTACATTCACACATCATTACTAGAGATGAGCGAACCGGGTTCAAGTTCAAGTTGATCCGAACCCAAACGTTCGGTATTTGATTAGCTGGGGCTGCTGAACTTGGATAAAGCTCTAAGGTTGTCTGGAAAACATGGATACAGCCAATGACTATATCCATGTTTTCCACATAGCCTTAGGGCTTTATCCAAGTTCAGCAGCCACCGCTAATCAAATGCCGAAAGTTCGGGTTCGGATCGACTCGAGGTTCGCTCATCTCTAATCATTACCCCAGTGATCCGTGCGGCAAAAAAAGGTCCGCATTACAACATGTCTGTTTTTTTGCGGCCCGGATCGTGACCCCGTATACACATACGGACGTGTGAACGGGGCCATAGGATAACATTGGTTTCATGTTCTGCCCGCAATTGCGTGCCCACAATTGCGGACAGAACAACGGATGTGTGAATTAGCCCTAACAGTGTGCAGTTTGCAATGTGAGTTGCTTCTGACATATTGATTTACATTTTATGGCTGTTATAATTATGGCAATAAAATGTGAACTGACAGATGTTTTCCCATTGAATTCAGTCCAATGCAATAGTAAAATCAGCCTTTTTGGGGATATTTTAAGAGTGTGTAAAGTAGATGTTTTAAGCCTCAGTTTTTTTTAGGATTATTTACTATGTTTTGCTTTCATCTGCAGAAAGTTTAGTCATCAATGTTTTATACTTGATGTAAAATTCTGTTTTCCTCCTAAACAGCTCTAAAGTTCAGATTCAGTAATTTCAGAACAATGTATCCTAGGCATTTGTAAAGTTTCAGAGTTTAAATAGCTTATGAGCTAACAGAACAATGGAGTCATTGTTTTGAGGTTTCTGGTTATCTAACTGAATAACTGTGTGGTAATATGTAATGAGTTGTTTTTGAAAATCGGTCATGCCATTCTAAGAGGGTGCACTGTCTGTGGTGAACTTTATAATTTGGTTGATGTGTATAAGTGAATGCTGTTAAGGTACAATTAGTACTTTTCTTGAGGTTCTTACTGCACTGTGGGATTTGTACTCTAGGGGGCTGCGGATCGCTATTTTGGCCGTGCTGCTGCTCCTGTTTTAGGTGGTGGTGTCAGAAACTGTGTTCCTGTTTGTTATTTTCACTGTATTATCACTTTAGGTGGTGTTGGCCAATTGTCATTGCAGCCCTGTGTTTACATCAAAGTCGGTGTTGTTGCGCTGTGGCATCCACTTCAGATAAGCCCATATATGCCTATAACTGCAGCTCTCTGGTCCAGAGAGCATCCGCATAGAATTGTTTGTCTGTACAATTCATAAAAAGACCGTTGCCTGTTCAATATAAATTTTGATTTAACTATTTTTCTTAGAACTACGTGAGGAAGATTCTAGGGTGTTATAATAAAAAACATGTTAAAGCAGATCTCAATTTATTATGGTTAACTAGTTTAAGAGAAAGTCCAACCAAAATGAAAAATAGCAGGCATGCAGGGGTGTGTGAGAAAATAATAAGTGAACATCCTTATACCTCAGTTGCACCGCAGCTGGGTCCCGTTTAAAGCAGCCGGCTATCATCTTCTGCTAGAAACCGGGTATGTCACATACCTGGCTCTTTCAGCTGCAATGTCATAGCCAGACCTAGCAATTGCCCGCTAAGCCGGTAAGTGACTGGGGCAGTGCCCCGCCCCAGCCACTGATTGGCTGAGTGGGCAATCACTCAGCCGGGTACATTATGTTGCAGCTAGGAGAGCTGCAGGATACAGGCTGCTGTGAATGGGACCTACAGAGGCACGAGGAGGGGTGAGTTCACTCTAGGAGTGCTGTAGTCCGGGACTAGGTGCTCTTTCTCTGTGGTAGAAATGCAGAATGCAACGTTAGGACATAATTCAGACTGAAACTAAGCTGTTACAAGGAATGGATTGAGATCGAAATTGCGAAAAGATTAGAAGGAAGTGGCGGTTAGGCAGGGAGCACACGCGTGGTTGAGTGAGGAGGTGGAGACTATATATACCCTCAGGATTACATGACAGACGACTCCAGAGCCTGTGGGCTGTGCTTATAAATACAGGTGGTCAGGCGCATGCCTGCCACTAGAGGGAGCCCAATCTTCCAGGAGGGCAGCCAAGAACAAGAGAAGCTTCCAAAAGCTGAGAGAAGGGAGATGATCACAGCACAGTGCGACCCAGAGCAGGTAAGGGGAAACGGACACAGCTGCGTGCCGTTACAGTACCCCCTCCCTTAAGGCCCCTCCTCTTCTTGGACCGCAGTTGGTGGAAACGCTAGATCAATTTTGTTCTCTTCAGATTCCCAGGACCTCTTCTGGTCCACAGCCTTTCCAACCCATCACATAGTAAACTTAGACTCTTGAACGTTTCATATCCAAGATCTCTTTAACCTTGTAGACATCTTTAGTGCCAGACACTGGGGTAGGAGAAATGATTTTAAAAGAGTATTAGTTAAGGATAAGTGGCTTGAGGAGAGTTGAGGAATAAAACTGTTAAGAACTCACCTGCCAGCGCTCCTGCGGCGTCATCTGCTCTCCCGGCTCCGTCGGTCGGCGCTAGGACTCAGCGCCGACGCGGCCACGCCAGCCGGGTGACGTCACGGAGACCCGACGGCGTCCTTGGTTACCAGGGACGCCGCGGCTCCGAGTCACTCGCGGCGGCCGTCCAGACGCTTCAGCTGAACGGCATCATGCTCGGGCTGAGGGGCGGATCGCTTCCCCACTCAGTCCATAGCATGACAGCTGATGTGTGTTTGGGATCAGGGGGTCGGGCCAATGATGTGCTGATCCGGCCCCCTGACCCAGTATAAGTATTATTCACTGACCAGCTCACTTCGCTGGCTATTAGTTGTCTCTGATCCCAGCTCCCCAGTTCCCTGCATTCTGCCCTATCCTGTCTCTATTGTCTTGCCTGGATTCTGACCTTTTGCCTGTCCCCTGACTCTCCGTTTGGTTCTGATTTTGTACTGCGTTGCTCGTTTGGTTTCTGACTTGGCTAGTTGACTTCCCGCATTGTGTTTTTCTGTCTGTCTGCGTTTTATGTTGTGCACGTATACAGCATAGGGATTGTCTTCGTGGTTGTCCGCGACCGCCTAGGGTCGTCCGAGGCAAGTAGGCAGGTGACAGTGGGTGGGGTCAGATTCAGGGCCCACTGTCTGGTGTCTTGTCTTACCTGCTATTCTTGACAGAATAGCCAGCCCTAAATTTTTTATACGTCTTCCGAGGATCACCATGGATCCCATTAAGACATTGGTGGAGCAGATGCAAAACCTGAACACGTTGGTACAGGGTCTTGCGGAACGTGTTCAGGAACAGGAGGCTGCTCCACGCCAGGTGACTATGACGACCCCCTCCCCTCCCGAACCACCAGTACAGCTCCCGGAGAAATTTAAGGGAGATAGAAAGGATTTTCGGGCTTTCAAGGAGGGGTGTAAATTATTCTTTCGGTTGCGTCCACGCTCTTCTGGGGACGAAAGTCAAAAGGTGGGAATTATAATGTCCCTTCTGCAAGGTCCCCCACAAGAATGGGCATTTTCCCTACCTCCCAACGCTATTGAGTTAAGTTCTGTGGACTATTTTTTTTCAGCTCTTGGCCTGTTGTATGACGATCCTGATAGGACCGCAGTGGCTGAGCGCCAATTGACCGCGTTACAACAGGGAAAGAGACCAGTAGAGGACTATTGCGCTGAATTTCGCCAGTGGTGTATTCCATCCGGTTGGAATGACTCTGCACTACGGTATCAGTTCCGTGTAGGTCTTTCCGATCAATTAAAAGATTTATTAGTGGCTTACCCGCCTCCTGAGTCTTTAGAAGAGATTATGACCTTAGCGATAAGGGTTGATAGACGCATGCGGGAGAGACGGAGAGAAAGAGCAACCACTGGTCCTTATAAGTCCTCACCCTCTGTTTTCTCTCCTCCTAAACCTTCTTCTTCTCTGTCATTATCACAAGAAGAACCTATGCAGATTGGAGCCACTGATGCTAAGACAAGACGCGCCTATCGATTGCAACATAATTTGTGTCTATACTGTGGCAAATCGGGACATCGTATTCGGGAGTGTACCTCCAGAATTGGATCACCGCCGGAAAACTCCAGCGCCTGAGTGACTATCGAGGGGGTCACTCAGGCGCACAGGTACCGCTCGACAAAAAGAATAAATTGATGGTGCCTATTGCACTTTCTTTAGGGGAAAAAAGTATTTCGGGATCAGCCCATATTGATTCTGGGGCATCCGCTAATTTTATTAATTCTGGTTTCTGGTCCAGTCTGGGGGTATGTCCACTTCAGCTTAAGTGCCCGCTGAGTATCACTGGGGCGGATTTTACGCCACTGGCGCAAGGTAAGGTGAGGTATATTACTCCTCACCTCAAGGTAAACATAGGTTCTATTCATTCTGAGTTTCTTGATTTTTTGATTATGGATAATTTGTCATCCGACATTATTTTGGGGTTGCCCTGGTTGGCCCAGCATAACCCAGTGTTTGATTGGCCAAACAGGGAACTCATTCAATGGGGACCGGGATGTGCTTCTCATTGTATTTCTTTGCATCTTACTGAATGTTCCTCCTTGGAAGAGGAGGTCCCCGAATTCTTATGGGATTTTGTTGATGTATTTGACGAAAAATCAGTGGACGAGTTACCTCCCCATCGTCCATACGATTGTGCCATTGATTTAATTCCGGAGTCTAAATATCCTAAAGGTCGGATATTTAATTTGTCTAGGCCGGAGAGGGAGGCTATGCGTGAATATATCAAAGATAGTTTACGCAAAGGTCACATTCGTCCTTCCTGCTCTCCACTAGGGGCAGGGTTTTTCTTTGTTGGTAAAAAAGATGGTGGTCTACGTCCGTGCATAGACTATCGAGAATTAAATAAAATCACTATAAAGAACCAACATCCTCTTCCGTTAATTCCTGATTTATTTAATCAGATTGTAGGGGCTCAATGGTTCTCTAAGATTGATCTGCGTGGAGCCTATAATCTGATCAGGATAAAGGAAGGGGATGAGTGGAAGACTGCCTTTAATACCCCTGAGGGACACTTCGAATATCTTGTGATGCCCTTTGGGCTATGCAACGCGCCTGCAGTATTCCAACATTTTGTCAATGATATTTTTCGTGAATATCTGGGTCGGTTCTTGGTGGTATACTTGGATGATATATTAATTTTCTCCCCTGATTGGTCCTCACACGTATACCATGTTCGTAAGGTTATGGAACTCTTGCGGTTGAATCGATTGTTTGCTAAGTTGTCGAAGTGCCAGTTCGGTGTTCAGGAGGTTTCATTTTTGGGATACAAAGTCACCTCCAAGTCTTTTGAGATGGATCCTCTTAAAATAACGGCCATTGAAAAATGGGAGCGCCCCAACAGTCTTAAAGCGTTACAAAGATTTTTGGGGTTCGCTAATTATTATAGAAAGTTCATTAAAGGTTTTTCCGTAATTGCCAAGCCCCTCACTGACATGACCAGACAAGGAGCTGATTTGGTAAACTGGACTCCGGAAGCTGTTCTGGCATTCGACAAACTTAAAAGGTGTTTTTCTGTTGCTCCGGTGTTGACTCAACCAGATTTCGAACGACCGTTCATTGTTGAGGTGGATGCCTCAGAGGTCGGAGTGGGAGCTGTTCTCTCACAGGGATCAGAGACGCTCACTAATCTCAAACCCATAGCCTATTTTTCTCGGAAGTTCTCTAGAGCTGAATGTAACTATGATATAGGCAATAGAGAACTTCTCGCCATTAAATGGGCTTTTGACGAATGGAGGCATTTTTTAGAAGGAGCTAGACACAAGATTAAGGTTTTGACTGATCACAAGAATCTTGTTTATCTAGATAAAGCTAAACGTCTTACTCCCCGGCAAGCCAGATGGGCTCTCTTTTTCACACGATTTGATTTTGAGATAACCTTCAGGCCTGGCTCCAAGAATGTAAAAGCAGACGCTTTATCACGTAGTTTTGACATCAGTAGCACTCCCACAAAGAATACTGAAACCATCTTATCCCCCGGGGTGGTGGTAGCCATATTGCAGCCCGATCTGGCTGCCCAAGTAGTAAATTCACAAACTATGGCTCCTAGGGACACCCCAGAAAACAAACTCTTCGTTCCCCCCAATCTTCGTCTTAAAGTCCTGGAAGAGATTCATTGCTCTGTGTTAGCGGGTCATCCAGGCATTGCTGGAACAAAGTATCTTTTAGCTCGTAATTATTGGTGGCCATCTTGGGCCAGAGATACTAAATTATTTGTGGAAGCATGTGAGACTTGTGCTAGGTCGAAGGTGTCTCGTAGATTGCCAGAGGGACTCCTTCGACCTTTGCCAGTGCCTACTCGACCCTGGACCCATATCTCTATGGACTTCATTACTGACCTACCACTCTCCAAGGGTAAGACAGTGATTTGGGTGGTCACCGATAGATTTTCTAAAATGTGTCACCTTACTCCTCTTAGTAAACTCCCTACTGCACGTAGCTTGGCTTGCCTGTTTATTAATCATATTCTGCGCCTGCATGGGGTTCCCGAAAATATTGTTTCTGATAGGGGGGTACAGTTTGTATCTAAATTCTGGAGAGAATTCTGTAGTCGTCTAGGTATATCTTTGTCTTTTTCATCTGCTTTTCATCCTCAGTCTAACGGACAAACTGAGCGAGTAAACCAGTCATTGGAACAATTTTTGAGATGTTTTGTTGCAGGTTCTCAAGACAAATGGAAGGAATATTTACCTTTAGCTGAGTTTGCCCTTAATAATCGAGAGAATCAATCTCTCAAGATGTCACCTTTTTTTTGCAACTTCGGATTTAATCCTAGGTACTCTTCCATTCATGCCGCTGAGTCAATTAACCCATCCGCCGAAAGGATTTACAAAAGACTGTGCACAGTCTGGGCCCAGGCTCTGCAGAACCTGGTTAAAGCCCAAGAAAGTTCGAAAAAACAATCAGACAAAAGACGCATATCTGGCCCAGAATACAAGGTGGGGGATAAGGTATGGCTCTCTACCAGAAATCTAAAATTAAGAACCCCATCTAGTAAACTGTCGCCAAAATTCATCGGTCCCTATGTAATTCTTAAGATCATTAATCCTGTCTCTTTTAAGTTACAATTGCCTAAGAGTATGAAGATCCATGATGTGTTCCATAAATCACTGTTAAAAAGATATGTTGATCCGGTGTTGCCATCTGTTCTCCCTGCTCCCTTGGTCATCCAGGGGGGAGCTGGAGTACGAGGTGGAGAGAATTCTGGATTCCCGTTGGGTCCAGAGGTCCTTGCAGTACCTGGTTCATTGGAGAGGATTTGGTCCTGAAGAACGCACTTGGGTCGCAAGTAGGGACATGCATGCGCCTCGCCTTGTTCAGCAATATCATTCATGTAACCCTTTCAAGCCGGGTCCTTTTGGTAAGGGTCCTGAGGCCCCTCATAAAGGGAGGGGTAATGTTAAGAACTCACCTGCCAGCGCTCCTGCGGCGTCATCTGCTCTCCCGGCTCCGTCGGTCGGCGCTAGGACTCAGCGCCGACGCGGCCACGCCAGCCGGGTGACGTCACGGAGACCCGACGGCGTCCTTGGTTACCAGGGACGCCGCGGCTCCGAGTCACTCGCGGCGGCCGTCCAGACGCTTCAGCTGAACGGCATCATGCTCGGGCTGAGGGGCGGATCGCTTCCCCACTCAGTCCATAGCATGACAGCTGATGTGTGTTTGGGATCAGGGGGTCGGGCCAATGATGTGCTGATCCGGCCCCCTGACCCAGTATAAGTATTATTCACTGACCAGCTCACTTCGCTGGCTATTAGTTGTCTCTGATCCCAGCTCCCCAGTTCCCTGCATTCTGCCCTATCCTGTCTCTATTGTGTTGCCTGGATTCTGACCTTTTGCCTGTCCCCTGACTCTCCGTTTGGTTCTGATTTTGTACTGCGTTGCTCGTTTGGTTTCTGACTTGGCTAGTTGACTTCCCGCATTGTGTTTTTCTGTCTGTCTGCGTTTTATGTTGTGCACGTATACAGCATAGGGATTGTCTTCGTGGTTGTCCGCGACCGCCTAGGGTCGTCCGAGGCAAGTAGGCAGGTGACAGTGGGTGGGGTCAGATTCAGGGCCCACTGTCTGGTGTCTTGTCTTACCTGCTATTCTTGACAAAAACCAGTTGAGAGTGAAATGAGTTGGGAATATGCAGAGATGGCGCAAATGGCGCGCGTAAGAAACTGGATTGATTTGTCTTAGTATAGTGAAGGATCCTCAGTAACGAGATTCCAACTTCAAACTAAGGACCCATAAGCAGATATTCTTAGACAGCCAGACTTTGTTTCCAGGCTGAAATTTGGGTGCAGGTCTGCGTTTCTTGTTTGCTTGCCTTTTGATGTTAGCAGAGTCTTGGAGAAGGCTTTGACGAGCTTGACACCAAATCTGGACGAAGTTCCGAACTTGGTTCTCAACAGTTGGAACTTCCAAAGTTGTTGGAAGTGGCAACAGAAGACAAAGATGCTGGCCTTATAAATATATGGAAGGAAGAGTCCCCCGAAGAGCCGCTAGAGTGGTTATTATAAGAGAACTTGGCACATGGCAGCAGAGGAATCCAATCGTCTTGATGAGTTGACACAAAGTGGTGAAAGTAATTGCCCAGAGTCTGATTCAACGGTTTCACCTGGCAGTTGAATTGAGGATGGTAGGCTAAAGACAGGTCCAGTTTCATTTGGAACTGGGCACAGAGAGCACACCAGAACTTGAAAGGGGAATTGAACTCTCCTGTCAGAGACCAGAGGATGAATAGGAAAGCCAGTTTAGTTGCCAAAGGCAGGCCTAAAAGAGGAGTAAAATATGCCATCTTGGAAAATCGGTCCACTATGATTCAGAATACAGAGCAGCCTGAGGAGAGGGGAAGATAAATGATAAAATCTATGGCAATATGTGATTATGGAATCTCCAGCACAGGTAGTGGCATCAGAAGACTCGCAGGCTTTTGGTGAGAACTCTTAAGGCCCTATAACACAAAGCGATTATTGTCCGTATTTGGCCGATATCGGCCGTTACAAATGATAATTGTCTTGTGTAATAGAAGACAATGATGTCGGCTGATTGTTGTCTTTCAACATATTGAAAAATCAACGATCTAGATAATAGCGATAAGCTGCTGTTGCACTGTGTAATAGGAGCGGCACCAGCAGACCGCTGCTATCTTCTAGCATTCACCTGGGCAGCCCCCCATAGCCCCCCCGACTAGTCTCACCTGCTCACTGTCGGTGTGTGTAATAGTGCCGTTAGCAAGTGGGCAATGAGGAGCAAGCGAGCGCTGACTTGTCAGGTCGGCGCTCCCTTGCTCTTCTGAATTGCCCCGTGTAATAGGGGCTTTATTGCGGGCACAGTCTAGGCAAGCAGCCACAAAATCTTTCACATCTTGAGCCAGAGTTGGTCACCAATAATGCTGGGAAATGAGATTAAGACATCTGCATACCCCCGAATGGCCAGCAATACGGGAGGCATGACCCCAGGTCAAGACCTGTTTCTGAGAGCCTGGCTGTACATATATCTTGCCAGGAAAAATCTCTCCTACTACACAGGACGATTATCGTGCGAAAAATTGTTATATCGATTAAATTTAAATTATACTCGTTCTGTGTAATTGCAGGCAAAGATTTCAGGTTATCGGTAAACAATCTCGTTTGCGATCGTTTATCGTTAGTCGTTTAAAATCGCTAAGGGCCCTATTCCACCAGACGATTATCGTTCAGATTATCGTTAAATCGTTCGGTTGAAATGCAGTTAACGATTAACGACCGAACGCGAAATCGCTAATTGCTTCATAAGACCTGGACCTATTTTTATTGTTGCTCGTTCGCAAAATGTTCGCAAATCGTTCGCATTGAATAAGACATCGTTCGGTCGTCTGCAGTAGATACAAACGCGATAGCGAAGAAATAGCGAAGTAAAAGTAACGTTTATCGTTCCATGGAAATGAGTGAATGTTTTCAGGTCTTTCGCAATATCGGTCGTTTGAGATCGTTAATTGTTAACGATTATGCGAACGATAATCGTCTGGTGGAATAGGGCCCTTAGTCTCACCAGTGCCGCAGTGATGAGGTGCTCTGGGAACTGAACCCAGAGGCCCTATTACACAGGACGATTATCGTGCAAAAAATTGTTATATTGTTCGAATTTAAACGATAATCGTTCTGTGTAAATGCAGGCATTCGTATGTCGTTTATCGTTGATTTCGATCTAAACCTAAAATTATCCTTAATCGTTCGCTAATCATTCGCTGTAATTCCACATTGGTTCGCTCGAGTTCCACATTTTTTCACTAATTGTTCAGTGTAATTAACAGCCATCATTCTGTGTAATATGGTGAACGATTTCAGGTAATGATAAACAATCTCGTTTGCGATCGTTTATCGTTATTCGTTAAAAATTGCTCCATGTAATAGGACCCTAAGGGCCCTATTCTACGGGACGATTATCGTTCAGATTATCGTTAAGTCGTTCGAATCTAAGCGATAATCTTTCGGTTGAATAGCAGTTAACGGTTAGCCACCGAACGAGAAATTGTTGATCGTTTAATAAGTCCTGGACCTATTTTTATCATTGCTCGTTCGCAAATCATTCGCATTGAATAAGACGTCGTTAGGTCGTTCGCAGTAGTGACGAACGCAATAGCGATGACAAGACGACCACAAAAACAATCATAAATAACGATTATCGTTCCATGTAAATGGGTGAACAATTTCAGGTCTTTCGCAATAGCAGTTGTTTGGATCGTTTATCGTTAACGATTATGTGAACGATAATCGTACCGTGGAATAGGGCCGTGGCGTCCAGTGCTCTAGACAGTGCGTCTGCAGTGACATTCTTGGCTGCTGGATGGAAATGAAGAGTGAAAAATAGCAAGCACCCAGAGATAAATTTCTAGTGTCATAGCAAAGGGTCTGAATAAAATACAAAATTTTCATTTTTCCTTTTTAATAAATTTGCAAAAATATCTAAAATTCAGTTTTCACGTTCTCATTGTGGTGTATATTAACCCCTTCACGAAGGTCATCGATGCATGGATGGTGGATACAAGGTGCCCATGGTGGATATATAAGGAGATATTTTTACATATATATCTTTAGCTATGAGTAAAGCCGAGAGTCCGAAAAGCATTATGTAAGCAGTCAAGTTTGTATGTGAAGTTTCAATAAAGCATTGGATATTTGGATGGACTCCAGCACTGCTGGCTTTTATCTTCTTCCAAGTGGTGAAGCAGGGCTGTTTTAATACATTGGTTAGCCTGGTGCACAGCCCTCAAAAGTGCCCCCCCCCCTTTCGGCGCACCCCCCCCCTTTCGGCGCACTCCCCCCACGCATTATCAATCAGAATCAGAGCTCCATACACAGTATAATGTACTGTATTAAGAGCCCCAGGAAGTGCGGCAACAAGAGTGAGTGACTGACAGGAAGGGAGCCAATGGCCCTCTCTCTGTCAGTGCTGCTGCTAAAGGTAGCTACGAGCGCTCATAGTTAGAATGTACAGCGCAGCAGCGGGCGGGGGGGGGGGCTGCAGGAGGCACCATGGATGGGTAAGTAGATTACCCATCCATGGCGCTCCCCCATGACAGGCTGGTGGCCGGAGTCCTGTGCGACCGCACATAGCAAAGGCCGGCCTACTCGGGGGGCTCTTTAACCCTTTAAGGACATGGCCCATTTTCGTTTTTACGTTTTCGGTTTTTCCTCCTTGTGTTTAAAAGGTCATAGCACTTGCATTTTTCCAACTAGAAACCCACATGACCACTTATTTCTTGCGTCACTAATTGTACTTTGCAATTACAGGCTGAATTTTTGCATAAAGTACACTGCGAAACCAGAAAAAAATTCAAAGTGTGGTGAAATTGAAAAAAAAAACGCATTTCTTTTATTTGGGGGAAATGTGTTTTTACGCCATTCGCCCTGGGGTAAAACTGACTTGTTATGCATGTTCCTCAAGTCGTTACGATTAAAACGATATGTAACATGTATAACTTATATTGTATCTGATGGCCTGTAAAAAATTCAAACCATTGTTAACCAATATACATTCCTTAAAATCGCTCCATTCCCAGGCTTATAGCGCTTTTATCCTTTGGTCTATGGGGCTGTGCGAGGTGTCATTTTTTGCGCCATGATGTGATCTTTCTATCGGTACCTTGATTGCGCATATACGACTTTTTGATCGCTTTTTATTACATTTTTTCTGGATTTGATGCGACCAAAAATGCGCAATTTTGCACTTTGGGATTTTTTTGCGCTGACGCCGTTTACCGTACGAGATCAGGAATGTGATTAATTAATAGTTCGGGCGATTACGCACGCGGCGATACCAAACATGTTTATTTATTTATTTATTTGTTTACTTTTATTTAAAACCTGGGAAAAGGGGGGTGATTCACACTTTTATTAGGGGAGGGGGATTTTTACTATTAACAACACGTTTTTTTTTTTTTACACATATACTAGAAGCCCCCCTGGGGGACTTCTAGTATATACACTTGGATCTCTCATTGAGATCTCTGCAGCATAGATATGCTGCAGAGATCCATGAGATCGGCACTCGTTTGCTTTCGGCTGCTGCAGCCGGAAACAAACGAGTGCCGAGCCGAGGACGGCGCCATCTTGGACGCGTCCCCGGCCGGCATCAGTAACGGAGATCGCTCCTCCGGGACAAGGTCCCGGAGGAGCGATCTCCCCCACTAGACACCAGGGAAACGTTGCCTCCGGTAATCGGAGGCAGCTGTCAACTTTGACAGCTGCCTCCGATTAGCTAATTAGCGGGCACGGCGATCGGACCGTGCCCGCTAATAGCAGCGGTCCCGGGCTACTCGCGGCACCCGGGATCGCGGCACTTCAAAGCGGGGCCGCCGCGCGGCCCCGCTTTGAAGTGCTAATGAGGACATAGGACGTACCGGTACGTCCTATGTCCTTAAGAGGTTAACTAGTGGGCCCGGTGCACATGCACCTTTTGCCCTCTGGTTAAAGTGGCCCTGCACCTTGTACCGGACAGGTGAATTGCTGTGGGTGTGGTGAGCTGAATATTTTCCTTCTTGCATTGATGCACGGATGTCCAGGTCAAATTGAAGCAATGTTCCTCCTCGTCTTCTAAGAGCCATTGTGCTTTTATTTTTCCACCTACGGGGCTGGGTGGGGTGTTATTTTTGCGTTATGATCTCTAGTTTTTAGTGGTATCATATTGGTGTAAGAGGAAAAATTTTGACCGGAAGGAGGTAGGTGGAGGTAACACGCTTAACCCCTTGCCTCTTCAGCCTATTTTGGCCTTAAAGGGGTTGTTCATCAATTTTTTTTTTCTTTCAAATCAACTGGTGCCATAAAGTGCCAGAGATTTGTAATTCACTTCTATTAAAAATTCTTAAGTCTTTCAGTACTTATCAGCTGCTGTGTGTCCTGCAGGAAGTGGTGTTGTCTTTCCTGTCTGACACAGTGCTCTCTGTTGGCTCCTCTGTCCATGTCAGGAACTGTCCAGAGCAGCACCTCTCCTGCTCTCCAGACTGGAAATAATACAACTTCCTGCTGGGCATACAGCAGCTGATAAGTACTGGAAGGCTTGAGATTTTTTTAATAGAAGTAAATTACAAATCTCTGGCACTTTATGGCAGCAGTTGATTTGAAAGAAATTTTTTTTTGATGTACAACCCCTGTAATGCCCAGGGCCTATTTTTTAAATCTGACCTGTCTCTCTTTATATAGTGATAAATCTGAGATGCTTTTAACTATCGCGGAGATTGTTTTTTCGTGATATATTCCTCTTTATGTTTGTGGTATATTTTGGTTGATACACAAAAAAACACATTTGCACAAAAATTTGAAAAATTTACATTTCTCTATATTCAAAACTCTCTTTTCCTAAGAAAGATAGTCATGCCGCATGAACTAATTATTAATGCAACATCTACAACATGTCTGCTTTATGGTAAAGTCATTTGGTGAATGTACTTTTTCTTGTCAGAATGTTAGAGGACTTCGAAATTTTGCAGCGATTTTTCAAATTTTCATGAAAATTTCAGTTCTGATTTTATTAGGGACCAGTTCTGAAGTGAATTTGTTGGGCTTGTATGTTAGTTACCCCCATAAATACCTCCACTATAAAAACTGCACCCCTTCAAATATTCAAAGTAATATTTAATAAGTTTATTAATCCTTTAGGCGTTTCGCAGAAATTTAGGCAAGTTGGAGGGGAAATAAAAAATTTAATTTTTTTTGGCAAATAATCTATTTTAATAATTTTTTTCCTCTTACACAGCAAATACTAACTGAGAAATACCACTCACTATTTATTCCCCTTATTCCAGTGTTTCTAGAAATCCCCCATATGTGGCCGCAGTGCGTCACCTGACTCAACCACAGGCCTCAGACATGAAGGAGACCTGGTAAATTTTAGGGCCTTTTTTTATTTCAGGTTATTTTTTAGCCATTATATCATGTCACAGAGGCCTTGTGGTGCCAACATTTTTGTGTAAGACGAGTTGACGTTTCCATCGGTACCATTCAGGGGGACATGTGACACCCTAATAATTTTTTATTAAATGTTTTATGAGGTGGTATGAAAAAACACAATTTAGCAGCTGTTTTTCACCATTGTTTTGTACGCCGTTTACTATACGTTACATATGACATGTCTTATCTTTATTCGTCAGGTCGGTACGATTACAGTGATATCCATTTTATTTAGCTTTTGTTATAGTTTATGGCATTTATGCTATAAAAACTGTTTGTGTCTTGCATATTGTAAGAGCAGTAATATTTTTATTTTTTCACCAATGGAGTTATGTGAGGGCTTTTTTTGACGGCATTAAAAAACAAAAGTTATCTGTAGTGTTCAGACCTAACAAACTGTTCTGGTTTGGCAATTAGAGATGAAAGAAGCAGGCAGAGGTTTAGGTTCGTACAAACCTGACCCATTGGCACTTGAATCCTGCTGTATTCCCATTCTGAGAGGAAGGCAGAGATAGCCTGAGTCCTGCCTGGAAAAGGGGAATACAGCCTAGGCTGTTCAAATGCTGATTGTAGGGATGGTCTGAACCGAGTTCAGTTCGGGTTCATACGAGCCCGAACTCTCGGCAATGATTCCCGCTGTCTGCCCTCTCCATGGAGAGGGTGGATACAGCGGGAGGACCGCCTAGAAAACTGGGATACAGCCATAGCCATAGGCTGTGTCCCAGTTTTTCAGGCGGTCCTCCCGCTGTACGGAGCGGGCAGATAGCGGGAATCTGATGCAGAGCTTTCGCCAGTTTCGGACCATCCCTAGTTCAGGTTTGTACAAACCTGATCCTCGGCCCAGTTCGCTCATCTCTATTGGCAATGTTCTCTTAAATCAAACACTGGGCATTTAATTCCTGCCGCTGCAGAAGTTGGATGCCGTCTTAGTGAGTCCTGGAAAACATGGCTACAGCCATGGGAAATCAAATGCCGAATGTTCAGGTTTGACGAACATTGGGGAAACTTAAAAGGAGTTATCCAGCTCTACAAAAACATGGCCACTTTTCCCCTCTCTTGTTTCCAGTTCAGGTGCAGTTTGCAATTAAGCTCCATTTACTTCAATGGAACTGAGTTTCAAAACCCCATCCAAACTGGAGACAACAGTAGGGGGAAAGTGGCCATGTTTTTGTAGCGCTGGATAACCCCTTTAACAGACAGATCGGCTCAACACTAGTTACCTGGATAAGGTATTAGAGTTCTTCAGATACCTCTGATGTATAAGCAGGGCACCAACTTTACCTCACACACAGCATAAAGTATATAACTTGACAGATGTTATAGTTCTGTATCGGCTTACAGTATGAGTATGAGTATGAGGTAGAGGCCCATTCCCTGCCAGTCACACAGGTATCAGTGAAGATGCCCTCAGCCTCTCATCCCAGCAGTGGCGCCTCAGCTCTCCCGCCCAGCGCGCGAGACGCCACAGCTGTGGGCGGGCAGTAACCCATTGTATGCCGGAGCCTAGTTTACTGAAAGAGAAAGTAAAGACAGGGGGCGCTGTGCCTGCAAAAGTACATGGCATGCGTCTATGTGCACGGGAGAAGAAGGAAAACAAGGAAATGGTGGAGGGAGAGCTGCCTAGTGATCACCTCATAGCCCCGGCGGCCGCTTAGGGGGGCAGCGCATTGATGGGTTAAACACTGTGTGGCCGAGGAGGATGGATTACGAGTTTAAGAGCAAGCTGTCTGCCGAGCGGGAGCGGGTGGAGGATCTCTTTGAATATGAAGGTTGCAAAGTGGGTCGTGGTACCTACGGGCATGTTTACAAAGCCAAGAGGAAGGACGGGTAAGTGTCGGCGGCGGCGGGTGTGAGGGAGGGCCGAGGGCGTGTACAGGGCGGCGTGTGCCCGCTCCCTGACATGATGCCAGTAGAGCGGGAGTGTGTGCACAGGACGTGTCCTCCTCACTGGGCACACACTATATACGTGTGGCCGGCACATGCTCTTTGTGTATGGGGGAGCTGTGAGATGCTGGGGGCGGCTGCTGTCACCTTATTGATGGGGATGTTGTGCTGTAGTTGTGTTTTACACTGTTTGTAGCTCCCTCCTCCTCCTCCTCTGCACACGCCCGGGATGCTGAACTTGTGTTGGGGGAGGGGGGAGCCTCAGCTACAAATGTTTATGTTGGGTAAGCCAGCCTAGTGCCCCGCCTCCCTGACTCCCCTCCCTCCTCTGCCGCCTGGAAATGCCTCCACAGCTCTGTACTACCTCTGTGACAGCCCAGATACTATAGCAACCCAGACATAGAAGAAGCCCACAGAAAATAGTGCCTGTAAATATATTGTTATAGCTTGCTGCATTCACAGATCTATAGGCTTCAGAGCTGTAACCTTATAGCATTCCTGGTGATTATGGATGATGTTGTGTCATGACTGGGTTCCGTGTATTCTAGTATAAACAGGGTCAGCGTTTATCTAAGCTGGTTTTGTTAAAGGGCTACTTAGACTATTTAAAGGGGTTATCCGACACTTGCAGATTTCTTTTTTCATATTGCTGCAATATTAGAGAACGTGGTTGTCTTTAGCACCAGGACACTGGGGTAGCACAGAGAGGTAAGCATAACATAAATGTTTATAAATATGGCAGCAAGATGTAAAAAAAATCTGCAAACAACAGATAACCCTTTTAACATTTTAGATATATTGCTGCCGATGTTGCACAGAACATAGTAAACAACCTATTCTTACCTAACCGAGCTCCCCTGGGGTACTGCTGTCAGGCCTGTGGGTCCAACGATGGGCGCTTCAGCTGTCGCTTACTAGGCGGACTTGTCTTGGCAGTGACAGCCTGCTCAGCCAATCACTGCCTGCTGCCTAATCCCGCTTCAGTCAGTGATTGGCCGAGCGGGCTCTCACTTCTGAGAAAGGTCTGAATTCGAAGTGATGGATGAAGCAGTCATCAGGGTACCTAAAGAGGGTGCAGTAGGAACCCCGGAGGAGTGTGGTAAGGTAAGAATTCCCTGTTTATTATGTTCTATGCATGGACAGCAATATCCAGTCTAAAATCTTAAAGGGGTTATCCAGCGCTATAAAAACATGGCCACTTTTCCCCCTCTCTTGTCTCCAGATTGGGTGGGGTTTCAAAATCAGTTCCATTGAAGTAAATGAAGCTTAAAGGGGTTATCCAGCGCTACAAAAACATGGCCACTTTTCACCCTCTCTTGTCTCCAGTTCAGTTGTGGTTTGCAATTAGCTCCATTTAGTTCAATGGAACTAAGTTTGAAATCCCACCCAATCAGGAGACAAGAGAGGGGGAAAAGTGGCCATGTTTTTGTAGCGCTGGATAACTCCCTTAATTGCAAACCGCACCTGAGCTGGAGACAAGAGAGGGGAAAAATGGCCATGTTTTTGTATCGCTGAATAACCCCTTTAAATGTCTGGTATACCCCTTTAATTTCTGCACAGTTTGTTGTAAAGGTAGGCTAGGTTTAGCACTAGGTTACGGCTATACATCAGCATCCCGTCAAGAAATGGGAGCCGTTGTATACTGCAGTATGCTGCAGCAGGCCCCATTCATTTCAATGGCCCAAACGTAGTCAGCTAGTGACTAAGTTCGGCCCACTTCACGCTGGTATATGCCTCTTTGCTCGCACACAATATCGCAGCAGACAGCGCTATTAAAGGGAATGTACCACCAGACTCAGGCTGAAGCACTGGAGGCGGGCCAACCCACCCCCAGTATGAGGAAACACCCACCCCTCTATGATAGGGCTCCATTGCTGCTAATGGAGCAGTGTCATAGAGGGATGGGGGTTTCCTCCCACTGGGGGTGGGTTGGCCCGCCTCCAGTGCTTCAGCCCAGGCCTGATGGTACAGTCACTTTAAGTTACGGTAAGTTACTGTTAACCAGCAGGATGCAGCTTGAACATAGTTACCAGCTTATGGAATCCAGATTGACAGCTTTGACGTGCTGCTGCCATTTAGAAAACCCCCCCACAACTTTTGTGTCTTAGAGACTGGCGTTCAGGTGCTCAGAATTGCTGGCATGAGTGAGAAGTACAAGGCTGAGCATTTTTCTCCCTGTCTTTTGCCTTGCTGCTGGAGACAGGCTGTATAGACCTAGGCTAGGTTCACACTGCATTTTTGCAATCCGTTTTTTTTCATCGTTTTTTTTGCAATAAAAACGGATGAAAAACTGATTAAAAAAAACATGCATTTGTGTGCGTTTCGATCCGGTTTTCCATTGACTTCCATTGTAAAAAAAAAAAGGATCAAAACGGATCAGTTTTTTTTAACGGACACAAAAATAGTGTCAGCTACGTTTTTGTGTCCGTCAAAAAAACGGATCTGTTTTGATCCTTTTTTTTACAATGGAAGTCAATGAAAAAACGGATCAAAACGGATGCACACAAATGCATCAGTTTTTTGCAAAAAACGGATGAAAAAAACGGATTGCAAAAACCCAGTGTGAACCCAGCCTTACTATCGAGCTCAGGGAGACCAACTACGTATCAGGGTGATTTGGTGATCTCCCCACTGGGAGTCACCGCCTTGGCAATAGGCTTCCCTCCCCTGGCTATTCCCGTGTTTTGAGACTCGTAATTGAGACTCCACGGACCCTCCATTTGATTTTTTTCTGTTGCTGGTCTCCCTGAGCTCAGCGATTGCTGTGTTTTATTGGTCTATTTTTCCTTGCCCCTGTTAGCCAGAATCCTACTCCACACTGACGAGGGGCAACTACCCTGAAACGATCGTCTGTGGATGGATGCCTGCCTTGGTAAACCCTTGTCATGTCGCAATACTCGCCACAGAGTTAGACTTTGACGTAAAAGGGGCCACCCTGGTATTTCCCTATTTATGTTCCAATACTCTCAACCGAGTGGGACTTAAGGGGTTACGTATCAGGGTGGTTTGGTGATCTCCCCACTGGGAGGCACCCCCTTGGCAATAGGCTTCCTTCCCCTGGAGGAATATCTGGCTATTCCCTTGTTTTGAGACTCGTAACTGAGACTCCACGGACCCTTCTTTTGCATTTCTGGTTTTGGCTGCAAAAATCTGTCAGATATCTGTCAGATAATTTGTGTGTGTAAATGGACCCTAAATTGAGATAATTTTGCTTGGTGTGTATTTAGAACTGCAGACCGGTGAGGTAAATAACATTGGTAATCTCATGACAGTCAGTCTTTCAGGTTGATGTTGCAGAAGCAGAAAAGATGGGCAAGTATTTACCTTCAATATCTGATGGGCGAACGATTGTCTGGCTATCAATTATGCCACCTGTAATGGATGGTCCAAGCACGAGGAGGTGGATCCTGTGGATCACTGAGGAAAGCTGATATACCTTCCCCACGGAGAGAAGTCTAAGGAGCTCCTGGTCTTAACCAGTGCCAGCCGCAAGGCCGGTTGGATTTCGCTGCGGGAAGCTCCCAGGTCCTCAGGGGAGGACCTTGGCAATCACCAACAGACATACTGAAGGAGTGCTGGAGTCCGCGTTCTTCCTCTGTGGTAGAAGTGCAGGATGCAGCGTTAGGACATAGTTTAGACTGGAGCTGAGCTGGAACTAGGAATAGATGGAGATCCAAGTAGCAAGAAGATTGCTAGGAAATGTCGGAAAGCCAGGGAGCACAGATGTCGTTGCTGACTGACAAACAACAACAACTGAGCAAAGAGGTTAGAAGGTGAAGATAAGGTACGGGGTAAAGGACACAGCCACGTGCCATTACACCGCCCATCCTCACCATGCACAGGATCATTCGGCATGGCCAAGCTTGCCTGTTTGGGAGGTTCTTGCTGCAGCTTATCTTTCTTTGACATCTTTACAATGATTTTCACAGCCGACCCCTATCACCGCCAACATCATCGGTTGGCGTTTGTTTGGGACACCATACACCCTAGATTGACGGCAAGAACTGCTGTGAGCAGCGGGTTCGGCCATCTAAGGTGTATGGGGACCTTAAGAATGTATAAAACATGTTAAAAGGCAATTTCAGTACATCTAAACAATGTTAGGTAATGTGCACTGTTCCCAGTATTTAATAGTTAGTACATGCCAAAAGCCCAAGTAAGGGCAACTGGTGAACTGGCAACAGGATCATGGTCATCTGCCAAGCATAAGACGGATAATGCCCTCTGCTTCCTGGTGCTAAAACATTATTCTTCCCCATCCCTTCAGAGGCATAAGGAAGGGGCAGTTCTAAGGGCCCTATTACACAGAACGATAATTGGTTGTAGCGGTCCCATCCTGTGATTGGCTGAGCAGCCTGTCAGCTGCTTAGACGCTGCTGCTGCCAGGACCGGGAAGCTGTGGAGCACAGGGAGAACACCGGGAGAGGGGAAAGGTAAGGTAACAGGTATTTTGGCAAGAGCTGTTTGGACATTGCTAACGATGTCCATGCAGCCCTTGCTGCCTGATTATTGGGCCATCTGAAAGGTCCAGTAAATGAGTGCCGATTTAGCAGATCGTTTGCTAAAATGATCGGGCTGTAGTCGGACCGTGTAATAGGACCCTAAGCTGTGATCATCACGTGTGTTGGCGAAACACGCCCACACCATGTTGCTGCCCATGGTGAGAATAGCAATTCAATCCATACTTGTTGTTCTCTTTTCTGTTTCCTTCCCCCAGTTCTGAGCTGCTGCTTTCTGCTGAAGACACAGAAAACGGTGTGTGAGCTTTTTTTCGCTGCCCCCCTTCCAAGACTGCTGATGTTAACAATTCTGGTAGGCTTTATCTGCAACTTTGTAGCTTCTTTATAATGTTGGGAGGTTTAAGGCCCTATTACACCAACAGATCTGACGACAGATTATCTGCCAAAGATTTGAAGCCAAACCCAGGAACAGACTATAAACAGAGAACAGGTCATAAAGGAAAGACTGTATTTCTCCCCTTTAAAATCCACTCCTGAGTTTGATTTCAAATCTTTGGCAGATAATCTGTATGTGTATTAGGGCCTTTAATCTGAGGCCAAGTTTCAGATGAATTTACTGTGATTATCCCTCCCGGCATTACAAAGTTGCTAAAAAGCAGATAGGGACTTGTTTACATCAACCGTCTCAATAGGGAGGGAGAGAGAAAAGCTCACACACAGATTTCTTTGTCTTAACCCTTACGGCGACCCTGGAAGTACCCGTACGTCCAGGGCCGCCTCTATGTGTTCAGAGTTGACAGCTTCATCCGATTACTTGATGCAGCCGTTCCCTGGTGTCTAGTGGGGAGGAGCGATCCACACATCTTACCCCGTCCTGGGTCAGCGCCGTAATGGCGCTGATCCCGGCTCGGCTCTCAATTGCTTCCGGTTGCAGCAGTAGGAAGCAATCGATGTGCCTATCTTATCTGCATCTATGCTGCATATCTAGAGATCAGTGCACTTATACTAGAAGTCCCCAAGGGGGGCTTCTAGTATAAGTGTAAAAGCTAAAAAAAAAGTTTAGTTTTTAATAAAAAGCCCCCTCCCCTAATAAAAGTTTGAGTCACCCCCCCTTTTCCCATGTCATAAATAAAAATAAATAAATAAGTAAACCTGTTTGGTATTGCCGCGTGCGTAATCGCCCAAACTATTAATAAATCACATTCCTGATCTCGCACGGTAAACGGTGTAAGCGCAAAAAAATCCCAAAGTGCAAAATTGCGAATTTTTGGTCGCATCAAATCCAGAAAAATTGTAATAAAAGGCAATCAAAAAGTCGCATATGCGCAATCAAGGTACCGATAGAAAGAACACATCATGGCGCAAGAAATGACACCTCACACAGCCCCATAGACCAAAGGATAAAAGCGCTATAAGCCTGGGAATGGAGCGATTTTAAGGAACATATATTTGTTAACAATGGTTTGAATTTTTTACAGGCCATCAGATAAAATAAAATTTATACATGTTACATATCGTTGTAATCGTTACGACTTGTGGAACATATACAAGAAATAAAAGAAATACCTTTTTTTTTTTTTTTTATTTCACCACACTTTGAATTTTTTTCTGATTTTGCAGTGTACTTTATGAACAAATTCAGCATGTCATTGCAAAGTACAATTAGTGGCGCAAAAAATAAGGGCTCATCTGGGTTTCTAGGTGAAAAAATGCAAGGAGGGAAAAACGAAAATGCAAAAATTGAAATCGGCCCGGTCCAAAGCCAAAGCCAGGAATGGATTTGAAAAGAGGAGAAATCTTAGCAGGGGCGGGCTGGGCCGGGGGGCAGGGTGGCATCTGCCCCCCGGGCCGGTCTTCCCCAGTACATTAGAGGGCTGCTTACCGCCCCAGCGCTCTCCTCTCTGCCACACAAAGAAGCTGCTGCTGCAGGGCCGGTCTGTGATGCGATGGGCTGAAGCTGCTCCCTTCCCTCGTTAAGCCCCGCCTCCTAGTCCCATGTTCCTCCTGGTCCTCCTGCCGCTACTGAAGGGGGAGAGGACAGCAGGGCCGACAGTGCAGGGCAGCACAGCTTATTATACACATTCAGTTACACTCACTGACTGTTGGCTGTGAGTGTAGCATAGGTGCCTAACGCTCCAGCTGCCCCCAGCAGGTCCTGTGTGTGTCCTCACAGCAGCTGCCTGTGCTGCCAGAGCGGAGATCAGCTGTCTGCAGATACAACTATTGTGCAGACTGCCCAACTCCCTGTATGTGTGGTGAGGAGGAGGCTACAGGCTGCTAACCTCCAGCCACACAGCGTCCCCCAGCTACAGGATCCTGCTTCCTTCCCATCCCCCCTCCTGTCCTGCTCTGGGCTCAGCTGCTGTATATGTCAGGTACTTCGGCCTGTACATAAAAGGGAGGGAGGTCGGGACAGAGAAGAGGGGGGAGTCTGCTGAGCTGGGCTGAGAGAAGCAAACACATTAGCACTTGTCCCCCCAACCCCTTTTAGCTGCTGCTCTGTTCCCCCTATAGCTGCACCCTCTCCCATAGGCTTAGCCCCTCTCCCCCTGTACCTGCTATGTACCTCCTATGGCTGAAGTGTGCCCCCCCCCTCCCCCCCACACACTACTGTGTTCTCCCCCCTTCAGGCTGCTAGGCCCCCACACACTTCTGGCTGCTGTTCCCCATAGCATTAGGACTTTTAATTGTACTAGAAGACGTCCAGTAATACTGCACAAAAGTAAGTGTGACTGTATGTATGACTGAACTATGTATGTGTATTTGCAATGTATGGCCAGGTTCACACTATGCATTTTTTTTAGCCCAACTACGGCCATTGTTATAAAATATGGCTGTTGTCTTTACATAGAGTGAACCTGGCCTATGTGAATAATATCCACACACACACACACTTATGTTTTTTTTTTCCTGCTCCTGATCATTGAAGGAGAAGAATGGAAAAAAAAATGCAGATGCTGCAAAACTGCTCCCGATAGAATAATATGCACCCATACAGAACCATACAGTGCAATATACACCCATACAGAACCATACAGTGCAATATGCACCCATACAGAACAATACACACTCATACAGAACCATACAGTGCAATATACACTCATACAGGACAATATGCAATCATAAAGAACCATACGGAACAATGCACACCTATACGGAACAATATGTACTCATACAGAACCATACAGTACAATATACACCCAAACAGAACCATACTGAACAATATGCATCCATACAGTACAATATACACCCATACAGTGCAATATACAACCATACAGAACAATATGCACCCATACAGAACCATACAGAACAATATACACCCATACAGAACAATATGCATCCATACAGTACAATATACACCCATACAGAACAATACACACTCATACAGAACCATACCGAACAATATGCAGCCATACCGAACAATATGCAGCCATACAGAACCATACAGAACAATATGCACTCATGCAGAACTATAGGATATTAATCATTGATATTAATTAGGCACATCTGGTTTCTGGCATGGTGTCATTTGAACAAATAACAATAGTTCTGCATGCTGCACTATTTTGGGTATTTTGGACACGAACTGCCAAAGCCTCACTCCCCACTCCCCATTTTAGCAAGATGTCCCCAAAGACTTTCAATATGTGACTGTCACAGTTATGTGGCACAGAGCTGAGGGAACATACGGAGCATGGACCTCTCCCAGTTTGTTCTGATTGGTTGCTGTCTGAACATTTACACTCTGACCAATACAATTTTTTTATATGTTTTTATGACATATGAAACATTTCAGCAAAAGCAATAACAACTATAGTCAAAATACAGAAACCCCAGTTTCCCAGCATATTGTATTGTAGTCAGTATGATGGCGGTCACCCAGCTTTCCCAGCAACTTATACTCAGTATGATGGCGGTCACCCAGCTTTTCCACAATCTTATACTCAGTATACTGGAGGTCACCCAGCTTTCCAGCATCTTATACTCAGTATGATGTGGTCACCCAGCTTTCCAGCATCTTATACTCAGTATGATGTGGTCACCCAGCTTTCCAGCATCTTATACTCAGTATGATGTGGTCACCCAGCTTTCCCAGTATCTTATACTCAGTATGACGGAGGTCACCCAGCATTCCCAGTATCTTATACTTAGTATAATGGAGGTCACCAAGCTTTCTACCCATCTTATACTTAGTATAATTGAGGTCACCCAGCTTTCCCCCAATCTTATACTCAGTATGATGGAGGTCACCCAGCTTTCTACGCATCTTATACTCAGTATTATGTGGTCACCCAGCTTTACCAGCATCTTGTCAGTATGATGGAGGTCACCCAGCATTCCCAGTATCTTATACTTAGTATAATGGAGGTCACCAAGCTTTCCCACCATCTTATACTCAGTATGATGCACAGATGCACAGGGTGCACAGATGCGCCCGCATCAGAACACTGCGTCCGGAAAGATCACTGTAGTACCGGCCAGGATAATCTTTTCAGAGACCGGCCGCTCTGTGACCCAGGCGGGTCATGGAATGGCCGGTCCTATACGCCTTGTGAACATGGCTTTAAAGGGGTTCTCAGGGCTAGAGGTATTTTTACTGTATGGCCGGGAGGGTGTGGATATAGACACTGCCGTCCACTTACCTCCCTGGTTCCAGCCACAGGTCCCGGATCGCACCACCCCGTCCTCTCCTCCTGCTGCTGCTTCCTGGTCTGAGCTGTGGCTTGAGACATAACGTCTCAAGGCAGCTCAGCCATTCAGTGGCTGAGGCAGGACCCTGCTACAACCGCTGAATGGCTGAGCTGCCTTGAGCCGCAGCTCAGACCAGGAAGTGGCAGTGGGATGGGAGAATGGGGCTGCGCGATCCGGGACCCGACGCTGGAACTGGGGAGGTAAGAGGATGATGTGGTCTATATCCACCCCCTCTCGGCCATACAGTAAAAATACCTCTAGCCCAGAGTAGGGCTGGGCGATATAAACGATATGCCAAAATATCGTCATCAATTCGGTTGACGATATAGATTTTTGGCATATCGTCATATCGCGATATACCACGGAGCGGTAGTGAATAAGCTTCTCACTTACCGCTCCGTGGTACCGTACTGCAGGGCCTTCCGTTCACGCATCGTCAGCGCGCTAGCGCGCTGATGCGTGTGACGTCAGGTCTCCCAGTGCATGCTTGGAAGAAGACGCGGCCCATCTCGCCTCGCGGACTCCATCAGCCAGCCCTGCAGGAAAGGTAAGTAGCAGAGGGGTCGGGGCGGCAGATGGCTTGGCATGGGGCTGATGATGGCCCTGGCTGGGGGGACATGATGGCTGGCACATGAAATGGCTGGAAAACTGAGAGGGGAGATGACTGGCACTGGGGGGGGGGGCTGATGACTGGCAACGGGGGGCTGATGACTGGCAACGGGGGGCTGATGACTGGCAAGGCGGGTGATAACTGGCACAAGGGAGGGCTGATGACTGGCACAGGGTGGGCTAATGGCACAGGGGAAGGCTGATGACTGGCAAGGGGGGCTGATTGGCAAGGGGGGCTGATGACTGGCGCAAGGGGGGCTGATGGCACAGGGGAGGGCTGATCACTGGCACAGGGTGGGCTGATGACTGGCAAGGGGGGTGATAACTGGCACAAAGGGGGCTGAAGGCATAGGGGAGGGCTGATCACTGGCACAGGGGAAGGCTGATCACTGGCAAGGGGGGGGTGAGTATACACACAAAAAAAAATTATATATCGTGATATATCGTTATATCGTGCATGCATCAAATTATATCGTGATATAAATTTTAGGCCATATCGCCCAGCCCTAGCCCAGAGTACCTCTTTAGGCTGGGTTCACACTATGTATATTTGAGGCTGTATTTGTGAGGCTGTATAGCAACCAAAACAAGGAGTGGATTGAAAACACAGAAAGGCTATGTTCACATAATGTTGTAATTGAGTGGATGGCCGTCATTTAATGGCAAATATTTTCTGTTATTTTAAAACAACGTCTGTTATATTGAAATAATTGCAGTTATTTACCGTTATATGACGGCCATCCACTCAATTTCAACATTGTGTCAACAGAGCCTTTCTGTGTTTTCAATCCACTCCTGGTTTTGGTTGCTATGAGGACCTGACTTGAGGACCAAATACTGCCTGAAATATACGTAGTGTGAACCCAGCCCCCAGGTGTTCACCCTGGGGGATAAATAACATTATTGTTTAATACTATGGGTTGTTATGTATGTGGAGATATCTAATATACATATTTTTTTCTTGTAATGATAAAGAACTTTGTTGGGAAAGAATATTTTTTTTCACTTTATTTATTTTCTTAATTATTTTTTAAAAACCTTTATATAGTTGTTTATTGTTCCTCATATTACTTTGAAATATTGTACGTTATTTAGCTGCGAAATGACGTCCCTCCAAAAAAGTGTCAAAAAAAACCCCATTGTGTGGTCCTGGCCCAAAAGTTGTTTCTAAATTACAGCTTGTGGTTGTACTGAATCTTCAAATATTGCCCGTAGGACACAGAAAGGAGTGGCAATACAACTGTTACAAAAGCTTGCTACTTTTTTCCTATAGGGAATAAATACCTTTGGATGAGTGGTCTTCAGTTATAGTCCCACTTTAGGTGATCTGTGTTCTTTGCAAAATTTTGCCCAGGCTTCCAAATACCGTATACAGATCCTTTGAAGCACAGTCCGTTTACTGTTGTAGGGACCATGCTGCAAATCTCTATATCCCTGGGAGGGAAGCGCATGTTATAAAGGCTCTGTAAGAACAGATAGAATAGGAGTTATTTATAAAGAATGAGCACACCTGGGTTTTTCGGAACCCAATCGTTTGGTAACCATCTGGATGCAGCCCTGGGAAGTCCTGGAAAATATGGATGCAGCCAATGGCCAGGCAGCCACCGGTAATCAAATGGGTTCACTCATATTTAACAAACTACACAAAAGCAGTAAACCAAACCGTAGATGTATTGAGCAAATTCAACCTTATTCTAGATTTTAATGGATGAAATTTGGCTGAAGTTTAGTAAATTGCCAGATATTGTTATTTATAATACCGTACTTCCTAATACAGCATGCTCCAGTTTTCCATGAGATTATGAGCCAGACACTACTCATTAGGCTGCATGCCCACATTGCAGTCACCAATAGCTGCATGGTGTTACTAGGATTAGTTGGCAACGTCGTATGGTAATGACGGCATTGGGGACATGGTTTCAGCTGCTTATGGTGACTGCAGTGTGGGAACTCAGCCTTACAATTAGCATATCATTCCGCCTTTGCCCCTGACCTACTATCCTACTTTATGCTGCCTGTGCTGATGGTGCAATAGATTATACATATTTTCACACAGTAAACTTTCTTGGGCTGGTGCGGTGTCTCCTTCCTTATACCACACCCATATTAATGATCGCTACAGGCCCTGTCTGATCAGCAGACTCCTTCATCTCATGTAGGTCTTATGTAGATATAACTACTCCCTTATGCTGTTCTTTGACTCACCTCCTTTAACTATTTTATGACACATTTTTATGACACATTTTCCAAAACTGAGTGTATTTATTACATTTTATATTACATTTTACATGAAGCAATAGATGAGTTAAAATGCTTCCCTACCATTGGTTCATATGCATGTCCTGTCACTTTATGTGCTCTAAATTTAATCTTTTATTCTAAGGCACAAGGCAGGGAGAGCGTTACCTAGATAGTCAAGGCTATCTGGCTGTCAGGCTGGAAACACACACAGCTTTTTTGGGGAAAACAACCATTGCAGTTTTTGTGTCAAAACTGGAAGAGGATCCAACAGTAAAGAGAAGTACAAGAATTCCCTTTATATTTTCCATCCTATTTAAATCTGGTTTTGGCACAAAAACTGCAGTGGCAGTTTCACAAAAAACTGCTGTGTGTTTCCAGCCTCAGTGTTCTCTGTGGGGTGCATTCAGGCTTTTAACGGGCCTCTTTGCCTGTCAATCACCCCCGCAGAGAACGCTGACAGACAGAGAGCCGTGCAAGTTTTTTATTTATCTTTTTTATAAAAAAAGGGCCAGCTAAAGTCCTACCCTCTAGAGAAGGATCAATTCCTCGTACCCCTGTCTCATCAGCTGTTTGAAGGGGTTGCACCATTTATTTAAGTCCTACGCCCTTCAGTGTTTTACCAGTGCTCATACCTGCATCTTTATATATTTAGTAGCGGAAGTACAAGTTAGGCTACATTCACACGTTCCGTGTTCCGCACGGAACACGGGCGTGGAATGTCTGTAACGGACTCTACTCCGCCCAGGCAGCATGTGATAAGATGCTGGGAGCGGGGGAACTGTACAGATATGTGCCGCGCTGCAATGAAGCAGCGGCGCATATCTGTACAGTTGCCCCGCTCCAAGCGTCTTATCACAGATGCTGCCCGGGCAGGGGGAGAAGTCTGTTACAGACATTCCACGTCCATTCTCCGTGCGGAACACGGAACGTGTGAATGCAGCCTAAGGCTGGGTTCACATTACGTATATTTCAGTCAGTATTGTGGTCCTCATATTGCAACCAAAACCAGGAGTGGATTGAAAACACAGAAAGGATCTGTTCACACAATGTTGAAATTGAGTGGATGGCTGCCATTTAATGGCAAATATTTGCTGTTATTTTAAAACAACGGCTGTTATATTGAAATAATGTCAGTTATTTACTGTTATATGGCGGCCATCCACTCAATTTCAACATTGTGTGAACAGATCCTTTCTGTGTTTTTAATCCACTCCTGGTTTTGGTTGCAATATGAGGACCACAATACTGACTGAAATACACGTAGTGTGGACCCAGCCTAAGGCTGGGTTCACACTGCGTTTTTGCAATCCGTTTTTTTCAACGGGTGCATTTGCATTTTTTTGACGGACACAAAAACGTTGCTGACAATATTTTTTTTTGTCAGTTAAAAAAAACGGATCCGTTAAACGTATGCTAAAAACGCAGTGTGAACCCAGCCTTACTTCAACATTCCCCCATTCATTTGCAAATCTGAGTGATGATTTCAACAGGCTGGATAATTCCTATTTGTCCAAGAAGTGTCTAAGGAGTTGCAGGGAAGCTGCATCTGTATATATTTGTAAAGTACTAGACTGGCCCACCTAGGTCTCCAGTAGTACCATAGATAGCAGAGTCGTTAGATAAGTGAATAGCTGCAGCTGAATGTACGCAGCACACTCCACTGCAGCTGCCCTTGACTGCCCCTGGATCATTTTGCCAAAGGGGCTGGAAAACCAATATAATTGGCAGTGAACTGCTTTGAAGTGTCTAGGGTGTTTCTCTTCAGATCACACAAGGCTCATAATTATCTTCTGCCTACAGGTAAGGGACACTAGAAGAGCAACATCCTATGATAAGCAGAGGTTGTTATTATTTATACGGTACTCGTAAATGCCCTCAGGACAGATTCACTCCTTATGCACCCATTTGTCTTGGATTGCCTATACCCACATTTTAAGTTTGGAGAGTACCTAGACCACCAGTTGGCAACTGCACTGCTCTGAACAAAGCAGTATGTTTGTCCGGCTATAATATTAGGTAGAGATATGAGGTAGAGTCCAATCGTTTGGCATTTGAATACTGGTGGCTAAAGAAGTTGGATGCAGCGCTAGGGAGTCAGGGAATATGGCCATATTCATGTTTTCCTGGGCTCCCTGGGGCTGCAACTTCTTCAGCCACCGGTATTCAAATGTTGAACGATGTGACTCGAGCATGCTTGGGTTGCACTCATCTTTAATAGTAGGTGATGGTGCTAGTCAAAGGATATTTCAATCCCATCCTCTCTGCCACGTGAGTTATGAGGGGAAAACTGAACCCACTTTGAAAAATCATGATAACAATCAGCAGAATGTGCTTGCAATAATGATGCATTTAGGGACAAGGCTTATACGCAGTGTGAGTGAATGCTGATCTGCTAGATCGGCGCTCACTTACTGAGCCTGTAACATGGCTTGATGATCGTGCAGCAAGGACTGCATGGACATCATTAGCGATATCTGCTCTTGTTGCATTTATAGAAAATAATAAAGCTATATTTTATCTCCACACTCCGCGGTGTCTGGCTTCTTCCCATCTTCCCTGCAGCTGCTGGTGTAACTTCTGATGCGTCTCTGAAGTGATAGGCTGCTTAACCAATCACTGGCCAAGAAGAGACAGAGCCAGTGATTGGCTGAGCAAGTGGTCACTGCCGAGATGATCTCAGAAGTGCCTGCGAGGAAAAGCCAGAAGGACAGCGAGGATCGTGGACTATATATAATTATATTATTTTCTATATACTTTCGGTCTGCGGAGCCCGGCTCTCCTGTTACATGCAGCCATGTGCGGACTGTGGGCAATGATTTTTAAACTTGTTAAAAGACAACGATCAGTCCATGGTCGGCTTTTTGGCTGATCATTGTCTTTATTACCCAGAGCAATATCTGCCCGAATTGGTCGATTATGAGCTGATTGAGTGTTCTAGGGACGCCCATTAGTGATAATAGCACCCTGTAAAAGGGCTTTAAAGAAGATGCTAGACAACATGATTAACAACCACTTCATGGAACGTGCGCCCCTTAGAAAGTCTGTGACTTGCTGTCTGGGCCAAGATACTCATCTCAATCTAATGTGTTTATATGTTTAATTTTATCAATATTATGATATAGAATTGGCTTCTAAAAGTTAGGTGATGCTAAAAATGTTGACCTGGAAAGGGCAGAAGTATTCTCTGAATTACTAGCCAAAACTAGTCATCTGGACCGTAACTAGTCACTACTCTCTGCCTGTCAGCGCACTCTGCAGGGATGATTGACAGCCAGAGAGCCATGACTAGTTATGGGTTGGCTCTGCCCAGATGACTAGTTCAATATGTCTTTAAAGTAGTGGATGGCTTTAGAGCAAGAGTTGATTACTTTTGCTTTACATTACTTTTATTGCATTAGTCCAGTTTTTAGATGCCTACCAGGCAATGCAAAGGTTTGCTTTTAAGTGGTTGTGGACCACTGACTCCCTCTATTTTCCGAATAAAACACCAGTTCTGTTTAGTGATTATTTTTGCTGGAGCAGTGTAGATGAGTCCCAAATTAACCTTCTTATGGGATCCCCTCTTCTTGCCCCTTACTACTTTTTAAATCTTAAATCTGCTGCTTTTGATCATAAGGCAGGGGATGCATGAATTAAGAGGGGAAAAAACACTACACATACTTCATTGCTCACTTTTGGTCCTGCTCCACTACCGCTCTGGATTGGCCAGCAGAAGTTCCCCAGTGATCACCTTCAATGCCTCATGTATGGTGATGTTGAGAAGGCAGTTAAGGGGTGGTGGTAACATTGGACTAGAAGGGAGCAAAGGGGTAAATATATGATCAGGTTTGCTAAAAGCCCGGACAACTTCTTTAGGGTGCGTTCACACCTACAGGATCTGCAGCAGATCTGCAGCAGATTTGATGCTGTGTTCAGTTATTTAAATGAAATCTGCTGCAGAAAATCAGCTGCAGATCCTGTAGGTGTGAACACACCATTAAGGGTACGTTCACACTTACCGGATCCGCAGCTGATTTTCTGCTGCGGATCTGCAGCAGATCCGCAGCAGATTTCATTTAAATAACTGAACACAGCATCAAATCTGCACCATCAAATCTGCTGCGGATCTGCTGCAGATCCTGTAGGTGTGATCGCACCCTTAACCAGTTTTACTTTTTAAATGTCCTTAATGTGCACTTTACTGGCTTGTTGAAGTGTGCATGCATGCTGTCACGTAGTCTTTAAATGTCAATAATGTATAAAACTGAAATACATAGCGGGCCAAATGTAAAAATTTCGACAAAGCCGCGGGCCAACCTTATATTTATTGAACCTGATATTTATTGAATCGTGCTTGCGGGGTTTCTGGCACTGTCAGAGCCGCGTGCGTCTCCAGGTGTTTTGTACTATGATAAATGATATGATAATGAAATGATATAAATTACTATAGCGTGACAAGTGTGCAATTAAATGGGTTATTCGGTTCTTAAAAACATTTGATATAATGCTGCAGTTATAAGGAAAAGAGCCTATTCTCGCCTATTTAAGATCCCCCAGTATCCTTCTTTGGCATTTCCGGGTTTCCTGCTGACTGATGCCACCACCACATCCAAGATGAATTTGTTTTGGCAGTCACAGCCTGCTTAGCCAATCGCTAGACGTGGCGCTTTCCTGTCTCAGTCAGTGATTGGCTGAGCAGGCTGTCACTGCAGAGACGAGTTCATTTCAATTGTGGTGGTGGCATTGTTTAGCAGGAGACCAGAAGACTGTGTTGGAGAACTCCAGGGGAGCGCAGAGAGATAAGAATAATTTCCCTTTAAACTGAGTCACTATATCAAATGTTTTTAAGCATCGGATAACACATTAACCCCCATTCTTCCCATGTTCTTCTATCAACTCCCTCCACATCTATATTGACTCAATCTGCCCTATGTCTGCTACTAACTCCTCCGCTCCTCCACATCTGCTGTTTACCCCTTTGCCCCTTACACATCTGCTAGCACCCCCTTCCTTTCTTATGTCTCACCAAGACCAGTCTGATGTTACTGCTACAGGCTCTTCTCTGAGGGGGAAGCATTCACGTCTCTGCTGCACATACCACTGTTCTATGGTTATGTATGGCACTGACATGGATTCTTCCCATCCTACAGGGCCTATTGGAAGAGAGGGATGCATCATCGGCAGGCCAGCACCGCAGGCCAGAATCTGACATGCCTGCTTTAGGGGGTTACAGTAACAGGACTTTGCATAGAGCCAAAAGCATTACTGACTGCGAGATGATGATACTAGGTTGTGGTCGTCTGCTACCTTGCATTCTGTCTCTTCTCTTTATAGCCTTCCGTTCAATTAAAATGTAGTGGGCAGTGGATGAGGACCCATTGTGCTACTGAAACAGTTTTCACAGAGTATATGCAATACACGCACTGGGAACACAAGAAGGACAGAAAATTAAAACAAAATTATTCATAACACTTTATAATTTACTCTATCATGTAATCTCTTTAAACCTGAGGATTTTCCTGTATGGGAAATGACACTCACTATTTAGTCTTTTATGCCTTGCACTTTCTCTCAGTGTTGGTGAGTCAGAACTATTTATAGAGCGGGACACATGATGCACTGCTGCAGCTTTGGTACGCCAGTCGTCTTTGAGACTAAAGACCTATACCATTGCATGCAGATCCTATTGTAATGTGTCTGAAAATGAGACCTGTTCTTAGCTCTTGAAAGTCAGCTATGAAGGTCAAAACACAGTTTCTGTACTATTGTTACTTAAAGGGATATTCCACTCAAATTAGATGTTAAATATGTCAATGCCCTTGGGGAGAACATAACAAACAGGTTAATCTGACCTTTCTGTACCCCCACGGTGTCCTTCTACGTTATCTTCAGGTCCCGAACGAATGATCCCACCTCCACTTCCGTGACGGACTTGTCACTGATTGAGAAGGGACAGCGACGTGGCCATTGATTGGCTGAGAGGGCTGTTACCCCTTAGAAGAGTCTATCTTGGAAGTGGAGGCGGGATCGTTCAGCCAGGACCCAAAGATGACATAGAAGAGCATTGGGGGAACGGGAAAAGTTAATAATAGCCTGTTTGTTATGTTCTACCCAAAGGCAGTAGTATATTGAAAGTTTCATTTGAGTGGAAAACCCCTTTAATTGTGCAAGCCAGATGTTAATTTTGAGTGGGTGCCTGGATATTTCAGATGGTGACCCTGGAGGTAGCTTATTTTACATTTTCACTGCTTCACCCCTTCTTACTGAAACCAATTTGGTTTTCGTGTGATGTCTAAGAGTCTACTTCCTATTGGACATGCAGCAGCTGATAAGTACTGGAAGGTTTGAGCTTTTTAAATAGTAAATTACAAATCAATATAACTTTATGAAACCAGTTGATTTGAAAACAAAAACTATTTTTGCTGGAGTACCCCTTTAAAATACATAAATACTGTTATGTACTGCACATTGTGCTTTTTTCCCTCTTTCATTTACAGGGCAGCTGTGTCAGTACACTAGCGCAAAATTTCAAACAGTATTGGAGCTCCCGACACCATCATTAATCATGATGCTGGGAGCTCCAAGGTGCACATAGTTTTTGGGGACGTATGCATTAGGTCCTTACTGTATAGCATAGTTTGTCGAATTCTACTTTCCAGAATAAAATGTCTCACCAGGCATCAGTCATGTAAAACATAAAGTCACTTGACAGATGACTTGAGGAGAGTAAATATTATGTCTGTGTATATCAGCTCTATTCGCCTGCAGCATGCCTCCTTATGAATATTTATGCTGGCAGCGATGTCACTCTCTGCCATTGCTCCCTGCAAACGGACGTTAAGAATATTCAGCATACTGCTGGAGCAGTCAGTGGGTGGGCAGAGAGGCGTACAGAGGGCTATATGATTGATCCAGTGCATCATTCTACCTCATTTACATATTTTTTTTAAAAAAACAATATTTATTACTAGTGCAGAGGAACTTCTAAATAAAGTTATGGTTGCATACCCCTGCAAATTCAAATCTATTAGTGGGTTAGAACCACCTAAATGAAATTAAACATGTCGTTAGAAAGTTACCTAAATTTTCTTTTAGAGAATTTTGGAGATTTGTCTTCTCATTTTCCATTTTATATGTATATTATAAAATAATCCTAAAATCGTGTAGTTTCCATTCTAGCCACTAGGCCTAAATCTAAGCTGAGACTTCCTGTTTTGTTTCCCATCATTTCCCTCCTTATAGACAAAAACAGGAGTACAGTGAACGCTAAAGCCAGTATAGGGCTATGTCCACACAACGTCATAAATAGAGAAAAGGCGACCGCTTTTGTTATTGCCGTGATTTAACTGACTGCATTGCAATGCATTGAACTAAATGGGGAGACGGACGTCCAATGGATGTCCAATGCACACAATGTATTTAATAAAAGACATTATCACCGCGGACAGCAAAATAATGATCATGACAGTTATTTATAGACATCTTTTGTAAACAGTTTTTCTTTTGTCATCGTTCTTTCTCCGTTTTTATTATTAAATTCCATGGACTTTTCAATTAAGCCGCACCCAAAGGGCAATTAGTAACCCCAAACTAGTATAATGTACAAACACCAGTCAGGCCAGACAGCTAAATGACGTCCATTATTTTAGACTCAAAATTACGGACGTAATTTTAAACAGAGCTGAAAAAAAACGTTGTGGGAACTTAGTTTATAGGTAACAGGTACATACAATAGCTGTTACTCACAACCTGGCATCCTCCTACCTGTGGAATGATCTCTATAAAGGTCACAGAGCACGCTCAGAAGCCAGAATGGAGCAGGTCCTGTCTAGTGTGTTTTATAGGGCATGCTGTAAAGCATATTTCTAAATGCTGTTAACCCCTTAAAGACCGGACCAATTTCCTTTTGGGCGCTTTCGTTTTTTTCTCCTCGTGTTTAAAAGGCCATAGCAGTTGCATTTTTTCACCTAAAGACCCACATAAGCCCTTATTTTTTGCGCCACTAATTGTACTTTGCAATGACAGGCTTATTTTTTGCATAAAGTATGCTACAAAACCAGAAAATAATCAAATGTGTGGTGAAATTGAAAAAAAAAAAGCATTTTTTTTTAAATTTGGGGAGGTTTTGTGTTTACGCCGTTCGCCCTGGGGTAATACTGACTTGTTATACATATTCCTCAAGTTGTTACGATTACAACAATTTGTGCCTTGTATAACTTTTAATTTATTTGATGGCTTTTAAATAATTAAAATCGCTCTATTACCATGCTTATAACGCTTTTATCCTTTGGTCTATGGGGCTGTGTGAGGTGTCATTTTTTGCGCCATGATGTGTACTTTCTATTGGTACTTTGTTTGCGCATATTCGACTTTTTGATCGCTTTTTCTTTTTTTCTGGATTTGATGCGACCGAAAATGCACAATTTTGCACTTTGGGATTTTTTTACAATTACGCCATTTACCGCAAGGGATCAGTATGAAATAAATGAATATTTTGGGCGATAATGCAAACGGCGATTCCAAACATGTTTGTTTATTTTTATTTATAAAATGGGAAAAGGGGGGTGATTCAAACTTTTATTAGGGGAGGGGATTTTTTTATTAAAGGCGTACTCCAGCGGGGGGGGGGGGCATTTTTTTCCTGGGATCGGGGAGGAGGTGGCTGAGGGAAACAACGTCCACTCAGCTCCCCGGTTCTAGCGGCGGGTCCCGCATCGCGGTGCTCCGATACCCGGTTCCCGGCCGCTTCCTGGTGTCTGACGATACGTCACACACATTAGGTGAATTAATGATCTAACAGTGAAACTTAAAAGGGTAGTGCAGCGCTAAGAAATTATTCACAAAATAACACACACACAGTTATACAACTTTGTAATGTATGTTATGTATGTGAATGACCCCCGCCCGTGGACCCGGAAGTGTAGTGCATTATACATACCTGATCCGTGTTGACCAACCCCGTCAAAGACGTCATCTTCGGGAGGCCGGCCGACCCGCTCCTGCCGTCCCTCATGCCGCCCCCCCCTCTGCCGCGTCATAACTATGCTCAGCCGCAATTGGCTGAGTACAGTTATGCTCAGTCAATCGCGGCTGAGCACAGTTATGACGCGACAGAGGGGGGCCGGCATGAGGTACGGCAGGAGCGGGTCGGCCGGCCTCACGAAGATGACGTCTTTGACAAGATTACAGACGGGGTCGGTCGACACGGATCAGGTATGTATAGTGCACTGCACTTCTGGGTACACGGGCGGGGGCGGGGAACACGGGAAGGGGGCCATTCACATACATAACATACATTACAAAGTTGTATAACTTTGTAATGTATGTTATTTTGTGAATAATTTCTTAGCGCCGCACTACCCCTTTAATAATTATTCATGGGACAACCTTTTTAACATAAACAGTATTTAGTATAACAGTGGTTTTCATTTTTTAAGGCATCCGGCAGAATATGCGCATATATATATAATGTATATGTGTGTGTGTATATGACTGCTTGAAAAAGATCTCATGGAGTAGATCGAAACGTCGCAACTGATGTGTGAATAAGACACTTTGCTTTTTCACTTTAATCCGGAGTGCCGTCTCATTAGAAGTTCATATATATATATATATTATATATATATATATATATATATATATATATATATATATACTGTATATATATATGTATATAGTGTGTGGCCATTTAAATAATTAGTCTAGGTTTAAAAAAAGAGTATTACCTGCCCAACCCTCCAGTTCTGCATATTTGATGCTAGCCACAGCCCCTGTGAATCCCCACTTCCTAGTACAGTAATACCTCTGCTCTCGAGTTTAAGAACCGAGCTGTGTGTTCCCATAGGGAACAATGTAAATGGGATTAATCGTTTTTTACACTCCATGGGTCAGGTGCAGAGCGCCCGGCCCACAGAGTGTAAAGACTAACAGTAAGTAGCGGTGCATTGTGCACCACTACTTCCTCTAAGTAGCGGGGATTCCGCCCTCATGGCACTGAACTGCCTAGTTAATAAAACTGAGGATGTAGGTAGGAAAGTTACCTTCTTCCTCAGCTACTTCTGCCTTGTAGAAACATACCAGCAGATTAGATTCTGTTAGTTTCCCTTTAAGAGTGTTGAGACAGAACCAGGAGGCAGGGGCAGATAACTATTGCAGTAACTGTGGGTAACTAACTAGGTTTTTAAAAAAAATTTTAACTGCAAAACTAAATAATTATATCCCGATGGACATCAACTTTAACGTATCTTGGATCTTATTCTCAATAACAATAACATTTCTATCTTTTCAGAAAAGATGAAAAAGAATATGCACTGAAGCAAATTGAAGGTACAGGGATATCCATGTCAGCCTGTAGAGAGATTGCAGTAAGTGTGATTTTGTTTTTCTTTATATTCTGATACTGATGCATTACTGTATACTACACAAGCACACAACCATACAGTTCTCCCTTACATTCTGCCTTAGTAAATTTTGAACAGTTACATATAAATACACTGTAGAAAAAAGCAGGATCTGTAGCTTGCCACTCTACATATAAATGAATATTACTGCCCAAATTTTGATAACTGTAAAAAAAAATGTATATGCAGTAAAAACATTGGTTACAAGTAACTAGGTCCCAAGTAACTGGGCAAAACAAGCTTACAATTAAAAAAAAGATTGTAACTTAGTGAATAAGCAAGATTTGGTAATATGAGCCCCACCCCCCCAGGCCCCCATCCTGATACTGTACTGGATAGAAAGCTCTCTCATTGTGTGTGGAGAGAGTTAACTGATTAACCCCTTCTTTACTGGTACAGTGTTCTTTATTGATACAGAACATCTCATCTACCTTGTTTTTAGGTTGTGGAACGAATCTTCAACATTTCAGTTATTTCTTATGGGAAAGTTTGCTTTCATATACAAGTAATTTGGATTACAAGCACGTTCCTGAAATGAATTATGCTCGTCATCCAAAGTGTCACTGTAGTGTATTAACTGACTGACCATGTTAAAAGGTCTGCAGACAGAAGTCTGAATTGTTAAAATATAAAGTTTATTGATTCTGTATGGGGCTTTTATGAACAACCACCACCTAACCCGCTATCTCTCTGATAACTCTCTTCTTGACCCTCTACAGTCTGGCTTCCGATCCCTTCACTCCACTGAAACTGCTCTCACTAAGGTGTCAAACGATCTCCTAAAGGCCAAATCACAAGGAAACTACTCCTTGCTGATTCTACTGGATCTCTCAGCAGCGTTTGACACTGTAGATCACCAGCTCCTCCTCTCCATGCTCCGCTCTCTTGGCCTTATGGACTCTGTTCTCTCCTGGTTTTCTTCATACCTCTCTGACCGCTTTCAGCATATCCTTCTCTGGCTCTACTTCTTCTCCCTTACCTCTTACTGTTGGGGTTCCCCAGGGATAGGTCCTGGGCCTCCTCCTCTTCTCCCTCCTATACAGCCCCCATTGGACAGACCATCAGCAGGTTTGGTCTTCAATACCATCTTTACGCTGATGACACCCAGCTATATACTGCTTCCCGTGACATCACCCCGCCATCCTGCAAAGTACTAGTGACTGTCTATCTGCTCTCTCTAACACTATGTTCTCTCTATTTCTTGTAAAACTGAATTTCTCATATTCGCTCCCTCTGACCAACCCAAACCCGACATCTCACTCTCAGTCTGTGGTACTAGCATAACTCCTGTGCATCAAGCTCGATGTATGGGGGTTATGCTAGACTCTGATCTATCCTTCACTCCCTATATCCAAGCTCTTACACGCTCCTGTCATCTTCATCTCAAAAACATCTCCAGAATCGGCCCATTTCTCACCATTGACACAACTCAGACTCTGACTGTCACCCTGATCCATTCCCGTCTTGACTATTGTAACTTCCTACTAATCGGTCTTCCTTTCTCATCACATTTTTTTCACCGAAGCATAGAGTGCTGCAGTCAATTTCCTATCCTCCTACCTGTGCTCTACGTTCTACTAATGACCTAACCCTAAAATCTTCGATTATCAGAACCTCCCACTCCTGCCTTCAAGACTTCTCTCGTGCTGCACCAGTCCTCTGGAAAGCCCTACCCAAAGACCTCAGACTCATTCCCAACATTTACAGTTTAAAGTTTGCCCTAAAGACTCATCTCTTTAGGCTCACTTATAACATTCCCTAAACTTGTTCCCCCCCTTCTGTTGTCCCCTCACTCTATATCTCTGACTGCTCCATGTACTTTATACATTTTACTTGCAATCAGACATCGGCGTGTGAGTGGCTCATCCTGTTCTTTCCAACTATGAACAATGGCTGGACCCAGTGGCGCCGCAATGATGAGGCGACCTGAGTAGTCTGCCTCAGGCGGCGCCACCAGCTGTCAACATGGGGGCGGCATATGGCGGATTATAATATGGGCGGTTTGGCGGCCGCCCGAGGCTCCGGGGGGCCCATGCCCGGCCGCCCACATTATAATCTGCCACTGATTCCCGGAATGCATGTACCGGAGTCCCCCCGCGCCCAGACAGCATCTGTAATTAGATGCTGGGAGCGGGGGAGACTGTATTCATAAGCGCCGCACTGTACTGAATCAGCCGCGCGGTGCTGATACTACAGTGCGGCACTTATGAATACAGTCTCCCCCGCTCCCAGCATCTAATTACAGATGCTGTCTGGGCGCGGGGGGACTCCGGTACATGCATTCCACGTCCGTGATCCGTTAGGATCACGGAACGTGGGAATGCAGCCTTAGTCTCCCGGGTGATGCGTGGCTGCCGGAGGTGTCCCGTCCTGTCCCCGGCAGCGCGCGCATCAGAAAGCTCCCCGTGCGCCGGAAGTCACAGCCACAGGCGCACGGGGAGCTCTCTGATGCGCGCGCTGCCGGGGACAGGACGGGACACCTCCGGCAGCCGCGCATCAGCCGGGGACCAGACCAGAGAGGCTCGACGGGGGAACGGATGGCAGGTGAGTTGTGTGCTGTTTTTTGTTTTTGTTTTATCTGCTGTGCAGGGGGGGGGAGGGGAGAGGGGGACCATCTATAAGGGGAGGGGGGGGGAAGAGGGGGACCATCTATAAGGGGAGGGGGGGGAAAGAGGGGGACCATCTATAAGGGGAGGGGGGGAAGAGGGGGACCATCTATAAGGGGGGAGAGGGAAGAGGGGGACCATCTATAAGGGAGGGGGGAAAGGGGGACCATCTATAAGGGAGGGGGGAGAGGGGGACCATCTATAAGGGAGGGGGGAGAGGGGGACCATCTATAAGGGAGGGGGGATAAGGACCATCTATAATAGAGGGGGGAGAGGGGGACCATCTATAAGGGAGGGGGGAGAGGGGGACCATCTATAAGGGGGGGGGGACCATCTATAAGGGATGGGGGAGAGGGGGACCATCTATAAGGGAGGGGGGAGAGGGGGACCATCTATAAGGGAGGGGGGAGAGGGGGACCATCTATAAGGGAGGGGGGAAAGGGGGACCATCTATAAGGGGGGGAGAGGGGGACCATCTATAAGGGGGGGGGGAGAGGGGGACCATCTATAAGGGAGAGGGGACCATCTATAAGGGGGGGAAGAGGGGGACCATCTCCTAAAAGATCAGCACCCTCCTCTCTTGACCTCCTCTGTGCTGCTGGGACTTCTCCTATAGGATTAGCACCCTCCTCTCCTGACCTCCTCTGTGCTGCTGTGACCTCCCCTATAAGATCAGCACTCTCCTCTCCTGACCTCCTCTGTGCTGCTGTGACCTCCCCTATAAGATCAGCCCCCTCCTCTCCTGACATCCTCTGTGCAGCAAGGGACCAAACATTATGTTTACTGGGGACAGCATTGGGGGGGGGCAGAATTGGATTATTATGTGGGCGGATTGACGGGGGGGGGGGGGGGGAGGGGGGCAGTATTAGAATATAATGTGGGCGGATTGATGGGAGGGGGGGGCGTCATCCTATAGTTCGCCTCGGGCAGCAGAGAGGCTAGAATCACCCCTGGCTGGACCATAGACAAATGAAGCACTTGTGCCTGGTGTTGACCCCAGTTGTAGTCTGTAAGCTCCAATGAGCAGGTCTCGTATACACTTTGTATTTTTATTTATTCTAATTATCTAACTGTGTATTATGTAACCTCTTTACTGTATGTATAAAAAAAAAAAGCGCTGCGGAATCTGTTGGTGCTATACAATTTATTATTATTATTATTATTATTATTATTATTATTATTATTATTATTATTATTATTATCAGGTGACGTTGGTGGTGATAGGGGTTGGCCATGATGGAAAATCATTACTCTCACTGCAGCTTTCCCAAAGACCATGCTGAATGTTCCTGTGTATGGGGAAGATGGGTGGGAGAGATAACTGACAGCCAAACGTTCAGCTGCCAGTTATTGAAAGTGTATGGCCACCTCTAAACTTCTGAACTTTATCAGGAACTGGCTCCCAACTCTGACTCCAGCTCCTTTATAATTGGCAAGTCAGACACCAGGAGAGTTATTTATCAAACACACCCCACCCCCTGGATTTTTTACTATTGCCCAGAATACCCCTTTAATTTCTACCTCTCACATCCTGCTGCAGCCATAGTACACACAGAAAGGCAACCTGCTGTAGCTATAGCACACACACAGCCTGCTGCAGCCATAGCACACACACACACACACAGCCTGCTGCAGCCATAGAGCACACACACAGCCTGCTGCAGCCATAGCAAACACACACACACACACACACACACAGCCTGCTGCAGCCATAGTATAACTGAAGAAAAACCCACAATCTTTTAAAGATTAAAAGTATGGGCACAGCACTGGTCTATTCCCGAGCACTGGCCAGCCATGGTGCATTGGGGGCAGCAGTGTCGATCTCCCCTCCCCTTAGTTACGTGGCTCCATTAATTCTAATTGAACCGCATCACAGAGAGTAGGCGCCGCCTCCAGTGCATCCTGTGTCAGGGGCCGCCCCAGTGCATCCTGTGTCAAGCGCCGCCCCCAGTGCATCTTGCCCGGCTGGTGCTCGGTAATAGACTGGCACTGTGCCCGAGAACCTGGCTGCAGCTCACCAAAAGGACCGGGCCACCGTCATCCCTGCGCCAGCACGGGTCTGTTAATGTAAAAAGCCCATTGCCATGTACCAGGTGGTACATCTGCTTTAAGGATATTTCGAGTAACACTGCCCAGATATTGTTAGATACTACTCTTAGTTATGCAGCATTCATTATAATAATTCCTAGCATGCATGTTAGATTTTAAAATGTGGGAAATCTGACATTAAACCATAAACCACTGTAATCCTTGCTACTTTAGTAAACCATGCTAAGAGCTGACAGTGTGTTTCTACAGTGATTCACATGGTGAATTATTGTAGCCTGAACAACTGCAGTGACAGAATTAAGTTTGAGCAGATGGCTTGAAATTCAGTAATGGGATGACCATGTGTCGTGTATGGACCACAAGCAGCTCTAAAGTCTTGTTGAGGTACTGTACGCTAACAGATCACTTGTTCTCTTGCAGTTTGCTGAGCGGGCAGAAAGAAACAAGGAACCTCTGTTCAAAAGCAACTGTGTTCATGCAGTGGCAGCACCCTAGTAAAATTATGACTCTTGGCACGGGTCTCTTTTAAGTGCTTCCATATGTTTTATGTGGACTCTCATGTGATATATAGCCAGTTACACTAAAAGCATGGGAATCCAGTGAATATCTTTCTTGTGTCTTGATATAATTCTCCTTGTGGACAAGATGGATATTTTTCCATAATGGGCAGAGAAGCTATCCTAGCAACGTGAAAGAGATGTAGTCTAGTTGGTATTAAAGGTCCCAGTCACACAGATTTACTGCCAACAGTATTAATTTTAACTTAAAGGGGAACGCTGGTGAAAATGTCAGAAAGTTATATAGATTTGTAATTTCTTTCTATTTAAAAAATCTGAAGTATCCCAGTACATGAGCTGCTTTATGTCCTGCAGGAAGTGGTGTATTTTTTCCAGTCTGACACAGTGCTGAAGAGGAACTGTCCAAAGCAGGAAAGGTTTTCTATAGGGATTTGCTACTGCTCTGGACAGTTCCTGTACCGAACAGGGGTGGCAATGTGTCAGAGAGAGCACTGCCTGCAGGACATACATCAGCTGATAGGTACTGGATTTGAGATGTTTTAAATAGAAGTAAATTATAAATCTATATAACTTCCTGATACCAGTGGTATTTTTTAAGGCAGTTCTTTTTCATGTTGGAAAAGAGACATGTTATGATTAATAAAAAGCAACACATTCTGTTCAGTTTTGAAAATGAAGTGCAGCTTTGGTTAAGCACTGTGTTCCCTTTATTGTTTTTCTTTCTAACTTGCATAGTGTCACCCGACTGTTCAGGAAACTGTGTGCTGCTCCATTCAAGTAATAGGGGCCTGTTAGCTGTATGATAGAGAGCAAGGAAGAAACTCGGGAGTGCGGCATTCTTACTGTGCCCCACAAAATCATGGTATATTCTAGCAATATGGAATGCCCCTTTATAGGGAACCTGTTATAAGATTTATGCTATTTAATGGTCAGGAACAGATTGGGAGGAATTTATCATGCTGTGCGCCAGACAGACGCATATGAGCGTGGCACCGATCTGTCAGATGATCTTGGGCCAAAATCTTGTGTGTGTGCGCATCAGAGTACTTCTGAGAAGCAAGTGAAGAAGATCACTGCAGGACACCTGACAGCATTCAGGGATAGAGATGGTCAAGGCTATGGCGCATGCACAGTAAAGCTTTTTAAGTCGAAGTGAACAACAAGTGCATCAAAAGTGCATGTTCAGGCCAGTGCAAGTGTCTTAGCACATGCAAGATCTTTAGGTGAATGACTAGTCTTGACTAGTGATGCACTTTGCTGTGAAATATTGATACTGCTATTTATACTAAATATGATACCAGGATTCCCTGTACTGTATGTTATGTACTGTAGGCTATTGCACAGCTGAAAATACAGTACACTTCATAAAAAAATGGTTATTAGAAAGCTGCTCATCTGCCATGTTCTCTGTGTGCTAACCATCTGCCCCCTAATGTGACCTGGTTGGCCCGCACCAACCACCCACCCACCGCTCACAGCACTGCTAACTTCAAGTTACCAGCATGGAGCAATCACCCATGATGGCTTTTTAACTGTTTAGATGCCATTGTCAAAACCAAGTCCGCTCCATACTTGGCACGGGGGTGGGGGTGGGGTGGTGATGGTTACAGACGGAGCTGCGTCACACAGGGGACTGGGTTCCGTCACACTTGAGGCCAGTGGTCCCGCCCCCAACACCAGGTGGGCTGGTGCTCGGAATTAGACCAGCGACATGGACGGGAACCAGGTGGCGGTTGAAAAAGAAGGCCCATGTTGGTCTGTTAATGTAAAAAATTGAAGTGATGTACCTAGTGCTACATTCACTTTAAGTCACTTGAGTGCCCATCCCTGCGGAGTACTCGAGTATTTAGCAGGCAGATGATGTATTCCTGCCCCCCAGTGCACCAATCCACTTCAATAAAGTTTACATTTTTCAGGAAAACTGGACTGAGGATCAAGGTAAGAAAATTAGCTTAATCCTCAGCTCCCTGTGTATTATAGGCACATAACTTCTAACCTGCTGTTAGGCCTCATTACATGTTCAGTGATTTTTAAGGCCCGTGATTAAGTCTGCTAGCTCGCTCTGTGATCTGTAAAAAACTGTTGGTGATTGCATTCATTTTGCAATCTGTGTCCGTTTTTTCTGCGGATCTGTTAAAATTGTACAATGGTAGTCATTAAGTTAATTACATAGCTGACATCACATCCGTGTTTTCACAGATGCCACATTGATTTCAGTGGGGCATCCGTGCTGTGATCAGGGTCCAAGTTATGACTTTTTTTTCCACGGAACGGATTGCGGATGTGTAAAAAAATAAACAAAACTGATCATGTGCATAGCTCAGTTGAAAGCAATGGGCTATAAAATTGTCCTTTATCATGGATCCGTGATCACTGTTAACGTCACGGGACACGTGAATGCACAATGTCGGCTGATCGTTGTCTTTCAATATGTTCTATTAAAACAGTAATGTCAGTGACGGTATATGTAATAGGCAGAAGACTGCCTCTCTCTCTCCAGTGTGCCACCCAGATGATCTAAGGATAGTCTGGGCAGCCCCTCCAGCAACATTTTCCTACAAATGGCACTGAGAATGCGCCTATTTGAGCTCCATGAGGCCAGATATTGCAAGGATGGGTTTATAAATAAATATTAATAATAAATAATAATAAATGGGTTTCTACTGGGTGTAAGTATCTAAAATACTGATATATGATGATATATGATAGATGGTTGTGCTCCCTTGAGCTGGGATCTAAGAAGACGGCATTGCCACCTAGTGCTAACTATAGACATCATATTGCGTCAGATTTATTTTAGGAATGTGAATCAGCACAGACACACTAGTCATTTTCCAGTAGAAGGGAACTGGAACCTCCTTCATTCACCAGTCACTACTATCAAATTACAACTGAAAGCAGGGAGGTCATTTTGAAATAAAGGTAGAGAAGAAAATCCCGGCACTCACCAAGTCAAGTATTGCTTATTTATTCTGTGCAAAACATGATGGGGTACAGGAGAATGCGTTTCGGTGTATATACTTCATCAGCTGATGAAGGCTATACGCCAAAACGCGTCCTCCTGTGCCCTATGATGTTTTGCACAGAATAAATAAGCAATACTTGACTTGGTGAGTGCCGAGATTTTCTTCTCAACCATGTCTGTGAAGCCATCCCACCACGAGCACCACCACTACAGCAGTGCCGTCTCCACCACTACTCCAGATTTTGAAATAAAGGTCTCAGAAAATTGTGCAACCCGCCTGAAGCCTTAAAGTGACACTGTCACCCCCAATAATCATTTTTCAATCTTTACAGGTGTGTGTAACCCACCTATATCTCTCTGCATACCTGTAACTATTTTTCAGTTTCATGAGGTGGCTTTCCCTGAAAGCGTAATTTGGCCGGGTATCTTCTAGCCCCACTGGGCGGGGCTTGGTCCCTGAAGCGCCACATAGCCCCGCCCATTACAGCGCCGTTGACCCCGCCCCCTTGGGCTCTGTGTTTGAGGCCTCCCTGACGTGCGCGTCCACATCTCCCGCCGTCTTCCGCGTGCGGGATTGTCATGTGGCGCAGGCGCAGAAGGTGACCGCCGCACGCACAGCCCGCCGATTACACCGGCCGCACCGTCCCTTGTTGCGTGGGACTCTCCGGATGCCTCGCTGCGGCTGTGAAACCCTCCTCACAGCCAGCAGCGAGGCGCAGACATAGAGCGCAGGCGCACCGCGGCGTCCGCCGCGCACTGCGCATGCGCCGAAAAGGACCGCCGCAGTGCGCCTGCGCTCTATGTCTGCGCCTCGCTGCTGGCTGTGAAACTCATGAAACTGAAAAATAGTTACAGGTATGCAGAGAGATATAGGCGGGTTACACACACCTGTAAAGATTGAAAAATGATTATTGGGGGTGACAGTGTCACTTTAAGTTCCCCGTACACCTTTGACTAGGTGTAGGGTGCTGTTTCGAACAACCACCAACAGACAATGTTGATGATGGAAATAGGGGTAGGACGTGATGGAAAATCCCTTTATTCAGGGAGAGATAAACAGCCTAGTCCTCCCAATAGAGAACACAGAAACTCTTGGCCGCGCCAAACACTCCTGTGTATGAGGAGGTCGAACAGCAGACGGGAGTCATAACTAATGGACGAATGATCGTACATCTGTCAGCTATTGAAGGTGTATGTCTAGCTTTACAGTAGGTTCCTTTTGTATGGCTAGTTGGCCAATATACGACCTATGTAATAGGTCCTTTTTAAAGGAACGTATCAGCTGTTTCCTGAACCACAGCTACATAAGAGAGGCATTGGGTCCTTTGCCACAGTGTGCTGTGATTTACTTTCAAGTCCTGCAGTCATAGATTTGACTTTCACTGTGGGGGGGATTTATCAAGACTGGCGTATCTGCACCCCTATGTCGCATGCTAGATTTATTGAGAAGCACACTCAGCATCAGTAAATATGAGGCTGCCCCCTTCATGCCTTAACATGTCCCCACAACACCCACATTGGACAATCATTAAAGACTTATTTTTTTGCAAACTAGGGTTGCATCCAACTTCTCCAGCCACTGGTAGTCAAATGCCGCATGCTCGGGTTTGGATAGACCTGAGCATGGTTGGGTTACGCTCATTTCTAATCTTATTCCTTTATCCCAATTGGGTATACATGCACGAATGGCTGACCTGAGCATTCATGGGTATGTTTATGGGGAGGGCAGTAAAAATTCCTGTTTCCTGTTTGGCCAACAACTTGGAGGTGTGTGACCTAATTTAGATAAAACTGAAGAAGAAGTGACAATTATTTTTCATGCTGTGATAAGAAACAACATTATCTTATTGAAAACATGACCACGAGATGAACAGTAATTATTTATTTTCCTCGAGACATTACGGTTAGATGCTTCAAGAAGAATAGTTTAGTACATTTCTGGACAATGCCTTCAGTATAATCTGTAAAATGTGACTTGTAATATAAACAACCCCCCAGTGCTGTGCAGTCACATTTCCATTTTGTGCTTGTACAGTGAGCAGTGTTAGCTTTTGCTACGTATTCCCCAGACAAAGAATCAAGGGAAGATTAATAGCCTAGCGGAAGATGGGTTAGAAGCAGAGCAATAAAAGTCTAAAAATAGCTGCAAGGATTGTTATTCTCTGCAGTACAATGACACAATAGCTGCTGGATTGTAAGCCGCCATGTTGTCCACTCTGGGGGTAAATTAGAGAGTCTGGACACCCCATATGTATATGCATGTGTATTCTGTAAGAAGATACAAGAGGTGATGCTCATGCTTACTATAAAAAGAAATGTGGCCTCAGGTTAATTTTATTTGCATATAGAATGTCTCTAACAATATTAATAATAAAAATGATAATAATAACAGCAATCTTAATAATTGATTAAAATAAAAAGGAAGGCTAATGATATGCAAGGTAGATTATCATGGGTATCTTTATCTCCCAGTATATAACCCATGCATGTAACTGTATATGACATACATGTTGCAATGTATGCTCATATTACTGATTTTAGAACAGGTGTACTGCAATGTGTACAATATTTTTAAGTTAACATGAGCTCTTGTTATAGAATAAACTGGAATAATATAAGAATGCAAAGTGACGTGCTGTGAAAATCTATTTCTGTTGACAGCCGGCATACTGGGATCCTCCGATACACACTGTGAGTCTATTGGCTGCAATGATTCTGGCCGCAAATGCCTGTGATTAGATTGGGAAGGCAGGCTAGCAACAGCGAGCTGCAGCCAATAATCAGCCCTGTGCCTGGTGATATGACTTTCCCCATAAACACCCAATCTTGTAATGTGCTTTGCATCTATAATTACAGTACTAAGGATTAAGAGGGAAAAGCTGTATTACACAAGGCAATCAGCAGAATGGTTTCAGTGTCTTTGTATCTGTACTTAAATGATCTTAAATAGTATTGCCATTTAGGCAGGAGCTGCATCGTGAAAGAGAGAGAGAATACCTATGTAATCGGGTAGGTGGCTTGTTCTGTATATTGGAAAGGCATTTACTACATACATTTCAGAAAGGCAATCATAAAATCTGTGAAATACTGTGCTCGCGCTTATTTCTAATAACTGTAAAACTATTTAGACCCGAAAAGCAGCATTTCAATAAAGGGATCTGGTATTGACCTTTCCCTGGTCCTCAACTACAACAGTGCCACCAACAGGAAAGTCAGCTACTCTTTTCTAAGTTAACCCTTTCCTTTGAAGGAGATTTTTGGTAAATTTGTAACTCCTCATAATTAAAGAGCCATAACTCCTATATTTTTCTATATACTGAGCCATATAAGGCCTTCTTTTTTACCGGACTAACAGTCCTTTTTAAAGACATCCTTTATTTGATCAAAAAGCGTACTTCAAAACAGAAAAAAATTATATATTTCTGGGCTAAAATTGAAAAAAAAAAACCTTGCAGTTTTGAAACTATTAATGATTTTTTATGTTATCTTTATTCTGTAGATCAGAATGATTACAGTGATACCCAGTTTATAAACGTTTTGAACTCTTTTTACTAACTTTAGAAAAATATATATATTTTTAGAAAACTTAGGGCTTTGAATCGCTATGTTATAATTTCTAGAAACTTGACATTTTCTCTGACCTCCTGATTAGCAATCCAAAATTAACAATTACCCCTGGTTAAACTGTTTATAGGAACCAAATTTAGACTTTTCTGGTATATTGCTGACTGATCTTACAAACTTGCAATATTTATTCTATATACAGTAAAATAATATTTTATCAATATAATGTTTGCACGTAATCACTGTCATCATCACTGTATATCTTACAACTATAATAAGCAATCATTAGATTGATTATACTGATCAATGCTATGCTCAGACTTAAGGCAGACTCAATTAGGAGAGACACCATGGCTTCAACCGAAGGTAAGTATAACCGTCCGGCAGTCATAGCAAACCATTTTTTTGTTGTGGGAGTGCTGATTGGACCCCTGATAGGTCTGGCACCTGTCAGGTGACTCTCGGCATGCTGCTATCAATATTGATCTGTGCATGCAGAGGGATAAAATGCTGGAATCGGACTGAAGTCCTCTCCCGGTAGTTGCAGGCAGGTGTTATCTGTAACATACAGCCGATTCCCACCACACGGACCGCCGTAAAAGGTTAATCCTGTTAAAATTAAAAGGAACACATTTTAGTAGGTATAAGATATGGTTGTTAGCTCTCTCCCACAGACAATTTGACTTGAATACTGCTGGCTGCTTGTAGAAATACAAGAATTTGTATTTCACTTTTCATTGCATAAAACTGCCGAAATAAATACTGCCAAAAATTCTTTAAAATAAATAAATAATAATAATAATAATAATAATAGTTTGCCATGAATAATGAGTAAAACAAATCTGAAGACTTTTTATACAAAATTGGTTTACATTTTACATTGTGGTTATCAGATAACAGATGCACAATGCAAATCTACACAATCTTCATCGGAAAGTAATGCAGTGTTATTAGCTGCCTTAAAAGGTCACAAGCAGGAAATTACTTCAGACATTAGTTACTAAGGCCCTTTAACACAGTTCCTTTTTATCATGCAAACGAGCGTTCCTACGAATTTTTTATGCGGTCATTTAAAGTGATGCTGTACCCACAATCTGCCCCAAAAACCACTTGTACCTTTGGATAGCTGCTTTTAATCCAAGATCTATCCTGGTACCCGTGCCCTAGGCTTGCACCGTCCCTCCTCCCCGCTCTCTACACCTTTAGGAATGCCCCAGGCAGGATTTCTCCTAATCATCACTTGTCTGAACACTGCACATGTGGTGGATCATTAAGGCCCATGTGTAGTGTTCAGACAAGTGATGAATAGGAAAAATCTTGCCTGGGGCATTCCTACAGGTGTAGAGAGCGGGGAGGAGGGACAGAGGGGCGGTGCAAGCCTTGGGCACGGGTACTCTAGGTACTCTAAGTTTAAAAGTTGTTTTTTTAGGACAATAACTGCATCACCTGCTGAACGGACCTCAGGACAGATCTTGGATTAAAAGCAGCTATCTGACGATACAAGCGGTTGTTTGGGGGGGGGAGGGGGCAGATTGTCGGTACAGAGTAACTTTAAATTATCTTCGGCCACACATTGCTCTGTATAAACAATTGGTTTATACCCCCTTCACTGCACCCTTTCACATCACACTAGTGCACAGGATATGAGAGGAATGCTTTGTGGGGTTTCTCCGCACATACCAGATGCAACCTACCCAAGCTGAAAAAACCCTGGCCTTGCGTACAGACTTTGTACTGGAGGTATTGCACCACCAATCGGTGGCCTGATCCATTTGAACTTTATACCTCCCATGTTGCCAGCAGACTTGTGGACACCCCAAAGTACCCTGCTCCTGTGAACACTGACGCTAGCTCTTTGACATCCATGGTTTCATCCCTGTCATCCACCTAGAAACGGATCATACGGTGTAGTGTAGTGTTACTAGCTTGACTTCCCACACCAACCTGTCCTCCACCATCTTGCCGCAGAAACTGTAATACAGACCTGGCTGCAGGAAGATATCCGGTTCTAATGAACCTCCCTTAACCATTACAGTTGCACTTCCCAACGCTCTCTCTGGCGTATTGCTGGCTAACAATGGCCAATATAACAAGCCCTACTTATACTGTGCTTGGACTATAACCAGGCGGACTTTGACTTGGACTGCACTACGTACTTCTCTCCACTAGGTGGCATCAAAGTCCTTTGACTACTTTCCTATGCAGAGACTCTCTATCTTATTTTTTAGGACCTCTATGTTAGTGGGCTACTAATAATAGACCTGTCCCACAATATTTTTCCTGAGAGGTCTTAGGCCTAATTTTTTAGCTGTACCCTAGAGGTAGACTGCACAATGTTTCTTGCTTATGAGCAGTTCTTTGTAATTTCCTGCAGCTGTTGGTTAATCCTAGTGGTGGGACACTGAGCGTGGTTGCATTTTATCACTTCTCTCCATAGCGGATTTGTCTTCCACCATAAAACCTTTTTCATTAGTTCTCTTGCTGCACCCTGACGTATGGGCAAATACCTTTCCAAACTTTCACCACAGATGGCAGGTAAATCACAAAAGAAAAATGCTCAGGACCCCAAGGCTTCTGCTTTGTTTTTTAACAGCAAACGGTCTTTGGATGATAAAATTTAGCATTTTAAGGCCTTTTCGTTGAAAGTGACAGCCAACTGTAAACTATTCATCCATATCTGTGTGATGGAAAACAGTCGACAAATCATCTTTACAGATTCTGATGCAGCGATTTCCTATGTAACAATAAAGCCTGCTGGGAGAACGCATCGGATATATTCCCCTCATCTCTTCTATGCCTACCCTTGTGGGCATTGCCATTGTACAATTTAGAGAATGTCTCTGTTGTATTACATTTCATTGCTACTCTTCTGACCCACGTAAAACAATGCAAACCCTTGATAATACTTTTTCTTCTCTTGTAAAGGAGGCTCACTCCTGTTTGCTTCGTACTAGCGAACACTCTTTTTTTAACGGGTCGTCCAAAATTAAAACTATAATTGTGTTAGATCACGCACCCATAAAATTGCAATAGTGGCTGCCTCCTCAACATTGCCTACCTACCTCCATACCCACTGGGGGAGTTTTTTGGATGATAATGTTTTGTCAATGCTGAGCATACCACTTCTATGGCAAACATCTAAACTGGTAGTAAGAGGAAACATAGGGACAAATTTCTCAAATTCACCTAGCGCAAACTTGAAAATTATCGCAAATTTTTGCGTACACCTCTTGATAAATCCAGTGGTATGAAACCAGGGAAATTTAACCTTAGAGCTGTGCAAAAAAATAGCGGTCATTGATAAATGTACCCTATAATCTTTTATCTTATATACTGCAAAAAAGAATACCGAAATACTGCAAACTCCATTTTGACCCATTGAAGGCTAGCCATGCCTACCTTGTTACTGCCTTGGAATCTAATAAGACTGCTTACTTGGAAGCCAAAGGTTTATTAGATACCTTTACTCCAGCACAGGCCAAACTTAGGTTTAAATATGCAGACAACCGCTATTACACACTGGGGGGGGCGCTGGTAAGATGCCCAACAAGTTAGCTCGCCTCGTTACACCTTTTACATCGGATACACCATTCTGTGAGTCAAACACTCACATAGTGGCGACAGTACCACCTCCATGTTAAGCATAGGAAAAGCTTTTAATAATTAATACACATATCTATATGTGGCACGGCCATACAACTATTCTTCTCAGTCTTGATGCTGAGGAACAGTTTGATTTTGTTAATTTTGTTATACCCCACTTCTACTACCGAATCTCCAGAACTGGGGAGGATTTCATGGTATCTGTTTTGGGGCTAATGAGATCAAAATTAGACTGGGAACTGGGAGTTTTCCAGGATTGGATCCAGTTTTTCCCAGCATCCTGGGAGTGGCCAGGAGCGGAGCAGTGCTGAAAGGCAGTCCGCTTCATGAGGAGAGCACTGATCAAACGAACCACTTTGCTTCGTTTAGATGAACGATTCGCTCATCTATAACAATGCCTACACTAAGATTTAAACTATTCCGGAGCAGTAAATAGGATAAAAGATCCTGATTCCAAATTGCTACTCTTTTGCATTTTACTGCTGTAAGGTTACAAACTGGGCATGCTGATGCATAGAGACGACTACTTAGCTCAGGAGTATAATGGAGAGGACTACTTAAAGCAATTATCGGCCTAAACAGCTGTTAATTAGCCAAGTAAGGTCTATAATCGTTTAGTGTAATGGCGCCCTTACAACTGCCCTCCCATTAATGATTGTCTGAACAGTATGGCAGTACCCACATAGTTGATCAAATGGTATCTCAGGATACTTCATCTCTATTAGGCCCTCCAGTAGACGTAACATTGCCTTAGCATGAAGAGGTTTTAATTAGAGATGAGCGCAAGTCTAGCATGCTCGAGTCTGATCGCTTGGTATTTGAATACCGTTGGCTGAAGAAGTTGCATGCAGTCCTAGGGAGTCCATACTTCCAACTTCCTCAGCCATTGGTATTCAATGCTGAAGGATTGGACTCCAGCATTCTCAACGCGCGCTGATCTCTAGTATTAATGTATTAACTGGAAATGTTCAAGTATGGCTCACAAAGCTATAGTGGGACAACCATCTTTTATATTTAATGCATAGCCCATCTATTGTAAAGGCTGTAAGTGGGAATCAGTACAGGATCAGTAATACAGTGTGTTTGCAGTTTTACATTCTTTTTATGAAGTGGTGCTTGAAGGATGCTATACATGACATGTACAAAGTTGCCCTAATTACAATGCTGCATGAAGTCACTTTATCTGCTCAGCATTTCCACATGGCTGAATGTTTCGTTGTTTTCAGATGCCCAGATGTTCAGTTATATAATCAAAGGACACAAAGTATTGCCAGCTATGCTCAGCAAAGCGGCTTTAGAAAATCCACTGAAAATAGCATGTTTTTCAACTAGTGTAGAAATTGAGATTTTTTTTAATCTTTTTGATATCATTAGTTTTTACAGGAATAGTAAATGGCTAATGACCGGGGTTTCACCCTGAACAAATATGTTCACAGATCATGGGAATAAACGGCTTCAACCGGATCTGAACCACGGTATATATCTAGGTATAATAAAAATGTTCTGAAAAGATACCAAAGATTGAAGGAACAACATTAACTAGTATTATTGCTATTATGTATAATGGATTAGACTTCTCTAGATGGATGGTGAGTTGGATTATAGGGGTTATCCAGAATTAGAAAACATGGCCAACTATCTTCCAGAGAAAGCAACCTCACCTGTCCTCTGTTTGGGTGTGGTTTGTAGCTCAATTCCATCGAAGTAAACAGAGCTGAATTGTAATATCACACACGACCTGTGAACAGGGGTAGTGATGTTTTTGCCACAAAGTAACTTTTTTTTTCTCCATGAAATAAAGGATCATTAAGTCACTTGGTATAATATAGCCCAGCATGCAGCTTTATTCAGACAGCTGGAAAAAAATAAAAACAGTAAACAGCAAGCATACCTTTTAACTTACAACATTTACTATCATTATTACCCCATCCAAATCAGATCTAAAAATGGAACAGAATAGGACAATGTTCACATTATGTTAAGGGGCTACATTTAGAATATATGTAAGGGAGATTTCTTGCCAATGTGTCAAGCCTCAAATTATGGAAGCAGTGCCATGGAATGAACTTTGGAATTCCCGGCATCATTATTTATCACCCAAAGCTGTTTAACTCCTCCACGTCAGCAAACTGTGTATACATATGTTTCTACTGCACATACCCAGTGCAGTAGGAATGTACATATACATTTCTCATTGAGGGGCTGTACATGTGTGTGGGACCGCTGCAGTGAGAGAGTGAGATCAGTGTCCCAGGAGTCCAGCATAATGACAGGCAGCTGCAATCCCGCAACTGCCTGTCATTAACCTCTTAAACACCGCAATCTATAGCATTGCGGCATTTAAGGTACTCAGTGACAGTACAAGCCCCTGTCACTGACTGATCGAGACCCCCGCAGTATGGCTGATTGCTTGTACAGACGGGCAGAGGTAAATCACTTACCTCAGTCCTGCTGGATCGGCATTCTATGCATAGAGTCTGCTGTCAGTCAACCGCTATGCATAGATCATCGCATAGAGCATAGCATAGAGCAGTATTTGCAATCTATTGATTGCATGTTTTAAAGTGAAAAAAGTGTAAAAAAAAGTTTTTAAAGTATTAAATAACCCCTTATAAACCCCCCTCCCAATAAAAGTTTGATATACCTCCTTGCCCATTCTAAAAATAAAAAAAAGGATTGCTGATTTTTTAAAATTATATTAATAAAAAGTGATCAATATGATACCAATAAAAACTAGAGATCATGGCGCAAAAAATGACACCCCTACCAGCCCTGTAGTTGGAAAAATCAAAGCGTTATGGGGAGGAACATTGCATTAATTTGACCAGGACATCTGTGCATCAATGGGCTCAGTCTTGAAGGGGTTAAATCTTTGTGCTACTGTACTGACATGCTGTGTCCTATTTTGTTTATTAGTATGTATTCAGTAGGGTAAATCAGAATACTTTTAGACTGCAGAATGCTTTGAAATCTTTTTGATATGTATGCACAAATGTTTTTGTGAAAGATAAATAGGACTTCCCAGCATACTTACTCCTTCCAGCTAAATTGTTGCTGTTCATATGATTTCATGTCTAACACATGAATAATCACATGAAATTGTTGCTACAGATAAATAACTATACAAGAAATTGTTGCTACAGATAAATAACTATACAAGATGACTTGCCATGTGCTCCATAATAAAATAAGTTGCTTTAATCCTTCATTATATGGGAAAAGAGTTGTGAACTCAACTAAACATTGTGTCTCTGCTTTAAATAGAAAACAAGTCTTGTATAAAAGAAACTTAAAGGGGGTATTCTCATTTCAACTAATATAGTTATACTTTAAGGGCTTGTGAAGTAATTATTTTTGCAAATCCATTAATTTAGCTAACTGGCCTGCGTCTCTTAATATGTCTGCTATTTCTCTGCTCCGGTCGACAGCTTGTTGTTTAAGCTACCGACCACCACTCTGCTCATTGCATCAACCAGACCACTGCTTTTAGAGTGGGGAGGTGGTAGGTAACCTTGACAACAATGGGAGGGGGGGGAATCAGGAGAAGGAGGCAAATTTGTTAAATTAATGTATTTGCAAAAATATTCAACTTGATGAACCCTATGGCTGGGTTCACACTATGTATATTTGAGGCTGTATTTGGTCCTCATGTCAGGTCCTCATAGCAACCAAAACCAGGAGTGGATTGAAAACACAGAAAGGATCTGTTCACACAATGTTGAAATTGAGTGGATGGCCGCCATATAACAGTAAATAACGGCCATTATTTCAATACCACAGCCGTTGTTTTAAAATAACAGCAAATATTTGCCATTAAATGGCAGCCATCCACTCAATTACAACATTATGTGAACAGAGCCTTTCTGTGTTTTCAATCCACTCCTGGTTTTGGTTGCTATACAGCCTCACAAATACAGCCTCAAATATACATAGTGTGAACCCAGCCTAAAAGTGATTCTAATGAAATTTCAAGCGGAGCCTGCACTGCAGCCTCCGCTTGAAGTTCTGCCTGTCCTATTCATTGAATAGGATGCTTCATGCGCCCTCTGTGGGCTCCACTTGAAATTCTGCAAGAATACTGTGTGTGAGAGGGCCCTTAAACTTTAACTTTTCACCTATCCACAGCTAGGAGAATGCGGGGAATACGACCTATGGAGCTACTAGAAAGAGCGGAGCACTACTTCTAACCTGCTGATAGTTTTCCATTAATGTGTGCTATGTAGTCATGGACATGCCACCTTGGTGCATAAGAGTCTTGGCTCTGAGCACATGTTTCCGCTTGGCCAATAAGGATTTCAGTTGATAAGACATCAGTGTACTGTCAAACCAAGGCTTCCTCATGTGTATGGTTTTGGGGAGAATTAGATTGGCTATGTTAGTTTTTATCCACTGATATAGAAAATAAAGATTATACATACACCTGCCTGTCCAATATAAACATGAATGTAAAATGTACTTACTTTTTACTATCTTTCATATTATGTTTTAATGTATTTAGGCCGCTTCTTTAGGCTGGGTTCACACTCAGTATATTTCAGGCAGTATTTGGTCCGCAAGTCAGGTCCTCATAGCAACCAAAACCAGGAGTGGATTGAAAACACAGAAAGGCTCTGTTCACACAATGTTGAAATTGAGTGGATGGCCGTCATATAACGGTAAATAACTGCCATTATTTCAATATAACAGCCGTTGTTTTAAAATAACAGCAAATATTTGCCATTAAATGACGGCCATCCACTCAATTACAACATTATGTGAACATAGCCTTTCTGTGTTTTCAATCCACTCCTGGTTTTGGTTGCTATACAGCCTCAAAAATACAGCCTCAAATATACGTAGTGTGAACCCAGCCTCATAATGGCTATTACTAACAGACTTTTGTACCCTTGTTAACTATGTTTTTTTTTTCTTTTTTTCACTTAGCTGTTGCGCGAATTAAAGCATCCAAATGTGATTGCTTTACAGAAAGTATTCCTGTCTCACAGTGATAGGAAAGTGTGGCTGCTGTTTGATTATGCAGAACATGATCTGTGGGTAAGTTTGCATTTCACTTACTTTGTTTTCATATTTGAATATATGTTAATTATAGTTATATATAGCGCCAACATATTCTGCAGCACTTTACAATTCTGGGGATGCATATATAGACAAAATCAGACATTACAGAGATATACATACAAAAGGCAGAAAGGCTAAAGTACTTAAAGGGGTTTTCTTATGCTACGTTTACACGGAACGATAATTCGCCCAATTGTACGATTGACTATGTCGGAGTAACGTGTTTTTTTTGTTCATAACGATCAGCGTTTAGACGGTACGATATATATCGTAAGGAAAATTCGTTTTGCGATCGCTTAAGCCTATCTCACACATTGGTTAAATCGGCAAACGATTGTTTACACGGAACAATCTGCAAAATTTTTGCGAACGATCAACGACGATTTGAGAAGTTGAACGTTTTCGCGCTTGTCGTTTGATCGTTCACAGCGTTTACACGTACGATTATCGTTCAAATTCGATCGTTATTGTGCAAATTCGCATGATAATCGTTCCGTGTAAACGCAGCATTATTAAAACTTATTAGTCCCTATCCATAGGATAGGGGAGAAATAGGAGATCCCCCGAAAATAAGACATAGTGTCATTGTTGCACAATATGATAATTTGACAATGGCATAAACAAGATCCAGACTAATATGTTGGCAAGATCAGACAGGTAGTACCAAAATAACCATAGCCCATGTACCACAATAGTAAATCCACTTACACTGAATAAGTGACAGACTCAAGCAAAGACTACTAACAAGTAGAGTAGAATAGTAATTTTGCACCATTGTACTTTGTTAGTGGTACATTCAGCAGCCATTATATAGTGAAAACTCATTTTCAAAATTCTGTCTCGTTTTTCTTGCAAGGGCCCAGGAATCGCTGTGTAGCTCCAGTCTAGTGTTGACATGATTGGGTAAATGTGCTTTTACTTTTTAGAATATAAAAGGGCATAGAAGCAACACATTTTAATGAAAATTTTGAAATATAATTCGGTTAATCTTTGGGAAGAGTATGGAATATTGTTTCTTACAATAAATATATATATATATATATATCAGGGATGGTCCGAACCGAGTTCGGATCGGGTTCGTACGAACCCGAACCCTCGGCAATGACTCCTGCTGTCTGCCCGCTCCGTGCAGCGGGCGGATCCAGCGGGAGGACCGCCTGGAAAAATGGGATACAGCCATAGCCATAGGCTGTATCCCATTTTTCCAGGCGGTCCTCCCGCTGGATCCGCCCGCTGCACGGAGCGGGCAGACAGCGGAAATCATTACCGAGGGTTCGGGTTCGTACGATTGGTTCGGACCATCCCTAATATATATATATATATATATATATATATATATATATATATATATATATATATATATATATATATACATACACTACCGTTCAAAAGTTTGGGGTCACATTGAAATGTCCTTATTTTTGAAGGAAAAGCAATGTACTTTTCAATGAAGATAACTTTAAACTAGTCCTAACTTTAAAGAAATACACTCTATACATTGCTAATGTGGTAAATGACTATTCTAGCTTAAAATATCTACATAGGTGTATAGAAGCCCATTTCCAGCAACTATCACTCCAGTGTTCTAATGGTACAATGTGGTTGCTCATTGGCTCAGAAGGCTAATTGATAATTAGAAAACCCTTGTGCAATCATGTTCACACATCTGAAAACAGTCTAGCTCGTTACAGAAGCTACAAAACTGACCTTCCTTTGAGCAGATTGTGTTTCTGGAGCATCACATTTGTGGGGTCAATTAAACGCTCAAAATGGCCAGAAAAAGAGAACTTTCATCTGAAACTCGACAGTCAATTCTTGTTCTTAGAAATGAAGGCTATTCCATGCGAGAAATTGCTAAGAAATTGAAGATTTCCTACAACAGTGTGTAATACTCCCTTCAGAAGACAGCACAAACAGGCTCTAACCAGAGTAGAAAAAGAAGTGGGAGGCCGCGTTGCACAACTAAACAAGAAGATAAGCACATTAGAGTCTCTAGTTTGAGAAACAGACGCCTCACAGGTCCCCAACTGGCATCTTCATTAAATAGTACCCGCAAAACACCAGTGTCAACATCTACAGTGAAGAGGCGGCTGCGGGATTTTGGGCTTCAGGGCAGAGTGGCAAAGAAAAAGCCATATCTGAGACTGGCCAATAAAAGAAAAAGATTAAGATGGGCAAAAGAACACAGACATTGGACAGAGGAAGACTGGAAAAAAGTGTTGTGGACGGATGAATCCAAGTTTGAGGTGTTTGGATCATAAAGAAGAACGTTTGTGAGACGCAGAACAAATGAAAAGATGCTGGAAGAATGCCTGACGCCATCTGTTAAGCATGGTGGAGGTAATGTGATGGTCTGGGGTTGCTTTGGTGCTGGTAAGGTGGAAGATTTGTACAGGGTAAAAGGGATTCTGAATAAGGAAGGCTATCACTCAATTTTGCAACGCCATGCCATACCCAGTGGACAGCGCTTGATTGGAGCCAATTTCATCCTACAACAGGACAATGACCCGAAACACACCTCCAAATTGTGCAAGAACTATTTACAGCAGAAGCAGGCAGCTGGTATTCTATCATAGGTAATGGAGTGGCCAGCGCAGTCACCAGATCTGAACCCCATTGAGCTGTTGTGGGAGCAGCTTGACCGTATGGTACGCCAGAAGTGCCCATCCAACCAATCCTACTTGTGGGAGCTGCTTCTAGAAGTGTGGGGTGCAATTTCTCCAGCCTACCTCAACAGATTAACCGCTAGAATGCCAAAGGTGTGCAATGCTGTAATTGCTTCAAAAGGTGGATTCTTTGATGAAAGCAAAGTTTGATGTAAAAACAATGTTATTTCAAATACAAATCATTATTTCTAACCTTGTCAATGTCTTGACTCTATTTTCTATTCATTTCACAACGTATGGTGGTGAATAATTGACTTTTTCATGGAAAACACAAAATTGTTTGGGTGACCCCAAACTTTTGAACGGTAGTGTGTATGTATGTATGTATATATATATATATATATATATATATATATATATATATATATATATATGTGCCAAACAACTTGCCTCCTACACCCTTACATAGAGACAGAGAAATAGTCATGCAACATCAATGGGGCTCATTATAAGGGGTATTTCTGCAGAAAACTGTGTGTGAGCTGTTCATTCTGTCTCCACTTTTAACCCCCTCCTCTCCCCTCCCTTACAAGATGGCTTATGTAAACAGTGTTCCTGGCCGGCTGCACTTTGCGTTCTGTAATGCCGGGAGGGTTAATCACAATGAACTCACCAGCAACTTGACCACAGATGAACCCTCCTGGCTTCACAGAGTGCAGAGACAGATGGAGAGCGAGTTGTTTATATGAGCTCTCTTAAAAGAGAGGGGGGAGGAGGGAGTTCAGTGTGGAGACGGAATGAACAGCTCACACAGTTTTCTGTGTCTTCAGCAGAAAGCAGCATACTCAGAACTTGGGGAAGGGGACTGAAACAATAATAACAAGTGTGGAACGAATTGTTAGTCTCCAGGAGTGAAATGATTCAACATTTATTTTACCTGAGCGGAATATACCTTTAACCCTTTAAGGACGAGCCAATTTTCATTTTTGTGCTTTCGTTTTTCCTCCTTGTTTTCAAATGGCCCTAGTGCTTGCATATTTTCACCTACAGACACACATGAGCCCTTATTTTTTGCGACACCAATTATAATTTGCAATTACAAACTTAATTTTTCCATATATATGTGTTTATTACATTTATTACATTTTTTTATGGATTTGATGTAAACAAAAATGAGCAATTTTGCACTTTGGCGGGTTTTTGCGTTTACGGCATTTACTGTGCAAGATCAGGAATAATATAATTTATTAGTTTGGGCGATTACGCATGCAGCGATACTAAATGTGTTAAATTTTTTCATTTATTTATTTTTATTTATAAAATGGAAAAAGGGAGTAACTTAAACTTTTATTATGAGAGGGGATTTTATATTAACCCTTTCACGTGCTGGGGTCGTGATTGGACATCAGCTCATGGGATGATAAAGTTCCCATAAGCTGATGCCCGTAGGTCTGCCCTCTCTCCACTGTCTCCTGCCGCTGTTACTATCTTGTGGCAGGGGAGAGAGGGGAGGGGGCAGGGCTCTCTCTGCACCGGAGCGCGGGGGATGACACACGCGCAGCTTCTACGCCTGTGTCATCCAAGAGCATTAATTAACGTCGCTGCAGCATCGGGCATAGGCTGCAGCAACGTTAATTAAAGTGACTCTGTACCCACAATCTGACCCCCCAAACCACTTGTACCTTCAGATAGCTGCTTTTAATCCAAGATATGTCCTGGGGTCCGTTCGGCAGGTGCTTCAGTTAATGAAATAAAAAACAACTTTTAAACTGGCCCTTTGACCGTAGCTTACATGGTGTATGCATTAGGCTGGCACAACCTCTCTGTCCCTCCTCCCCACCCTCATCATTAGGAATGCCCCAGGCAGATTGCCTCCTATACATCAACGGTGAGAGGGCGGCAAATGGGCTGGATCGTTAAGGCACCTGTGTAGTTTTCACTGCAGAGGAATAGGAACAATGGTGAAGAGGGTGGGGAGGAGGGTCAGAGAGGTTGTGCTAGCCTAATGCATACACAAACTAAGCCACGACCAAAGGGCACGGGGCTGCCAATTTAAAAGTTGTTTTTTATGACAATAACTGCTCACCTGCCGAACAGACCCCAGGACAAATCTTGGATTAAAAGCAGCCATCCGAAGGTACAAGTGGTTTGGGGGGGTCAGATTGTGGATACAGAGTGGCTTTAATAGTGGGGTGGCGGGAGGGGGTTAATAAAAAAAACTTTTTTTTTTTTTACATACATTAATTAGAAGTCCCCCTACACAATTACACAGATCTCTCATAGAGATCAGAAACCAGTGTTTGTATAACAACCGCACTCGACTTTCGGACCAGTATTTATAAAGCCATCTTTTTATTTTTATAATTCATATATTATCTTCAAAAAAGGATTCTCATCACACATAAATTAGTACACCCAATCGGGACGTTTCGGTCATAAGACCTTTGTCAACCAGGTATCTGTGAACAGTAATATGTATATACATTAATCTCAATAAAAAAAATTTTTACAAAAAAATCTTTTTTGTATGTATATGAATAACAGTATATAGAGTTTACTTTATATCATAGAGGAAATCACCTATTCATGTCAATGAAAACAACACCAATCAAATCTGCTAGTGACTGTTCATAGCAACATTTTAGTCATATTTAGCAGTGCAAACTGGTATGATAATTCTCATGTAACAAAATCATGATTGTATATTATCTGCTTTAACATGCTTAGGTAGGCGGCTCATATCATACTCACACTACATATGGTATGAAAGATAGGAGGTGTGTCCAAAAGAACAGGATGCCTGGTAAAGTAAAAGCATCAGATTAGACAGAGTCTGTATAGTGGATGAAGGTTACTACAGAAATAATAAAGTCCATTTACCTCAACCATGTTGTGAGTAGATGTGGATGGCGGCCGGAGCGCTGTTTAAGCGTCCGGTCAAGGTTTATAAAGGGTGTAGGTGTGCTATAATTAAGGGTGTCCACCAATCATGTCCTGTCTGTATGTCATGTGATCGTGATGCCATCCGGTCTCTTGATGTCTATGTGAGCCGGCCGGGATCGCTGCCGGGCTGCGTGTCAAGTGATTCAAGCCTTAATCTGGTACTCATCTTAGTCATGTAAAAAATTTTTTATTGAGATTAATGTATATACATATTACTGTTCACAGATACCTGGTTAACAAAGGTTTTATGACCGAAACGTCCCGATTGGGTGTACTAATTTATGTGTGATGAGAATCCTTTTTTGAAGATAATATATGAATTATAAAAATAAAAAGATAGCATTATAAATACTGGTCCGAGAGTCGAGTGCGGTTGTTATACAAACATTGACTTTTTCTTGATCAACCTGCACCAACATAGACTGAGTGCACAGACATAACATATTACATAGATCAGAAACCGGCGCTGATCAAGGGAGCAGGGTGGTGTTTTGAAAAATGGACCATGCCACTGTGACCGCTGTGACTTGGTACCTTTGCTTTAAAGTGACACTGTCACCCCCATTTTGCATTCTGAATTCTCTACACAGGTGTAATGGGTAAATTATTTTATATCATACGTCATGGTGCTTGTTCAAGTAAAAAGTGATCTTTTATCTTTGCTTCACGGCAACAGCGACACTTAGCCCCCGCCCACAGCCCCGCACCTCAGCACATAGGCCTAAACCCCTGCCCTCAAAAGTCAGTAAATGTACTGACCTGCTTCAGATGTTCACTGTTTACACAAACAGTGACCGGGAGCTGCAACTAAACTTTCAGCTGATAGCTGACATTTTAATGTAACTGCCACTGGGCCCCCAAAGGGGGTCCAGCATCGGCAATTGCCGGCATTGGTGGATCAGTAACGGTAATTGGTGTTGTAAAAAACACATAGGATTACATTGGAATCTCTGGAAAGAAAATGCTAATTTTTACTTTTCACTCTTACTTTGCAGTTATTCCTGTGAAATGCCCAAAGCGTTAAATAACTGTATGAATGTAAATCTAAATACTTAAAAGGGTGAAGATTTCAAAATGGGTTGAATTGTGAGGTTTTTTAGTATACAGGCCTCTAAAATATACTACAAAACTGAACTGGTGCCTAAAGGATTTCTGAGTTTGAAATTTTCACGAACATTTTGAAAATTGCTACTAAACATTTACGGCCTCTAACATCCCAAATAAATAAAAGCATGTTCACCAAATTCCTTTAAAATAAAGTAGACATGTTATAGATATGAATTAATAAATAATGAATGTAGTATTACTATTTTTCTTATTGGCAGAGACTTTCAAATGTAGAGATCATTTTGGAGTTATTTACTAAAAAATTCTAAAGCTATCAACTCAAATTTACCACTAACATTAAGTAGAATATGTCACAAAAAACAATCTTGGAATCAGAAGGATTGGTAAAAGCATTCCCAAGTTATTGATGAATAAAGTGACACAGGTCATATTCATAAAATTTGCCTTGGTCCTTAAGGGGTTACGGTCAGCCTGTTCTTATGGTTGGTGAGGGGGTGGGGCCTATGTGCCTATGACGTCATGGAAGGTTGGAGCCAATGATGGTGCTCTGGGCGGGGCTAAATGTCGCTGTTGCCGTGAAGCCCCGCCCACTTAGCACAATCTGCAGTTGATAAAAGATCACTTTTTACTTGAACAAGCACCATGACGTATGATATAAAATAAGGTATGAAAACTGCTAAATTTACCTTTTACACCTGTGTAAAGAAGTCAAAATGCAAAAAGGGAGTGACAGTGTCACTTTAAGTTAATTCTTCAGAATGGTGACAAGGTGATTTTTATGCTCATACTGTTGTTATTAACCTCTTAACGACGCATGCTGAGCATTATTTGGTTTATTTTTCCTGGCTGAACATGTTTGCACTTTCTACAAATGCTTGTGCAGATAACCTTTAGATTTGAATACCAAAATTATTTTTTTTTTTACAGCATATCATCAAGTTTCATCGTGCCTCAAAAGCAAATAAGAAGCCCATGCAGCTACCTCGATCAATGGTGAAATCTTTGCTTTACCAGATTCTGGATGGAATTCATTATTTGCATGCAAACTGGGTACTTCATCGAGACCTGGTAGGCAACCACAGTATCCATGCTACCACTACATGTTGTACATGGTATTACCGTATATGAATATTAATCATTCGATTAAAATATGCTAATTACTGACATAAATATGTATATTATTTTTAATGACTGTATCTCAGTCAAGGGTTCCAATGTGTAGTGGGGGGTTTTCTAGTTTGTAATCAACTGAGTGTAAATTCTGTTAAAAAAAAATTGTTGTTAATTGCGTAATTGAAAGGATTGTATCATTAGAAAATAACCTATTTTTTTTATCTATTTTTTTTTTATTAACTTTTTTATACCATACTTTTTATGTAACTACAGAAGCAAATGTTGAAATCTTGCAGTTTTGCTAAGATATACACAATAAATGTATTTCTGAAGCCCATTTGCAGTTTGCTGTGTAGATTTGGAACAGCAGATTAATGACTGCTCTGCTGTATTATACTACTGGAGGCCTAAGTAGGGCAGGATAGCAAGACTACGCACACAGAATAAGTAGGTTTATTTTTCCCTGGAGACGATTTAGATTTATCAAACTGTGTAAAACAGAGACTGGTGTAGACCGCTCACAGCAACCAATCACAGCTTGGTATTCACTTTACAAGAGCTGAGCTATGATTTGTTTTTTTTTATGAACGGTTTATATTTGTTCCCAGTTTACATTCTTTAGTAACGCTGGGTGTAAATTTGTTAACAGTTTTTTTGATATCTGAGTCCCAGGGCCATGAAGCATGCCCACTATTGTTATGACTATACTGGCAGTAAAAGAAAAATAGGTCTTTCTAATTTGGCCTCTCTCAGGGAAAATGATAAAAAAAATAAATATATAAAAGCTCCCTCATTTCCTGACCTGTCTGTTTTAGTAAATTCCTGCATTTCCTATAAAATTATGTGTAATATATATGTGTGTGTATATGCATGTATATATATAATATATATATATATATACTGTATTTTCCGGCGTATAAGACGACCCCTAACTTTTCCAGTTAAAATATAGAGTTTGGGATATACTCAATGTATAAGACTATCCCTCTTCCAACGCACACCAAATAAAATTTTATAAAAAACATCAGACAGCAGCGAGATCTGAGAGGCAGAGAAGGAGGTGCAGTAATACCAGTAGGATACAAGGGCGGGCCAGATGGATGGAAGAGGTGTGTTTTTCGGGGCACAGCACCATTCTTCTGTATCTTTTTTTCCATATCCCATACGCCTACACCTTGCTCTGCCATTCATACAGTCGCCGCATACGGCAGGGATATTGCCGTTTTTGAGCCCCCCCCCCCCCCACCACCATATGCGGCAAATGCAGATTCACCAGTCCAAAGTTTTTCTGCACCCACCCTATAAGACGACTCCTGACTTTTGAGAAGACTTTCCTGGGTTAAAAAGTAGTCTTATACGCAGGAAAATACTGTGTGCATGTATGTATATCTGTGTGTATGTGTATATACAGCTGAATTATTAGCACAGAACACGTCAGTGCTGAACCACACAGAAAAGAAGTGATACGTCCTATTGACTGCCTCATTAAAGTCAGTGATGAGAGCAAGGTTTCAGATGCGGACACTGCTTGGTTTTACCACGGAAAGCACAGTGAACATGCCCTTAGAAGTGACACATAAAGTAATCTTGTCACACACCCCCCTCCATCCACAAGCTTAGATGCTGCACATTCTATATAAACCTGTATAAAACTTGGCAGTTGGGCCATTTTCCCAGCCGGAAGGTGGAGCCCAACTGCTGTGAAGCCTCAACTAGGAGACACTGTTAACCGAAAAAATTAGGCGAGAGTAAGGGGGTTAACAGAGAATTTTGTGTTACCAGTTGGGGATATGTCCCTAAACAGACACAAAGCGAAACAGTGTAAGGACATGCCCCCAAGTAATAACACACAACATAGCTAGTGTTAGTTCATGGGCAATACAAGTATTTTTAAAATAGACATGTAAGAAGAGATTACAGGTCCTCATTTATTTATTTATTTTTTTAATCATGTGATTTCTGTTCCATATACATAACTTAAGTTGTGCCATAAAGCATATTTGGTAAGAATCAGTTGTGTACCACATATATTTGTGTAAAGTAACTTATATCACAGTACTGTTTTTCTTACCCATGGATCTAATCACTTCCTGGTTTCCTCTCTAAACTGTAACCATGCTGTTCCCATGCAACAGAGCACACACTTTTCCACAATCCCCCTTGCTTTCAGGCTAAGCGGATTGGAGACCAACTGCCAGTACTTTCTGGAGATTACAGTTGAACTGATCATGCCTGGCCCACCTTGCTGCGCTGTCATTCTTCAAGACTCACTACCTGTATTCTAAACTACAATTAAAGTGTCACTGTCGTGAATTTTTTTTTTGCAGAAATCAATAGTCCAGGCGATTTTAAGAAACTTTGTAATTGGGTTTATTATCCGAAAAATGCATTTTTATCATGAAAAAGCAGTTTGAAGCTCTCCCCCCTGTCTTCATTGTTCTCCTATGGAGAGAGCTAAAGAAAAGACCAAAACAGGACAACAAAGAGTTAAAGGGGTTGTCCGGCGAAAAAAATTATTCACAGAATAACACACATTAAAAAGTTATACAACTTTGTAATGTATGTTATGTCTGTGAATGGCCCCCTTCCCCGTGTTTCCCCCCACCCACGCTAGACCCGGAAGTGTGGTGCATTATACTCACCGCATGTCGTGTCGTCCACGGTCTCCGATCGTCAGCAGTGACGTCTTCTTCGTAAGTTCGGCGGATCTTCCCGAGTGCCGGCCGCCCTCTGCAGCGTCATCCGAAGCTCAGCCGCGATTGGCTGAGCATAACTGTGCTCAGCCAATCGCGGCTGAGCAGCTGATGACGTGGCCGCGTCATCAGCCGCTCAGCCGCGATTGGCTGAGCACAGTGATGCTCAGCCAATCGCGGCTGAGCGGCTGATGACGCGGCCACGTCATCAGCTGCTCAGCCGCGATTGGCTGAGCACAGTTATGCTCAGCCAATCGCGGCTGAGCTTCGGATGACGCTGCAGAGGGCGGCCAGCACTCGGGAAGATCCGCTGGCCTCCCGAAGAAGACGTCACTACTGAAGATCGGAGACCGTGGTCGGCACGTGACAGGTAATGTATAGCGCACCACACTTCCGGGTACACGGGTGGGGGTGGTGGGACACGGGGAAGGGGGCCATTCACAGACATAACATACATTACAAAGTTGTATAACTTTGTAATGTGTGTTATTCTGTGAATAATTTTTTTCGCCGGACAACCCCTTTAATCTACAAATCCCTCACTCGTTATCTGTTCTGACCATCACCAGTGACCTGTCTGAGCTCGGATTACAGCTGTCACCCAGCTCCGTGCCTGTAATCCTCTGTTATCTGCTTTCTGCTGCCGGCTAACTCCCTCCTTCCTCCTCCCCCCTCCCCTCTCCCTAGAGCAGACTGGGGACGTCTCCTGCAACAAGTCACAATTTTCAGATTTTTCAGAGTGGATGAAAAAGAGGAAGGAGGGGGGGACCTGGGAAAAGGCTTTCTACATGCAGATAATGGCAGATTTGGCTAATAAACCCAATTACAAAGTTTCTTAAAATCGCCTGGACTATTGATTTCTGCAAAAAAAAAAATACGACAGTGACTCTTTAAAGGGGTACTCCTGAATTTCTTTTTCTTTCAAATCAATGCCCTGCAGGAAGTGATGTTTTATTTCCACTCTAGCATGGTGCTCTCTGCGGCCACCTCTGTCTGTTACAAGAACTGTCCAAAGTAGGAAAAAAAGTTCTATCGGGATTTTCTACTGCTCTGGACAGGCGCTGTTATGAACAGAGGTGGCAGCAGAGAGCTCTGTGTCAGTCTGGAAAGAATACACCACTTTCTGCAGGACATACAGCAGCTGATAAGTACTGGACAACTTGAGATTTTTTAAATAGATGAAAATACAAATCTGTATCATGTTCTGATACCAGTTGATTTAAATACTATTTTTCCCTGAAGTTCCCCTGTTAAATACAGTGGAGATTTATTAAGCTGTCTTATAGTAAGAATGTTCTTTGTTCCCTATAGCAGCCAGTCACTGCTCCTTTTTGATTTTACTAGAGCTCATTAACCCCTTCCCACATAAGGACATGCTGGCACATCCTTCAGAGGGTGGGGGAGTTCAGAGAGGGTCACACGGTGACCCCTCTCTGATTCACCCGGCTACTATCAGCAGCTGGGGACTGCGGGCATTAACCATGCCCAGCTAATTGGCAATTTAGATGCAGCTGTCAAAGCTCACAGGTGCATTTAAATGGCTATTCCTGCTTCTTACCCATCCGGGGCTCAGCGCTGCAATTATGCTGATACCAGCTTGGTGAAGGATTGCTCTGCGCTCCAACAGCCCAGAGCAATACAGCACTGATCTTATTGATCAATGCTGTATATGGATACAGCATTGATCTGAATGAGAGATCAGTAAAGTGTACACTGTCGCTCCCTAATGGGGCTTTAAGTTAATACAGTTTTAAAAAAAAGTTCATTTTAATAATAAAAAAAACCCTTCCCATACTAAATGTTTAAAGGACAAGTGCCATGAAAAACTTTTTCCCAGTAATTGAAGCACATTACAAAGTTATATAACTCTGTAATGTGCTTCAATCACCTATCTGCCTCCCTTCCCTGTCTTTTCCCCCCTCCACCCCCCACCAGGAAGTGTCCTGACTCACACAGACCTGATTACTGTCGTCACCGTCACCAAGCTCTTCTCTCAGCTCCTTCTCCTGTTACACTAGCCTCCCCCCTCCCCTGCCTTGTCAGGTGACAGCTTGCTCAGCTCCCATTGGCTGAACAACTGCAAGCCATCACTTGTCACATGTCATGCTTATCTTCCCTCAGACTGACTCCGGCAGATAGGCAGCTCCCCCCCTCCCCCCCCCCTCATACCCTCTCTCCTGCTGCCGTGGACTCAGTGAGTGAATTAGTCATGTCACTAGAGAAGATAAGCTGAGCAAGCAAAGTCACCTGACAAGGAGGGGGAGGCTGGTGTAACAGGACCTAGAGCAGCCCTCCTGCTGATGACTCATCCTCACAAGAAGGAGCTGCCTGGTGACAGTGAGGACAGTAATCAGGTCTGTGTGAGTTAGGACACTTCCTGGTGGGGGGTGGAGGGGGGAAAAGACAGGGAAGGGAGGCAGATAGGTGATTGAAGCATATTACAGAGTTATATAACTTTGTAATGTGCTTCAATTACTGGGAAAAAGTTTTTCATGGCACTTGTCCTTTAAATCACCCCCCCTTTTTCATTCTATAAGTAAAAATAAATAAATAAACACATATTTGATATTGATGCGTGTGGACTCGCCAGAACTATTAAATTATGGCATTTCTGATTTTGCACGGTAAATGGCCTAAGCGCAAGAAGATGCAAAAGTGCAAAATTGCACAATCTTTGTTCACATCAAATCCAGAAAAATTGTAGGAAAAAGGGATCAAAGAGTTGCATATTTGCAAACAAGATTAAGGGGTTAAAGTCTGGTTGCTCTCTATGGCCAACAAAGAACATTATACATATAAAAATGCTTGATAAATTTCCCCAATTCTCTTTAAAATATTAATATTAAAATGGTTGGTGCAGGCAATTGGTGGGAAATTCAGAACTGAATAACCAAGTCGTACCTCCAAGCATTTCCTGATTTCTGAATCATGCCAAGATTTAGAACAATATGACCTGTATACATGGAGTGTTCCCATGTCACACCCCAAATATTGCCATGAAATCTTGCTTGGAGTGATGCAAGCTGGCTACATATCTGCTGCCTAAGCTGTCTGAAAGGCGGTCATCCGACATATGTTCAGGCAGGGCCAACATATTATTGGATTTGATATAATTCTAGGTTGTAATGAAGTCATTATAGTCAGTGGGAAACTGCTACAAAGAGACAGGGTGTTGGTTATTTCTCTTTTAATCCCGTCCCAACACAGCTATTTTAGTTTTGTTTTTTTTAGTTTTTTTTCCTTGCCTTCCTTGAGCCATGACCTAGTTTTTTCATCTTGTTTTTTTTTTGCAGGATGAGTTATATTTAATATACAAAGGTTTTTTTCTTGCTGATTAGGACTATAAGAGCTTGCTTTCTGCCTGGCAAACTTTAGATTCTATAGGCTATCTTAGGGGGAGGCTCAAAACAGCAATTCTAGCATTTTTTTTTATTTTTTTTTGTATTTTATTTGGTGGATATATAACATTATTTTTTACTGTTTCAGACTCTTATTTTTCTTTTTATCTCCCTCTGTCATAAGTGGGTTGTTACGATCCTGGCACAATATATACAGATGTGTATAATTTTTTTATTTTCAACACTTTTACAAAATAAAAAACACTTTTTATGGAAAAAAATAAACTTATCCCCTCTATGGAACTTTGTAAGACAATATTGTTATTACTGCTATTATGCCCTGGTATATTATAGGGCCATACTTCTGGTAAGTCCTAATAATGATAAAGCCATTGCAGGCCTGGAGGTCTTTGTTAGGCCCCTGACCACCACGGCATCCGTCACCACCTGTGATCAGAGAAAACCCCCTCTCTGTCTTAAACCATGTTGAAGCTGGAATTGCTATTAACCACCAGGGCTGTGGAGTCGGTAAGCCACAGCTCTGACTCCTGATTTTATCAGGGACCGACTCCTGCTCCTTCATAAATGGCCAGTCAGACACCAGAGGAGTTATTTATCAAACAAGTGTAAAGGCCCTATTCCACGGGCCGACAGTGAGGAGCAAACGAGCACTATCAGCAGCGGGGGGGCTGCCCGGGTGATTGCTAGATCGTCCGGGCAGCCCATAGAGGATAGTGGCGGTCTGCTGCCGCCGCTCCTGTTCTATGGTGTGACTGCAGCAGATCTCTGCTATCCTGGTCGTTTGTTTTTCCACATATTTGAAAAACAAACAATGCAACATGACCGATGTCGGCTAATCGTTGCCCTCTATTCCACTGAATAATTATCGGCCAAATGCGGCCGATAATTGTTCTGTGGAATAGGGCCTTAAAGTAGATCTGGCTCAGCAGCTTCTTTCTAATGTCCTCTATATCCTGGGGCAACTTTTGAGTGAATAAGACAAAGATATAAACAAATTCTCCTCTTTTTGTGTGTGCGTGCGCGGTGGATGCAGCCAGTCTCCAGCCACCATGTCCTGAAGAACTCAGAACTAGACTAGATGGAACAGGTGGTCTTTTCTGCTAAAAATTTTCTATGTTTCTAATAAAATTTTCACCATACACAAAGAAAAACTGCTAACAATGCTGGATACCTGTGATATAGAGGTCAGGCATAGGCCCAGATGTATCAGCTCTCTTTCAGCATTTACGCTCCTGAGTCATCATGGTCTCACAGTAACTACCTGCTGAGCCAGTCAGTGACTGCAGCTGTGCCCCGCTTCACTCACTGTTTGGCTGAGCAGGCATTTCTTAGTGGGGCTGTGAAATCACAGTATTGGGAGCCTGGCAGGGGACCATGAGCTGTGACGTTGCACATCGGGGGTGGGTAAATATGACCCCACCACCCACTTTCCCCCCTGGACTTTTCACTTGCCCAGAATTCCCCTTAAATTTCTGCTTCTCTCTCTCTCTTTCTCTCTCTCTCTGACATACACAGCCTACTACAACCATAGCACTTCCACACACACACAACCTGCTACAGCCATAGCACAAACACACACACACAGTCTGCTGCAGCCACAGCACACTGAAGAAAAACACACAGGGGGACATTTATTAAGTCCGTTTTTTACGCCGGACTTAAAAATGTCCCCGCATCTCGGCGCTACGGAGATTTATGTAGAGGCCTCTACATAAATCCCCTGCACTCCGGTGCGCACGACCAAAAACCTACGTCAACTAAGGACTGGAGTAGGTTTTCGGCATATCTTTTAGAGAAAAAAAATTGTGAATCGCACGGACTATGAGTCCGCTCCCCCCGTTCCGCCCCGACCACACCCCCTGCCGGCCCCCCGGCGTACCCGGCATAAAATATTCGCAAATCGGCTCTTTACGCCAAAAAACATATGTACGCCAGTTGATACATGTCCCCCACAATCTTTTCCCATAGAGAAAACACCACATTGAGGACAGAGTTTGCTGGTACACTACTTGTGCCTTCTTCTCCTCCTCCCCCTCCTTCTCTATATAAGGCTAGGTTCACACTGCATTTTTGCATTCCGTTTTTTTTCAACCATTTTGATCTGTTTTTCCATTGACTTCCATTGTAAAAAAAAAAGGGATCAAAACGGATCCGTTTTTTTGGACAGACACAAAAACGTAGCTAACACTACTTTTGTGTCTGTTAAAAATGGATAAAAAAAGGAAGCACACAAATGCATCAGTTTTTTCATCAGTTTTTTGCAAAAAAACAGATGAAAAAAATGGATTGCAAAAACGCAGTGTGAACCTAGCCTAACACAGGATATCTTAATATTGCACTGCTGCTCATATACAGTCATCCAGCATCGAGGATGAGAACAGCACAGATCACGCCCACACACACACACACACACACACAATGGACTCTTCCAGCTTAGCAACAAACTGGCCCTTATCTGATAGTGCCAGTGCTTTATTACTGATATATGAAGGAAATGCTTCACCTTTTCTAACTGTATGTGAGCAAGAATATAAAATATATTAATGAGGAACATTTATACAATTCATATGGTAATCCAATTTATCAATTCAACTTTGGCATTTATGGAAAAGTTCAAAGAACCCCCCCCAGCTCTCTGCTTGTACTGTCTCATCAATCAGGATCCATGTGGATGATCTTTTAACAACACACATTGGGCTTCATCGGGTTGGCTTCATTAAAGATCGATCAGTCGTTGCAACCATTATGACTGATTTAGCGGTCCAGGTACAAAATTTAATATTGACCAATGTCAACTTTTCTGTCTTTGATCTTGGTCTCAATAAGCACCCACCCCACGATAGTAATAACATATAATTTATTGAGGAATAAAAATTGGATGGCTGACATTATCTCTGTTATGTTAATTATCCTTATTACAAACATTGAATAAGAAAGTACCTGATGGGGAAATCTTCATCTTTCCTGGACAGAATAGATCTTGTCAAATTGATATCCTTCCCCAAAATACTTTACTCTATGCAGATCATTCTGTTTCATCTTTTGCCACATAGACATTAATAAGCTAAACATTTTTTAAAAGGTGGAACAGGATTGGTATAAGGCAGAAATAGGTGGGAACATGCTGTCCCTTTAAATCCTCACCAAGTAGCAGCGCATGCACCCTAGTGGACAAAGGTGGCATTGCAGCTGGGAGGCGTGCACCTCTTAATAAATTCGGCTTCGGGCATTGAAGAGTGGATTTAGCAAAGACTGGTGTATACATGTGCTGGGCTTGGTAAATACCTTCCCCCCCCCCCCCCCCATAGTCTTTATCTCCAGTGTCGTTCTATTTCCATTTTTTTGTCTTCCTAGAAATACATTGTTTTAAATAAAGGGAAATACTTAGAAGTGAGGATGGAAAAAAAATGTACCTATGTATAGTTCTAGAAATGGTCAGATACGGGTCAGGGGAGATTTATTCTAATCCAGAAATAAGTATATTTGCTCTAAAAATGTCATCTTCTGTGATAAATGTGTTCAACCTGTTTCTTGTTATAATGTAAATTTGACAATCCGAGACCCATGGCAGATGTCTCCTCTTATGTAGAATGGTCGGCAGTTTCAGCTAAACCTACTTCAAGGCTGCGTTCATATGTGCTTGAAAAAAATATGAAAGTACCAGAACGTAGACAGTTATATTGACTGTCTGTTACCTTAAACCATATAGAATCATAAAAACTATGTGCATGCTTTACCCTAATGCAAAAAAACTCTCTAAACCCTAGGTTATCCAATTGGTTATCATGCTGCTTACTAATGCTCTTATTTTATTATTATTATTATTATTATTATTATTATTATTATATAATTTTTTTTTTTTTTTTTCAGATCTACCCTTTTTAGTACTAGAGTTCATGTTCTGTGCATTGTTTTGGACGGTGTAACATTAGCCCCTACACAATGTCCAATCCCTATCATAGAACTACTTGTATGGATAGCTGGATAGCTCTAAATTCATCATATACATAAATTAAGTGTATTGCTGGTGTTTCTGGGGTTATAAAAAAACACATTTATTATAAACATATTCCCGCCTCCCCCAAGGTTCTATTATTTTGGCCCCTGCAGTTTCTTCTGGTTGTCTGGTATCCATTCTGCATGCACTCATAAAATAAAGAAAAGCAGACGATCTCTGGGGAAGGGAATGAGGCTGGGGATCAGCCATAAAAATATAGTATAAAAAGTTAGGATTTCCCCTGCCCAAATATATTTACAAAGAATGGCCACTTTATTAGAGACACCTGCTCTTTCATGGTTAGAGTTTCCCTTTATGAAATGTAGATGTATGACCCTACATTGCCCCTTTAAAATACAGTGAACAAGTTTCCTGCGGATCGGTTTCAGCGCATCCACATTAGAATGAGAAAATGGAATAATTTAAGTGAGTTTTTTTTTTATTTCTTTTTATTTGTTTTTATTCAATTTAGCAAAATATATCTTTACAACATCACAACATGAGGGGGAAAGGGGAGGGGGTGATAGTTGGGGACCCAAGCCAATCCGGTAGCAAACTAACATTATAATAGCTAGAGAGCGCACTGTCCATAGAAAGTCCCGAAACTTCCTTCCCATAATCGCGAGTCCAGAGGTCCTGTCGGAAACTGGGGTGGGGGAAAGGAAAGGAGGGGGAGAAGGGAGACGCATGGATCCTGTTCCCAGTGGGGGAATGGATCTGAGCGACTTTTAATGAGATGTAACGATTGGTGCTGGATTAGATGGTGCAAGGACTTCAGAAACTGGCAGACTTATTAAGCTTTCTCAGAAAAGCTACCACTTGACTGGTTTCTAGTTAACAATCTTAAAGAGGTACTCTGGGCAAGAGGTCTTTTTTCATATGGCCCGGGGCGGAAATGGATGAAAGCAACAGGGTTCCCTTACTTTCCCAGTTTCTGTGCTGTGATACGCATCATTTTGCTTTGGTCCCTGGCCACTTCCTGGACCGAGACAGGGCTTGAAATGTGAATCTTTGAAGCCCACTCAGCCATACAGCAGCTGTCCTGGGGTCCCACCTATTCTGCAGAGTGTCTGAGCTTGCCCCAGCGCTTGAACCAGGGAGGTAAGCGAAAGCTTTCATCCATCCCCTTCCCAGCCATAGTAAAAAAAAAAAAAAAAAAAAAGGCCTCCCGCCCGGAGTGCCCCTTTAGAGGGGTTAGCCAATCTTAGAAAACATGGCCACTTTATTCCAGATACAGCGCCACCACAGTTTGGGCATGGGTTTTGCAGCTCAGTTCCATTGCAGTAAATGAAACTGAATTTTTTTTTTTTTTTAAACTCAGTTTTATTAAAAATGTATATAAATGCAGTACAAAAGAGAATTGACACAGGTATCATCAAAAAGGAGAGTCATGAGCAATTCCAACATAGTCAATAGAATGGTAAGCATGACAAGAGGTGCTGCATACAGGTGACTTAAATCAAAAAATAACTCGTTGCAACATAAATGTAAATATAAATATAACTGAGGTGATTCAATGACACACTTTAACACGTTAAGTCCTATCCGGGGGGGATGTTGTCAGGTGTGAGTCCTTCCACGCGCCCCATACTTTAGCAAATTTTTTAGGGCATTTACGGTGCAAATACACAATTTTATCATACATCATTACGGTGTTGACCTGTTTTTTCCACATGGAAAGATTAGGGGGACGGGGGTCCATCCATCTGATGGCGATGGACTTACGAGCGAGAAATAACGTCTCCCTTAGAAAGGTGCGCTGGTGGGGCGTCCAGACCTCCTCCTCCAACAGGCCGAACAGGCATACTGATGGTGACAATGGGACCGGCATTGATAGGACCGAGGACAGCAGCTGTATTACCGAACCCCAGAAAGAGGCAAGAGATGGGCATGTCCACACCATGTGCCAGAAATCTGCAGGACCAGTCTGGCACCTGGGACATATAGGGGCTGGAATGCGCCCCATACGGAATAGCCGTTGGGGTGTTAGGTATGCTTGGTGGATAAAATACAGTTGGATTAGCTTGTTATTAGCTGCTGGGGATACGTGTCTGTGAGACTCCAATAGGGCCTCACAGTCCTCGTCATCAAGAGTAGGGATATATGTTTTCCATCTATCTAGCGCCGGAAGAGGGCTGGACGCCACCACCGCAGTGATCAGGTGAGAGTAGAGAGTGGAGACTAGGCCTCCTGGACCTTGGGATCTAATTACCCCTATCAAGGGGTGCGAGGACAATGAGGTCGCTGGGTTGGGGAACTGCGCGTTCAGGGCATGGCGCAATTGGAGATATCTAAAAAAGGAAGTGCGCGGGATACCAAAGGATTCTCTTAGGGAGTCAAAGGTTCGTATGGCATGATCTACATACATGTCGCTCACATATAGGACCCCTATCTGTGCCCAATAGTTCTGTTCAGGGAGGGATAACAAATGCGGGAGAGAGTGGTTATTCCATAGTGGAGCCTCCACGGGGGTTCCCTGAAACCGCAGTTTGTTTCCGGCCGCTGACCAGGCTATGCGACCCACTTTGTGGGCTGGTAGAGCCTGTACTCGGGGGCAGGAAGATGCCTCCAAGTAGGACCACAAAGATATCGGGGAGATGAAGTCCAACAGGTGTTGATCGGGAGAGGAATCCGGGTTTACCTGCAGCCATGGGTTCAGGTATTTCAACTGCCCAGCGAGATAGTAAAGGTACATATTAGGGAGGGACACGCCCGCGTCATCCTTTGGGCGCTGTAGCTTGGCAAACTGGAGCTTCGACCGTGATGGACCCCATATGAAGGGGATCATAGCTGAGTCAAGGTCTCGAAAAATGGATTGCGGAATTGGGACAAATATGTGTTGCAGGGTATAAAGGCATTTGGGCAGGACCACCATTTTAATTAAATTAATTCGGCCCACTACCGACAGCGGCAGTGAGGCCCAAATTCTAAATTTGTTGCGAAAATGCCCCAACAGTGGAAGAACATTTATGAAACTGAATTTTAATACCATATATAACTTTTTTGCCGGAAAGTAGCTGTGCTTTTTCTAATCGTGAAAACCCCCTTCAAGAAGACTACCCTTCCCTACTTTTTCCACCATCAACTATAATTTTTACGATGTTTTTAATTTCACAGCATCTCTACCATCAGACTGGCTTTCAGAAAAGGCTGATATTTTCATAGCATTGAAAAAAAAATATAAGTGCTTATGGTAGACTGTTTGTAGCATGCTATCAGAGTTTTGCCATCTGTGTCTGCGGCAGAACAATGAATAATGGGCAAAGGAAAGCAGCAAGTAGCTAGGGAATTATTCCCACGGGAACGTAACTCTGAAACTATTCTTTGCACATACAAAGACATTGTTTAATGCCTTAACACTATGGGGTCAATGGCAGTTTATATAACAAATTACAAGGGTATTTAGTTTTGTATTCATACTTTAGGTGTATGTGCTCCAGTGTTGTTTATATATGCAATAAAGGTCCATACAGCCTATAGGCTTCAGGGCTAATGTCGCTATGCATACATTGGTGTCTGGACAGAACTTACTCTGGTTTTTTGATTCAATCTGAACATAGGATTTACAGTAGTCTTTACTTAAAGTGACTCTGTACCGTCAATCTGCCCACCCCAAACCGCTTGTACCTTCAGATAGCTGCTTTTAATCCAAGATCTGTCCTTGGATCCGTTCGGCAGGTGATGCAGTTATTGTCCTAAAAAACAACTTTTAACCCTTGCAGCCCTGTGCCAAACGGCTGTGGCCTACAGTGACTAAGCATTAGGCTGGCACAACCTCTCCATCCCTCCTCCCCACCCTCCTCATCATTAGGAATGCTCCAGGCAGGTATTCTCCTATTCATCGGCTGTGAGAACACGGCACATGGGCTGAATCGTTAAGGACCTGTGCAGTGTTCACTGCAGAAGAATTGGAAATATTCTGCCAGTGGCATTCCTAATGATGAGGAGGGAGGGACGGAGGGGTGGTGCAAAGTTAAGGCACAGATACTCTAAGCTACGGCCGTTTGGCACAGGGCTGCAAGTTTAACAGTTGTTTTTTAGGACAATAACTGCATCACCTGCCGAACGGACCCCAGGACAGATCTAGGATTAAAGGCAGCTATCCGAAGGGGCAAGTGGTTTAGGGAGGGCAGATTGTGGGTACAGAGTCGCTTTAAAACGAATGTACCATCAGGTACATCGTTATTTATTTATTTAATGGTGTGCTCCTTTTTTTAAAACGCCACCCTGTGTCTGTGCTCAGCGCCGTTCTTTTCCCAAGCACCTGCCCGGCTCTATGCACTGAAGATGGGCCCGCCACTCCCCAGTGTGACCATATTCCTTTAATGACAAGGCTCCATTGATTATAATGGAGCTGTGTCAGAGAGGAGATGATGTCCTCACAGTAGGAGGCCGCAGTAGGAGGAGGGAGGCATCTACTATATATTTATTATAGACATTTTTTCACCTCGTCCGATGAAGGGCATGGCTTAATGGGACGGGTGTGGTTTTGCACAAAAGAAAACACTGGGGGAGATTTAACAAGGATGCACCCCTGGCATACACCAGGGAGAAGGCACAGGTTCCTGCCTTCTCCCTGGTGTAAGGCAGGGGTGCATCCTTGTTAAATCTCCCCCCAGTGTTCTCTTTTGTGCAAAACCACACCTGTCCCATTAAGCCATGCCCTTCATCGGACAAGGTGAAAAAATGTCTATAATAAATGTATAGTAGAGGCCTTCCTCATGCTAGCAAAACACACATCCCCCACATGCTTGCTCAAATTTAGATCAGGGATGGGCTGAGGAACATGACAAAAAATTCAAATTTCCCTGAAAATTTTTTGTAGAGTACGTTATCCTTCTGACTCAGGCTACTTCCATTAGAGTGTATTGTTGGCATCAAGCATGTACTGGTCTGCAGCAATGCTTAGGTAGGTTGGTACATGTCATGTGAGTAAATTTTTTGTCAATGCCAGGGCCCAAGATTTTCCAGCAGAACACTGTCCATTGTCACATCTCATTCACATTCTTGTTATAGTGCATAATAAGCACTGTCTGCAGCTATGCCTGTACCTCAGCCTTAGGCATCCATGACCATCACTGGTTGTCTTTCCTTGGACCTCCTGGGTACACCTCACCACCTGACAAGACTTGCTGTTTTGGAAATGCTCTGACTCATTCCTCTAGCCATCCTAATTTTGCCCTTATTAAAATGGATTTGGATCATTACGTCTGTTCCTTCTTTCCTGCTTCCTGCACATCAGCTTTAAGAACTGAATGTTCCCTTGCTGCCTAATATATCTTAAGCCATTGTCACTACATAATCAATGTTCATTTAACCTTTCAGTGGTCTTCTTGTTATAAACAATAGGTAAGATATAAAGATATCCGTTCCCTGGTAACATTGTAGGATGATGTTGGAAATGGTGTTTGTTAGAGATGAGCCAATCTCGAACACTCTACATTTGATTACTGATGGCTGAAGAAGTTGCATGCAGCCCTAAGGATGTCTGAAAAACATGGATAGAGCCAAAAAGCCATGTTCACACTTTTGTTTTTTTACCATTAATTGCATTTTTGGGGCTATTTTGCTTTGAATTGCACAATCGTGGTAAAATAGCATGTATTATGCAGCGATTCCTTCAACATCACTGCAAAAATACGATGCTGTACGATTATTGAGCTGTATATCGGCTCAGTAAGCGAGCACCAATTTAGCAGATCGGTGCTTGCTTAAATCAAGTCACCGGACGTGTAATGTGGCCCTTAGAAGATAATGGCAGCACAGGTATCTGAACCACAGGACTCGGCCTCTTTTATTGCCGTCTAAACAAAAGTGCTAGTGGCTTTGGGGCGTTGTGGTAACAGGTGTTCTCTTTAAGTTTTACTTCTTTTACTGAAATGCCGAATTACAAAAAGCATTGTTATCTTGTTTTATATCTAATAAACTTTATTTTTTAAAAAAGGATCTGTTATTTTGGTGCCATGCTTTTCACTGTATTTGCTTGACAAAGCAGTACTTGGTAAAATTCTTTCATTTGCTAAAAACATCACCCAGCATTTTCCTGTTTATGAAATAACATAGAATTTATATTTTTACTCCGATGGATAGACTTCCCTCCATTGAAATGATGCAATTTCATTGTTACTGCCACTGAATATGCTCCGGTGAGATAACAGACCTTGTTGTCCTTTTCACAGACTTTCAATAGAACATCGTTCCTCGCAAAGCTCAATTGTGCATTCTACACATCTATACTTAAAGGGAACCAATCAGCCCAATCGGGCTCATATGGTTCCCTGAACCGCTGTACCAGCCGCGGCTGCAGCAGGAGCTGTATACCTGGGGAAAAAGTAGTTTAATCCCCCTGGCGCGTGACAGGCAGAGGCAGGGAGGTAGTCATCTGGGCAGCTCCCCGCCCGTGTCTAGTCACCACGCTCTGCCTGTCAGTGCTCTCCAAGGGGATGAATGACAGGCAGAGAGGTCTGATACTGGCCTCTCTGCCTGTCAGTCATGCCTCTGAACAACTGACAGACAGAGAGCGGTGACTAGACATGGGCGGGGAGCAACCCAGATGACTACCTCCCTGCCTCTGCCTGTCACACACCCGGGTAATTAAACTACTTTTTTTTTCGGGTATACGGCTCCTGCTGTGGCCAGTACGTTGCAGCACCTGCTTCTGGCTGGTTAGAGATACTGAATCACTCAGGGGATTGGGGGATCCAGCCACGCCTCAAGTGACATCACCCCCTGCCCCCTGTCTGCATCAATCATCAGCCTATGCCTAGCTAACACACACAACAAACAAACAGCTGATATTATATTCACTAATGGTGCGTTTACACGGAGCAACAATTCGCCCAATCGAACAATTAACAATTTCAAAGTATGATGTGTTTTTTTTATAACTATCTGCATTTAGACGGGACGAAATATTGTTTGGAAAAATCGTTATTTGGATTGTTTTAAGATTGTTTAAGTCTATCTCACACATAGGGTGAATCGGTAAAAGTCGGTAAAAATTTGACCGATAATCGTTCCGTGTAAAGGCACCATAAGCGACAAGAGTGCATTCTAATTACTGATAGATTTCAGCTGGTGTCATGGCTTTTACATGGCTTTTTGCACCTCTCTTGCTTCATGTGTTTCCTTGTGTAATTTCTCATTACACATAATTTTTTTATAGACTTCAATGGTTTAAATCTGCTGAATCCATATGACCATGGAAAAGTTCTGTGGACTTCAACTATGAATGTGTATAAACAGCCACAGTTGTACCCTGCAGTTTTCCTTTCTCAGTCTGAGGCCTTTTGTCACTCCATGCACATTGCAATGCCCAGGTACTATGTATGAACTTAAAGCAAATCTTTATTAAACCCCAACACCCCTTTAAACTGCCAGTATTATTTCATAGCTTTCCTTAATCCATGCCGTGGACTCCATTTGTCTCCTGATGCCGTCCTCGTCGGCATTCATCCCCTAGACCTGCCAAAGATGAAAATCCAGCCCAGATGTATACAAAGAAGAAAGGTGGAGAGGAAGGAGAGAGACAGGCCTAGGGTGTAAATGCGCTAAGCCCTGCTTCTTTTACCCTTTAAACGGCCTAAGGTCCAGGCTTGGATTCAGGAAAGCTATGAAATGGTACTGGTTTGGGCGGTGTCAGGTGGGTACAGATTCACTTAAAGATTTTATTTTTATTTTATTTTCATTTCAAATACAGACCAATCGGTTATAACATTAAAACCACCTGTTTAATATTGTGTAGGTGCCCTTCAGGCTGCCAAACTCTGACCCAATAAGGCATGGCTTCTGAAGATATCCTGTGGTATCTGGCACCAAAATATTAACAGCAGACCCCTTACATTCTTAAGTTGGCATGTGGAGCATCCAATGAACTGTTCTTCTAGTACATTCCACAGATTGACGCCTGGGACATTTGGATTTCAATTCAAAACCTTGAACTCTTTTACTTGTTTCTCAAACTATTCCAAATAATTTTTTTTCCCATGTTGCATTATATTGCTGGAAGGAGCCACTGCCATAAGGGAATACCATTACCATGAAGGGGTCCACAGGGTCTGCAATAGTGTTTAGGTGGTACATATCAAAGTAACATTCACAAGAATGCAAGGGAAAAAAAAAGGTTGTATTATTAAAAAATAATATGTTGGTGGGGCTGGGAAAAAATGGAATAAGAACCTAGGCTTAGGTTTTACCCGATAGATAGATATATATATATATATTTATTTACATGTCACATGCACAGCAGAGACAGAGCGCATGGTATAGTGGTGTCCGGTCACCAGGGGGAGATCAATACAGCACACCATTAAAACCACATGTACTTCCAAATAGGACCTGGTTAAAATAGTAAAAGACCTGTTCACTTAAAAAGTCAAAGGTTGACTCCTTACAGAACTCAAGGGCCAGAACAGTGATTAAAAAACCTATGGCATTTCCAGGTATGGCATTCTGATACTGTGTTTCTGATACTGACAGTACTGCTCAGTTTACATCAGATTGGTAGTTTGAACAACAGATTTTACCTTCAGGATACTCTCAGAAAAACAGAGTCAACAGTAAAAAAAAATTACTGTCCATACTGGATCACAGGAACACACCTACTCAGGGTCTGCCACAAGGCAGGATGGGCTTTGCTGCGGAAACTCCCAGGTTGCTACCCTCAGAGAAGGTCCCCGGTGTCCACTGTCTGAAAGGAATAAAGGTGCTCTGGAGCCTGGGACTAGATGTTGTTCTTCCACAGTCAAACTGCAGCTTGGAATTCACTAGAACTTGTGTGCTGAGCCTATAAATACAGGTTAACAGGCAAACACGTGTGATTAAATTTCTATTATAATAAATCTGCAAAGGATCTCAAGCTGTACGAATGCAACCTAGTGGAAAATGTGACAAATACTGGCAAAGGGCAAAGGTTGTCCAGAAATGGGGTTTCAATTTTATGAAATGTACAGAGGATGGAGGAAGTAAGCCCTTTTGCACTAAAACAAAAATCTAGTTTTGCAATGGTATTACAGCACCAAACCTGTCCACATTTGCAGAAATCAATAAGTATGAATAGTATAAGTGATTTTAAGAAACTCTGTAATAGGTTTTATTAAGCAAAAGAGTTTTCTTCTGTTCTCAAACAGCTGTCTTGCATCCTCCCCCCCCCCCCCCCACTTCAGAAGAAGCAGGTTTTCTGTGTCCATTATGGCCTATGGAGGGGGGAGTGGGATGAGTGAGCATAGAGAGGAGAGAAAGCAGTCCTGCATAGCACAAGATCTCACCAAGTTCCCATACCAGCACTAAGTTTTCTGACCTGTGAATCCAGCGTTTAATGCGCTCAGTTTCTAAACTGCACAGCTGTTTCTCTCCTCTTCCTGCTCATTCATCCCCTTCGGCCCATCCCCCTCCATAGGTTATACTGGACTCAGCAGAGCCATCTTCACTTTGCTTCTGTGTAATGAAGATGACTTTGCCTGAGGTAAGAAGTCGGACGAAGGCTGCAAAACAATATTTATAATGTGTATGTTCATTGGTAGCTGTACATTACCAGTGATATTTTGGTCTGCATTATGTGGTGATCATTGTAAGAATAACCTGCTAATCTCAGTATAAAGAAAATTTAGAAAGTCTTTAAAAGGATTTTCTGATCTTTAAAAAAATGATGTGTAAAATATTTACAAAAGCAATGCCTGTAGTTGTCTTTCTAAGCCGCTCGGACATGCAGTCACACAACTATGCTGTAGCTGTTTGTCTCCTGCTTCTGTGATGTCTAGTACTCTGAACACATGCCTTCTCTACCCCCCCCCAACCCCCGTAGTACAGGACGTCTCTTTCAGATGCCTCTTATGTCCGCCGTTCCATGGCTCTTCCCCCTCCATGTCTCAGGGAGGATTGTGTTTAACATGCTGACCTTATACTTTATAATAGTGGAGCATGCAGGAAATGTCTGGGAATCATGGCAACTGCAGTCCTTCACATTGTTAAAGCGACTCTGCACCCATAATCTGACCCCCCCCCCCCCCAAACCACTTGTACCTTGGGATAGCTGCTTTTAATCCAAGATCTGTCCTGGGGTCCGTTTGGCAGGTGATGCAGTTATTGTCCTAAGAAACAACTTTTAAACTTGCAGCCCCGTGTCCTACGGGTGTGGCTTAGAATATCTGTACCCTAACTTTGCACCACCCTTCTGCCCCTCCTCCCCACCCTCTTCATCATTAAGAATGCCACTGGAACATTTTCTCCTGTCTCAACATTGCACAGGTGCCTTAACAATCCAGTCCATGTGCCTTAACGATCCAGCCCATGTGCCGGGCTGACACAGGTGGGGAATAGGAGAAAATCTGCCTGGAGCATTCCTAATGATGAAGAGGGTGGGGAGGAGGGACGAAGGGGTGGTTCAAAGTTAGGGCATAGATATTCTAAGCCACGTCTGTTGGGCCCAGGGCTGCAAGTTTAAAAGTTGTTTTTTTTGGACAATAACTGCATTACCTGCCAAACAGATCCCAGGACAGATCTTGGATTAAAAGCAGCTATCTGAAGGTACAAGCTGTTTGGGGGGGGGGGCAGATTGTGGGTACAAAGTCGCTTTAACTCCACCTATAGCAAGTGCTTGTAGTATAAACACAAAGGTGCTGTACAGAGCTAGGGCAGATAATGAAAATAAAAATAATTGCTTCCGAACTGGGGGGGCATAATCTAGAGAATATTGCGATCGGTTGAGGTTCTTTTATTTATGTGCATACCCCCTGAAATACCCCTTAAATACAGTTCAGCCAAACATTTTAAAAGTTGTTTTTTTATAGTTTGAAATTTTATTTTTGGGAAGTTTGGTTGTTTTTGTTTTGTTATTAAGAGAAAAGTGGTATTCCCAGCTCAGTCGATATAGGTAACCTTTCAGGATATTTTTGCAAAAACATTCCTTTACCAAACTTGCCTGTGTCTCCTAATGTGCCCAATTGTTCCATCCCATTGTTGACAGCTCAAAAGGTTACCAACCACCGCTCTGTATTAAAAAAACTGGGAATACCCCTTTAAATATCTTTTTTTGTGAGTAGGGAAAATGTACGCATTATACAGGTACACCTCCCCAACTTAATGACATTTTATTCTCAATAAATTCACTTATTAAATATGTTATAAAAAGAAAATAACATCTTTCCTCCCATTTTGGATTTAAGGTAAAAAGGGCTAAAACAAAATTTAATTAAATGTTATGTCTTGCAGAAACCAGCAAACATCCTGGTAATGGGGGAAGGTCCTGAGAGAGGAAGAGTCAAAATAGGTAAATAAAATTAACATAAATGCATATGATTGCTGCTTTAAACAAGGCTATATGGAATCAAGGTTAATCTTTTATAAAATATTCTAAATACAATAAGCTAACACATTTCTATATCTATTTTTTTTGTAAGTCTACGTGCGCCTCTAAAATTTAAACTCTAATATAACATGGGTGGTGAAACATCAAGGACAAACTGTGCCCAGGACTAGTATATTTACATATGTAAAATTATTAAACCTTGGAGAATGAACACGAATGCCCATTATACATACTAAAGGAATTGATGTTATACAATTTTCTGCACAATACATAGCAAGTGTCAGACGTAACAATGCTCTTATTTTTCGGGATAATGCTGATTCCAGCTCTTTGACCACTGAGATGCTGCAGTCAGTAGTGACCACAGCATCTGAGTGGTTATGTAGAGGGGAGTTCCATCTATCACCAATAGCCCCTCCCCCCAGCATCCACAACATGATCAGCAGTTTCAGTTGGGTTCTCAGGATCCTAGAGATGGCATCCAGGTCTGCTGTGTTAGTCAACCTGTCCCAACCTTCTATAGGCAGGGGCTAATAGAATATGAACTAGAACAATTCATTGCAATATAGTAGTGCAACATAGTGTAAAGTGATCACATGTTCGCACCCCCTATTGGTTTAAAAAAAAAATGAATAAAGACTTTAGAAGCCTAGGTAATTCATAAATTACTTTTTTAGGCCAGATTCACATGTAACGGCCCCGCCGGCCGAAGCATACATTATGTGCTCCATGCTCTGGCTTGCTTCAGGGGCTCCCGGCGTCTGGACGTCCCGCTGTAGCGGATTGCCCCAAAGAAAACTAAAGCATTCGCCATCTTGGGGGGGGGGGGGGTTAACGGGACTGCATTTACATACTCGCAGTGAAATGTCAATCCCGATGCGAGTATGTCTTTTCAATTAATATTACTAACAAGGGATCCGCACCAAATTTCGCAGTAAATTCACAGCGTAAAATCTGCTTCAGATCCGTTAGGTGTGAATCTAGAAAGGATGTTTCTTGTAAAGTCTGCCAGGGCACAGAAGGCAGAGATTGTTTATAGTTGTTTCTGCCTTGCCAAGTGCTATATACATGGCCATCAGTGACTGCTGTGTACAGTTACGTAGGAGCCATAAGGCCTACTGCTTCCTGTCTTGGCAGTCATGTGATCACTAGGTAGCTGCAAGAGTTGCTGGGCCTTAGCAGACACAGATCAGCCCTGCAGTTAGTATCATGGGGCTGCATTCCCCCTTGAACTTGGCTATTATGTCATCCCCAGATACAGAGGAAATTGTTTAAAAAAAATTTAAACTGTTTTTTTTCATGTGAAAATGTCCCCATAGGTCTTTTTTTTTTTACCGCATAGGGCATTCAAAATGTAACATAAAAAAAGAGACAAGATAAAATTAAATTAAGTAAATAAATGAAATATAAAAACCACAGCTTCTGGCTCCATCCCTCTTTACATCCCTTATATAGAAATGTACTGGAAAGGGGCCACAATTTATAAAAAAAAGTATATATTTTAGCAATACTTTGTGGTATTAAACAAAATAAATGGGTAAAAAAATATTTTACTAAATATAAAGCAAAGTGCCATAAAATTATAGCTGAACTAAAAGAAACAATATATCAGGGTTTTTTTTTTTTTTTTTTGCTGTACAGTAAATGGTGCAAAGATAGAAGCTCCCAACAGTTGCTAAATTGTGTTTGAATTAACTGAATAAAAAAATAATTGTATGGTCTTTAGTGGATTGAAGTAAAATATTGAAATTAAACAATAAAAAAATGCAATGTTCTGTATACTTTATGCAAATTAAATAAAGAGAAAATCTCAGCTAGAAAAGTTTTCCCAAACTGCTTACATGGATGCATAGCTATGTAAGCAGGAAGGCTATCCATATATTTTTTGTAGTTATCCAAGGTTACAGTCACCTTAATCACCTCAGTGCCCTGGCCACGCCTTTATGGCACTTTAGGGTCTTATTACACAGAGTGATTTTTAACGACTAACAATAAACGATCTCAAACGAGATTGTTTATCGTTAACCTGAAATCGTTCACCATATTACACAGAACGATGGTTGTTATTGCGTTCGTTACTATGATCGTTTATTCCTTTTGATCTCAGGAAAACAATGGGCAATGTGCAATTACACTGAACGATTAGTGAAAAAGTGCAGAACTTGAGCGAACGAACGTGGAATTACAGCGAACGATTAACGATAATTTTAGTTTCAGATCTAAATCAAAGATCAACGATTTTTCGATCGTTGCCTGCAATTACACAGAACGATTATCGTTTAAATTCAAACGATATAACGATTTTTCACACGATAATCGTCCTGTGTAATAGGGTGGTGAATAGTGGTGATTGCAAGATCAGACAAATAATTTAAGTTATGGATAGTCTGACTGCTTACATAGCTATACAGCCATTTAAATTCTTTGAGGTGTTTTTTTTTTTTTTTAGTTAATTTTTTCCTTATATGTAATAGTTAAGAAAAATGTTAATGAAGTTCCAAGAGGAAAAAAATATGGAATAAAAAGATAAACAGGGAATTTTCATCACAACTAACATATAAACTTGCAGAGTACATCAAGGTAAATACTTATGCAAATTCATATTGCCTTCTTCTCCTGCTCTGCTCTTTCCCTCCCATTGTTAACAGTTCGTTGTCTGGCGATATCTGTACCAGCCAGACGATTGCTTTTAGAGCAGAGTGGGGGGCGGTAGCCTTGACAATTGTCAACAATGGGAGGGAAAAGGTAGGAAAGCTGCAAAATGAATACATTTGCAAAAATATTCAGCTTGATATGCCCTACAAGTTTACCTAAGTTAGTTGAATTCCTGGGGACAAGTTTACGTTAAACATGTAATGTTTTTGATTTCTTTTTATTGACCAATTGACCCTTTCTTTCTTCTACCTGTGCTTATTTTATGTTAAAAATAGAGTGTTTCATAAACAATGATATGGCTTATTCAATAAAAACCCATATGCTATGTGAATTTCTAGCTGTATTTCGGTACAAGTAATAATAAAAAGAACATATTAAGCATTTCGGATACATTTTTTTTTTAAATAAGTTTTTAAAATTGTTTAAATGATTTTTTTTGTATATTTGCTGCATCTGTGTACTTTCATTTTTAATAAAAAAAAGTTACTTCTGTCATACCTACAATATATATATATATATATATTTTTTTATTTTTTTTTTGGGGGGGGGGGGGTAGTTGGGGGTGTACAGGCTGCATTTGAGGAACTGTATAATTAGAACCATGTAGTAGTCAACTGGCAGACTATAAAAAGGGTTATAGGAGATCATAGATGTTCCACATATTTGGAGGTGAGGAAATTTTTGCACTATCCCCTCCACCCTTAGTAGTAGTAATCCCCATTTTAAACAGCTAAAGTGTCCCCATGATCAGCAGTTAGTCAGAGCATCTCAATAGTATGGGAAAAAACATAAAATACAGTGTCCTTACAGTCATTAACTGGTCAGAGTACCTCCATATTTTGCATGCTCAGTGTCTCTGCAGTCATGGATGGTCAGAGTTCCTCCATAATAATAGCCATCAATTGATTAAAGGGGTACTTTGGGGAGGGAGTCTGAAAGCACCAACGACCACTTACCACCCCGGATCAAGTGCTGGGGCTCGCATCACGCTGCTCCAGTCCCCGGACGCTTCCTGGTCTGACACAGGACTTTAGACGTGATGTTACTAGCCCAATCGACCCGTGGAAGTGGCTGAGGGACCAGAGCAGCGTGATGCAGGCCCCAGCACTAAAACCAGGGAGGTAAGTGGATGTTGTTGCTTTCATCAGGGAAAGAGTTCATGGAATCAGGAAGGAGGAATGGGTGGTATTAAGAAGCAAGAACAGGCACAAAGATAATGTCACTGTAGCAAGTAAGAACCACGTATCACAGTATCAATGGATGTACTAATGTATGTAGGATTACTATTGTAAGGCACATAGGGGGAGATTTATCAAACATGGTGTAAAGTGAAACTGGCTCAGTTGCCCCTAGCAACCAATCAGATTCCACCTTTCATTTTCCAAAGAGTCTGTGACGAATGAAAGTTGGAATCTGATTGGTTGTTAGGGGCAACTGAGACAGTTTCACTTTACACCATGTTTGATAAATCTCCCCCATAGGGTCATTAATTTAGTGCCTCCATGTGTAATCACTTTTATCCGTTCGGCAGGTGATACAGTTATTGTCCTATAAAACAACTTTTAAACTTGCATCCCTGTGTTAAATTGGTGTGGCCTAGAGTGTCTATGCCCTAGGCTTGCACCGCCTCTTTGTCCCTGCTCCCCGTCCTCTTCACAATTAGGAATACCCCTGAAAGGATTTCTCCTATTCATCACTTGTCTGAACACTGCACACGATCCAGCACATGTGCAGTGTTCAGGCAGGTGAAGAATAGGAGAAATCCTGCCTTGGGGCATTCCTAATGATGAAGAGGGCGGAGAGGAGGGACGGAGCGGTGGTGCAAGCCTGGACACACACACTCTAGGCCACACCAATTTGACACAGGGCTGCAAGTTAAAAAGTTGTTTTTTAGGACAATTACTGCATCACCAGCCAAATGGACCCCAGGACAGATCTTGGATTAAAAGCAGCTATCCAACGGTACAAGCGGCTTAGGAGGCGTCAGATTGTGGGTACAGAGTTGCTTTAACTTTCCCATGGATCGCTCAGTAGCACCAGAGGTACAGAGGGTTAATGATGTCAGGTACATGTACATCTTTTTGAAACCCAAATCTTTTAATGATGTCCAACTGGGAAACCCGGGAAGGACTGGCCTCTGTCAAATAGACTGGTGTATACTTTGTTTAGAAAAGATTTTTGATCTTGATAGTAGATTCTTTAGAAATACCTTTGATTGATTGGCATCAATTCTGTTCACATGACTGAAATAAAAAAAATACTGTGTTTGGAGGCCAGAATTTGGAAAGATTTTAAAGCGTAACTGTCATTTCAGGGCCATTTTTCTGAAAACATTAAATATCAACAGTACAAGTGATTTTAAGAAACTCTGTAATAGGTTTTATGTACTAAAACAGTTTCCTTCTGTACTGAAAAAGCAATCTCCCAGCCTCCCCCCTCACATCAAATGAAGCAGAATTTCTGTCACATTATGTGGCTATGGAGAGGGGAGGGGCTGTTAGGAGTGACTGAGCACGGAGCAGTCTTGCAAAGCACAACACCCTGCAATCTTCTCTCAGTAAATTCATAGATAAGCACTGACCTTTCTGACACCTGAATTTAGCGTTTTAGGTGCCCAGACAGTCTCCAAACAGCTGACCTTCATGTCACCTCCTCCTGCTCCCTCATCTCCCTCGGCCTCTTCCCCCTTCATAGGCTTAAAATGGAGAGAGCAGAACCCGTCTTCACTGGCTTCTCTGTAATGAAGACGTGTTTGCCTGATAATGCACAGAGAAGAAGTCAGGGGGGGAGGCTGGGAGATTGCTTCTTGAGTACAGAAGGAGGCTTTTTTGGCTGATGAAACCTATTACAGAGTTTCTTAAAATCGCTTATACTACTGATTTCTGCAATAAATAAAAACATGACAGTTACGCTTTAAGGGCAATATAAAGTAAGTCAAATGGTTTAAGAGACTTCCCTGGTTTTAACAGGATTACAGTTATTGCTTCACCCTTGGATCTAGAGAGGGAACATCTTTCCTGTGCAGCTGTGAAAGTCTTAAGTAGCAGTGTGGATATTGTACCAATTATTGGAGAAACCAACCCTATCTGGAGTGTTGCCTAAGGGCCCTATCCCACGGGACGATTATCGTTCAGGTTATCGTTAAGTCATTCGAATCTAAACGATAACCCTTCGGTTGAATAGCAGTTAACGATTAACGACTGAACGAGAAATCGTTGATCGTTTAAGAAGACCTGGACCTATTTTTAGCATTGCTTGTTCGCATTAAATAAGATGTTGTTCGGTCGTTCTCAGTAGTGACGAACGCAATAGTGACGACAACACGACCGCAAGAACGATCATAAGTAACGATTATCGTTCCATGTAAATGGGTGAACGATTTCAGGTCGTTCGCAATAGCGGTCATTTGGATCATTTATCGTTAACGATTATGTGAACGATAATCGTCCTGTTGAATAGGGCCCTAAGAGTGGAGAACCAATAAAGTCCATGATCTCACTGTCTGTGAAGAGGGAGTCTAGCAGGGCAAATTAGTGTCAAGGTTGCTCAGAATGAGCGGAGTATGACAATAGCTTGATCCTTTTTACAAAAATAGTAGCAGTGATTTTTTTTGTTGTTTCCTTTCTGAGGATTAACACATTAATTTTTGCATGAGCCTGAAGAAGTCTGTGAAGGTTAGAGGAGTCAGCAATAAATGACTGCTTAGCAGATGTTTACATGCCTAATCCCCTATAATTTGGGGGGATGTACAGAAGTGTGATGTTTCTGAGAAATAATTCTCTAAAAACCCTTTCCCAACCTATGACCTACAGTAAATGCTTATATACTAGCAGATCGGTGCTCACTTATGTGACAGATTGGGACGACTATGGCTTTAAGAGATTCTAGTAATCGTTGTTTAGTCCTGCATATCAACATGGAGGAAGTTCAATAACAAAACACAGTCAACTCTGATATTTTGGTAGGTTTCCTCTCATGATTCAGATCCTTCCTCAACAACGTATGCTTCCATGATACATGTGTTACTTTGATAGATCCTTGTTCTTTTAGGCTATGAAATGCTCTATTTGCAGTAAAATGTGGCTATTTTTTCTGAGATTTTGACTGATTCACAGCAAAAATACTGCTATTTTATTTGTGGTACAATATTGCTAATTAAATGCTGTGAACATAGCCTAAATAATACAAGTTGCTCACTTACAAGTGAAAGTCATGCCATTAACACCTGACTCTCATTTCACCTTCAAATTATGCAGGAATGGAGAAAATTCTGAAGGGTTCACTCCATACTGGAAACACCTTAGGGCCCGTTCACACTATGGATTCAGGGCAGAGATTCTGATGGCAACCTCTGTCCACCGTCTCCACGCCGAATCCCTCCTGCTGTATCCTTGAATAGGAGGGCTTGCGCACCTCCGCTCTCTGCGCCTCTCTGCTCAAAGAATTGACACGTCAATTCTTTGAGCAGAAAGTGGAGGCACGTGAGCCCTCCCATTCAAAGACATAGCAGGAGTCAGCGGAGTCCATGGACTGAGGTTCCTGGCGGAATCTCTGCGCCGAATCCATAGTGTGAAAGGGCCCTTACACGATCTCCTGTTTTTGATGTGCTAGCCCAGTCATCAGGCAATAATGGTTGGGCTCTCTCTCTTTTACTCTGGTCCATCAACTTCAAAAACTGGCTTGCTGGCCAATTTATTACACCTCTTGACCTGTGCAACAAATCACTTTACTTTATATATATATATATATGGCTCGTACATGTTGGGTTTTGTTTCCTTTTCTTTCTTCTTCTTCTTTTGTAGCTGACATGGGCTTTGCTCGATTATTCAATTCTCCATTGAAACCATTAGCAGACCTGGATCCAGTCGTGGTTACCTTTTGGTACAGAGCTCCAGAATTGCTGCTTGGTGCAAGACATTATACTAAAGCTATAGGTAAGTAATTTAGAAGTTGCTTATAAAGCAGATACACTATGTATAATAAAGAAATTGGATTGTGAACCAGACAGACCCTGATGTGAATGATAACAATCTGTTGATGGTATTATGTAATATGTTGGCACTATATTTATAATACTATTTTACTGAAAAATACACAAGTGATTTTCTAATGACCTCTAGGGCCAGGAATTTGTAAGTGGACATGAGTTGTCAAAGATACAGGGCATATATACTTCATGTACATAACCAAGAGGTGCTCAGAGCCACAGTAGTACTTGGAGCAGGAGCAACTACTATCAAGTTGCTTTACACTAAGCATGTTGGGTGCAATGCTGAAGAGCAAGGTATCACTACTTTTTGTTTTTAATTACTTACATTTAAAGCTTGTTTGCAATACACAATAAACTTTAAAAGGATTTAGACTTATTGGGTGCTGTTGACTTCTTCTAAATGAGTCTGGTTGAGAACCTGTTTGTTGTCCACAGCTGAGACCACGGCCTGTCACTCTGAATTAGATAAGTTACATTCATGTCTGTCTGTCTTTTTTTTTAGTATGTTTTTTTCTTACTTTGTCCCTCTATGGGACTATTACTAGCAACCATTTTTATTGCTTATACTGGTCAGTTCTTTGCTATTGCATAGCACTCATCAGCAACGTTTGCACTCTGCTACTAGAGTCTGCCTGAGGCAGACTCTCGAGGCAGATCACCAGTTAGACAGCTCAAAGGTAATAATTGGCTTCCCTGCTTCTGTCATTTATACACTCTAAATGCTGCAATTGCTTTAGATTAGAACATTTAAGGAGTTGATGGTGGTCAACAGCGCAGTTGTTGCTGTCCTTCCATTGACTGTAAATAGATGCAGACCTCCTCTCCAAATTCCAGCAGGTATAACAGGCGCAGCTACTCCCAACAGATGTAAAAAAACTACTTTATTGAAATAATAAAAACATGTATAAAAGGCTCAGCATTACGCGTTTCTAGACCGGACTGGTCTCTTCATCAGATGCTTAGTTAATACAGTGGGAAGTAGCCATATTTAAATCCAACAAGAGGAAGTGACATCACAAGTAGGAGGATACAGAGTATATATAAACCCATAAGTATACACACATATATACAAAAATACACACATATAAATGCATACAGACATACACATATACATGGACCCAAAGCCAGAATTCATATATATAGCAAAAAAGGATGACAAATTATTTGATGCCATCTATGCACATCCTCCTACTTGTGATGTCACTTCATCTTGTTGGATTTAAATATGGCTACTTCCCACTGTATTAACTAAGCATCTGATGAAGAGACCAGTCCGGTCTAGAAACGCATAATGCTGAGCCTTTTATACATGTTTTTATTATTTCAATAAAGTAGTTTTTTACATCATCTGTTGGGAGTAGCTGCGCCTGTTATACCTGCTGGAATTTGGAGAGGAGGTCTGCATCTTGTTACGGCCCTGGCGTGGGTTTGCAGGAAGGCTGCACACTGGTTCCCTTCTTGAGTATACACATGGAGAGTTGTGCCTCGATCTTGCACAACTTAGCAAGGTGAGAGGGGACCCGGTTTTACTCCGGTACTGGAATTCTGTCCATCCCATTGCAACTGGTCCTGCACATGGAGCGCTGTCTTTGTTATCTTTTTCTCTAGCCTATTGACTGTAAATAGGCACTTTTTTCATGACCAAGTTAATCAATAAGTTACATCCTAAAACAAATAAATCAAAAAATAAAAATTGTCCTAAAGAAGATAAGCCCTTATATGACTGAAAAAAGAAATGCACTGGAGTGAGCACCAGTAACCTAGACATTGAGATGTCAACGATGGAAGGAAGAGAGCTTAGCTGTATTAGTTAAGAATATCCCTATGAACCAATGAACTTTTTGAAAGAGTGAGTGATTTATATGGATTCTGACACATTTTTACCCTGCATTTTAATTGTGTTATCTAAAGCTCAGATGTCAAAAACAACAGGAAATATTCAAATCAAAAGAGCAGATGAAGCATGCATACTCGTAGCATCCAGGCTTCTGCATTTGACTGCCAGGAAAGATATAATATGCTTTTTGTTTGAGCAGGTGGGGAATATTTTGTGTGATTGGTGTTTAGTTTAGGGCTTTCAGAACAAAACTTTCAAGAATAGTAAAAGTTGCGTGCTTATTGGGCTCATTGCACAGGTGTTTCCTTTCTGAGACATCCATTTTTTAAATAATCATTTTTCTTGCACACACATTTTTTAACTCGATGAGAGAAATCAACTAAAATATAACATTCTTTAGTGACATATATGATGTTCCCTTCCATACACATTGTAGTTTTAGGCATTGCCAGTAATATAAAACCATTTTCCAGATAATCTGAGTATTATTTATTTATGTAGCTCCATATTCTTATTTAGTTGTTTGCATCAATAAATGTAAAATTATAGGGGGCGTTTACGAGTTCCATATGCACCACATCTAACGGACACCAGCCATGCTTATTGTACCTCAATGACTTACAGTGGGATCCATTGGGTTCTGCCATGGTGTGTGTTGTTGAAAAAGATACCACATTCTATTTTTGCCATGAAATGAATGGAGTCTTAGGGTCCTATTCCACGGGCCAATGGGGGCCCGATAAATAATGTAAATGAGCGTTTACTGGGCCTATTCCGCGGGCTGATAATAGTTAAGCAAGGGCTGCAGGGACATTGTTACCGATGTCCTTGTAGCCCTCGTTGTTAAACACCATACATTACATCACCAGGCTGCAGGTCTTCTCCTGCGCTTCTCCTCTCCGGGTCCCGTGCGCAGCAGCAGCTTCGGAGCGGCCTTTCTGAGCTGACAGACTGCTCAGCCAATCACTGGCCGTGGCGGTCCCGGCCAGTGATTGGCTGAGCTATTCCACGTAATGATGCACGGTCGGTGACCGATGATTTAGGTTTGCGCCTAAATGAACGATCAGCCGATAACACGATCATCGGCTGATCGTCGTCTCTATTCCACATAGCGATAATCAGCCGAAACGGCCTGATTCGGCCGATTATTGCTCCGTGGAATAGGCCCCTTAGATATAAATGTAAGCAATCTTACTGGGCATTCACATGTTCCGTGAATACGGTCCGTACACGGAAGATGTGCTATGGAACAAAATGCAGAACTCCCGGCTTCATGATTCATTATGATACCAGAAGTTCCAAAACAAATCTGTATCCGTATACCCACCCCCCAAACCACTGGTACCATTAGTTTGGTGATCAGAAATCCTAGCCAGTCGTGTGTTCCAAAATGTGCCTGGTGCCGTGTTGTTTTGTAAAATTGATCTTTTATTCTCCACCAGCAGTGTCAGTGAGGTGTGGCCTAGAGCATCTGTGCCCTAGGACTGCGATGCCTGTCCTGCGTTCTTCATCCGCCCCCGTCCCCTCCCCCTTGACTGTACATACACCCCCTGATCCGTAGAGACGCAGGTGCACTAACGCTGCAAAGCTTCTTGTTCTAGGCTACCCTGTCGGTGCGCTTTTGCTATCTTCACCAGCATCCGGGAGCTGTCATTTCTGCCATGCAAGTGCTGTGAGAGTCACTACAAAGTGTAGTCCATACATGTCACAGTGCTTTCCTCACAGAAATGACTGCTCCTGGATAAAGATGATCAAACAGCGTTGATGTTTAGGTTTGTACGAACTTGAACCATCGGTGTTTGACTCCCACAGTCTGCCCGTTCCGTGGGGAAGGTGGAGACAGCCCGAGTCCCGCCTGGAAAACAGGGATACAGCCTGGGCTATAGGTTGTATTCCGGTTTTCCAGGCGGACTCGGGCTGTCTCCACCTTCGCCATGGAACGGGAAGACTGTGGGAGTCAAATACTGAAGGTTCGAGTTCATACGAACCTGAACATCAGCGTTGTTCGATCATCTCTACTCCCGGATGCTGGTGAAGACGGTATAGGTGAACTGACATGGTAGCTTAGGTAAGGAAGCTTTGCATCATCTGTGCACCTTCGTCGCTACGGATCACTCTGGTGGATGTGCCCTACCTCTACTAGGGTTTAATAGAAGAAAGTGAGCTAGGGGCGGAACTTCAGTTAAGAGGGGTGGAGAAGAACACAAAAGAGGCGTCACAGGCTTTGGGCACGGGTTCTCTAGGCCACGCGTCACACCTCTGGGGAAGAATAAACATTTATTTTTACAAAAACAATGGCGCGAGTCACATTTTGGAGCACACATCCGGCTAGGATTTCTGATCAAGCACAACGGTACCAGTAGTTTGAAGTGGTGGGGTGGGGAAGTATACGGATACAGATTTGCTTTAAATCTTCGCACTACTGTACTGACACTGTGTGTCAGTACAGTACAGCATGACACCACACTGTGCACTGAAGAGGGGCAACAACCCCAAAACAGCTGTCTGCAGAAGGGAAGTCTTTCCATTTGGAGAAAATGTTTGGTTTGGCATTGATCCCCAGTCAATGTTCCATGACTCTCAGATAGAGTGAAACACTGACATAAACGGAGAGCTATTTTGCATATCCTTTCTTCCCAGAATTCCCTGTGGAGCAGTATTGGCCAGTAACATTTTAGGCAGAAGATGATAAAGAGGAACATAGTGTGAACATAGTCAAACATTGAATTCAGAAAAAAACATCTCTAAGAATGTGAATAGTTTGAAAATGTATGTGTGTTTTTAAAACTAAAATTTTATTTTAGGGTTCTTTAGTATATCCCAGAAAAAAGTTAGAATAAGGGCAAAAGTTAGTGAATTCCGCTTAGATAACTTTACACTATTACTCACAAATTTGCAAATATTTTGTGGACATTATCCTAATGCCATGGCCACATAATAGCTGACATTTCATTCCATGCTCAGAAAAAAAAAACATGTTGGTTAAACAGTTGATGCCAGCTGCGTTCCTTAGCAGTGTGGAAAATGCTAGATGTGACAGCTCCAGGTGTTGAGTGCTTTATTAGAGGGAGACACTGGGCATTTCTGTCTTGTTTTTTGATGATGACCATGGGGTTGGTGGGATTAGAAGAATGTGGAGTTTGATCAGGTGCAGTCATTTATGTTCTTTATAATTATATTTTTGTCAACACCAGTTATCATCACCATGAATAGTTCCCATCCAACAAAAATGTAGTCAGTGCTCTGTTGGCTGCTCAGCAGTCATATGCAGGACAAACATTTCCTTGATATAATTGATATTCCAAATAAATCATTCAAGAAGTAAATCTGTTGTTTTTTTTTTTAACTTTTTGCAATGGTTTATATTATTTTATGTACCATGTTTAGTCACAGAAAAAAGCATGGAGTTATGCGTGAGATGTTTAAAGGGATTGTTCACCAACCAAAAAAAGTTTTCCTGTAGATGAACTGGTGCCAGAGTGCCAAAGATTAGTAATTTACTTCTATTAAAAAAAATCTCAAGTCTTCCAGTACTTATCCACTGCTGTATGTCCTGCAGGAAGTGATATTCTTTCCAGTCCAGAGAGCAGGAGAAGATTTCTATGGGGATTTTCTACTGCTCTGGACAGTTCCTGACATGGAAATATGTGGCAGCAAAGAGCACTGTGTCAGACTAGAAAATACACCATTTCCTGCAGGACATACAGCAGCTGATAAGGACTGGAAGATTTTTTAATAAATTGCAAAGGTAAATTGCAAATCTCTGGCACCAGTTCATTTCAAAGAATTTTTTTTGTGAACTACCCTTTAAAGTGATATAACCACACATGAAAGCAGTTGTATGTATTTTATGTGAAAGCTCACCATTAAAAAAACATTCGGTCGCTTTCATCAAAATAGTTGTACGAACTAGTTGTATGAATCTCATTTGCTCATCTCTAATTGTAATCACCTACATGTGTTCTTTTTTTTTTTAATCTATTTTATTTTTCTCTATATTTTTTTGTAAATTAGTGCAAATGGATCTTTTTAAATAAATTTGGCAGTACAATGTGTATGTATGTGTGCTTTTATGTGCTTGCTGTAATGACTAAAGATGAGAACAACTCCAACATGTTCAAGTCCGTCCTTATTCTCAGCATTTGAATACTGGTGACTAAAGAAGTTGGATGGAGCCATAGAGCTGCATGGAGCACATGGACACTGACACAGCTTTCCAGGGCTCCCTTGTCAGGAATGTGCAGTAGCCTGGTGTGAACTGGGCCTGTTTGTACTTTTGTGTCACACACCCGCTTGCTTCTCAGTTTCCTGGCAATGCAGGAGATAAACTGATCACTGCTAGACTTGATTATACAGCTGAGTAAGGGGCCTATTCATAGAAACATAGAAGATTGACGGCAGAAAAAGACCACTGGGTCCATCTAGTCTGCCCTTTTAGTATTTTCTTTCTTATTATCTTAGGATAGATGTATGTTTATCCCAGGCGTGTTTAAATTCTGTTAATGTTGATATACCAACCACCTCTGCTGGAAGTTTGTTCCAGGTATCTACTACTCTTTCAGTAAAATAATATTTTCTCACATTGCTTCTGATCTTTCCCCCAACTAACCTCTCACTGTGTCCTCTTGTTCTTGAGCTCAGTTTTTTACTAAAAACACTCCCCTCTTGAACCTTATCGGCCTATTCCACAGAGCGAAAATCGGCCGAATCGGATTATTGCTCTGTGGAATAGAGAGAACGATCAGACGATGATCGTGTCATCGGCTGATTGTTCATTTAGGTTGAAACCTAAAATCATCAATCACCATCCGCGCATCGCTACATGGAATAGCGGGCGCGGAGAGCGACCGACGATTTCACAAACATCATACATTACCTGTCCAGGCGCAGGTCTTCTCCTTCTTCCGGTCCCACGCCACAGCATCAGCTTCAGGGCGGCCTGTCTGAGCTGACAGAGTGCTCAGCCAATCACTGGCCAGGACCGCCGCGGCCAGTGATTGGCTGAGCGTTCTGTCAGATCGGCGCTTGTTTACATCGTTGATCGGGCCCTGCTCAGCCCGTGGAATAGGACCCTAAGTCTTTTGACTGACTCGTTTCTCTACCTGTCTGGAACCTGGAAGATCAGAGCGCTGGGTCCAATGGGGATCCGGACAGGGTTCTTGGTCATCATAAACGAAAGCTGAGGCAGTCTCCTAGCGCTGGCTATTAGGTTTCATATCCTGGTCCCAGCTTCCCCCTGTCTATTCCTGCATTCCCGTCCTAACTCCCTCTGCTTGCTTGACTTTGTTACTTGACCCCTGGCTTTGACTTTTTGACTATCCTATTGTTACCTGATTTTGTACTACGCTACCCTTTTGGTTCTGACCTTGCTTGTTTGACTATCTAATATTGTTTGTTTGTCTGTCTTGTTCTGTGTGCACGTATGTAGTACAGGGAGCGTCTTTGTGGTTGTCCACGGCCACCTTGGGCCCTTTGAGGCAAGTAGGTAGGGACAGTTGGTGGGTTCAGCATCAGGGCTCACTGTAGTGTCTTGTCCCTGCTTCTGGGTTTGGATGGACTCTAGCATGCTCAAGTTGCAGTAATAATATAAGGCTGTCTTATGTCTTTGTTCAGTTGTGTGGAATACATTGTCACTTAGGAAACAACAGGAAATAAATAATGGTGATGTCTGCTCACCCACTGCACTGCTCACATTTTCCTGAAAGTCATTTCAGGTAACAGATACCAGAAATAGCTGATGGATTCTTTATCTGAAATGTGCTTGGCCATTTGCCAGTCACACCATACTGAGTGAGTAGCATCTGGCTCCTTGGCTTGATCTCCATATGTATGAGTAGCAGTAGCAGACTTAAATGGTTTGCGTTTCATCACATTAAAGACTTTATATACTGTATTTTTGTTGACAAAATGACTTGATATGCACTGAGTATTTTAACATTCATTACAGTGTCACCCTCCTTAAATACTTGCTTGACTTTTTAGCATGGCTATACTGTATTTGTATATAGCACTGTATATACTGTATTTGAAATATAATCATAACGGCCTTAGAACCTACAAGTAGAAAATTGATTGGGTCTTTGCATTGTTGATTTGTGTGTTTCTTCCGATCATTCACTCTGTGCCAAGCTAGACTCCCGCTGTTATGTCAGGAATGAGTGGAGGAAATTCTTGCGTCTAGTTAATTGTTGTACACAGGAACATTTGCGATGTAAACATTCTTTATTTTTTATTATTTATTGTACTGGGACTAGACATGTTTTTTGAGATATACAGTGGTGACCTGGATTACGAACATAATTCGTTCCAGGACCAAACTTGTAATCCAAATCACTCTTAAACCAAAGCTTAAACCAAACCTTGAAATACAGACAATTGGTTTCACACCCCAAAAATATATTTTTTTTTTATTTTGAAGAACATGCAAAACAAATGAAACAAACATTTAGAAAGAGCTAAATATGTCATATTATAAGTACAACAGGCCAGAATAGAGTAGCAGGTCTGTGTGGTCACATGACAGCAATTAGGAAGTGGGTTTGTGTTCAGCATGGACCAATCAGGAAGTAAGAATCACAGGGTGAATGGCTGAGTGTGAGTGCAGGCAGAATATAGCAGCAGTGTGTATAGCTGAGTGTGAGTGCAGGCAGAATATAGCAGCAGTGTGTACAGCTGAGTTTAAGTGCAGGCACATTATATGCCTATAATGGAAAGGATGGGAAACACCTGTGAGCTCTTTTTGCAAAGTGCTCTCAATCCAAGTTACTCTTAAACCGATATACCACTGTATAAATATATTTAGCTATTTATTACATATTTGTTGAAAGATTGTATACAAGACAATGCTCACATGCTGCAGGCATCATTTAAACTGTGATCCAGTGTGTTGCACAGGGCTGTGGAGTTGGAGTCGTGGAGTCAGAGCTAGTTTTGGCTGGAGTCGGAGTCAGGAAAAAATGTACCGACTCCAGCTTTAAAAAAAATCTTAGAACAATTTAGAATTGAGTTTTGATATGTATTTTTGCTTATCAATATATATCATGATCAACATTCTAATAGGACACTGGCCCTGTTAGATAAGGGTGGTCGAGGAAAAGTTGTCAGTCACTATTTGTCAGTTTGTTTCTGAGCTGAAAGAGTCCATTATGTGGGGGGAGATCTGTGCTGTTCTCTTCCTGGATGCTGGATGACTGTATATGAGCAGCAGTGTAATATGAAGATATCCTGTGCTATATAGAGGAGTAGGAGAAGACATAAGTAGTGTAGCAGTAACCTCTGTCCTCAATGTGATGTTTTTCTTCAGTGTTCTATTGCTGTAGCTCTGTGTGTGTATGTGTGTATGCTATGGCTGCAGCAGGCTGTGTGTGTATGCTATGGCTACAGCAGGCTGTGTGTGTGTGTGTGTGTGTGTGTGCTATGGCTGCAGCTGTGTGTGTGTGTGCTATGGCTGCAGCAGGCTTTGCGTATGTGTATGCTAGGGCTGCAGCAGGTTGTGTATGTGTGTGTATGTACTATGGCTGCAGCAGGCTGTGTGTGTGTGCTATGGCAGCAGCAGGCTGTGTGTGTATGCTATAGCTGCAGCAGGCTGTGTGTGTGTGTGCGCTATGGCTGCAGCAGGCTGTGTGTGTGCGCTATGGCTGCAGCAGGCTGTGTGTGTGCTATGGCTGCAGCAGGCTGTGTGTGTGTGTGCGCTATGGCTGCAGCAGGCTGTGTGCGTGTGCTATGGCTGCAGTAGGCTGTGTGTGTGTGTGTGTATGCTATGGCTGCAGCAGGCTGTGTGTGTGTGTGTGTGTGTGTGTGTGTGTGCGCGCGCGCTATGGCGTGCCCCCACACCCACAGTGACCTCTCTATATTACAGGTATCTGGCATTGTTAGCAGTGCTTCTGTGTGTATGGTGAATATTTAGTTAGAAACATAGAAGATTGTCAGCAGGAAAAGATCACCATCTAGTCTAGTTGTGAGTAGTTTAGGACACGGAGACTGGCTACATCCACTGCACACACAGGAGAAGCTGCTTTATATCTTTCCTCATTCCCTCAGAAGTCGCCCCAGGATCATGTGGGACATTAGGGAGAAGCTGCTGAGCTGGTGTGATAAATAAATCCCCTGTTATATGACTGGCCATTTATGCAGGAGTCGGGAGTGATAAAATTCAGAAGTCGGAGTTGGAGTCGGCGCTGCGCTTTACCGACTCCACTGCCCTGGTGCTGCATATTCAGAACTTTATCACACACTATGTTTGATCACATTTATGTGTAGCTAGGAAAAAAGCTCCTTTTGAAACCAAGAAAACATTGTTTCGGGGTACTGTAGACTCTCAAATGACTATCTATAGCTTTTTTTTATTACACTATTTGCCTTATGTATTGGCAGCAATGACTGCAGCAGTGACTTCTGTGTTTGAGTACCATCTCTTTAGAAGTCTCATATTACTTGCAGTATAATGGAAAGATTATTTTTCTTTCCCCACTGAACTGAAGCTAACTAATCCCTGAACAATTACACAGTTGTATAAACATGATGTATTCCAAAGGACAGTATTTTTGTTCTACCAAACTACAAAGTGTACCTGCCTCCAGCTCTTTTTTAATTGAAAAACAAATGCAATAGATAAATAAGTCCTTTTCAAAATATGAACTGTAAAATCAGACGTCCAGCATTAGCAAACTAGGTAGTGGCTTCATGACCACGTTCATGAATTGGTCTGTAATATTACAATTATTAGAAATATGTTTAGTAGTCAGTTATATGTTTCCTTTTGAGCCATTTAAATTGTTATTGTTATTAATATGTGTTATAATTAGCAATTTTAAAGGGAACCCGTCACCATGAAAATGCTACCTAAGCTATTAGCATCGTGTTATAGAGCAGGAGGAGCTAGACAGATTGATTGAGATATATATATATATATATATATATATATATATATCTTTATGGGGAAAGATTCTGTATGACTTGTAATTTATTGATTGAAATTACTGATGTTTCCATGTTAGATTCCAGTCCATTGAGTGACACCGCCCACTGGACTCCTTAACACAGAATGATCAAAGATTTTAATCAATCAAGTTACAAGTTATACTGAATCTTTTCTTACAAAGTTATATATCAATCTGCTCAATTCTTCCTGCTCTATAACACGATGGCGATAGATTTGATAGAATTGTCTTGGTCACAGGTTTCCTTTACATCAAATTTTTTGTTATTCATATTTTATAAAGATTTCCTTCACATGCTCTTTACAGAAATAAGATTTTTAAAAAAAATCTACAATCAGAAAAAAAAAGATTCGAAAAATTCTTTTTTAGCATTTGGTTTTAATTTGTTAACAATATCATTGGTGATACATTCCTTTTAAACTCCTTAGTGACCTCTGCTGAACATTTAGGTTACAAACCCACTTGGCGGGTCTGCAGCGAGTCTCCATGCTGCGAGACTCGCTGTAGATCCCGGCCCTATACTTTTAATGGCAGACAAACACGCAGCAGGGATGTACATCCCTGCTGCGAGTTTGTCTGCAGCCCACCTTATTAACCCCCCGGCCGCCGGAGCTGATACTTCACCTGATCCCGGCTCCGGCGGTTCCCGATGTCTTCAGCAAGCCGGAGCGGGGATCAGGTGAAGTATATGCTCCAGCCAGCCGCCCGCAGCCCCGATCGCCCCCCCCAGCCCTGGCCGCCCGATCGACCCCCCCCCCCCCCCGCAGCACCGATCGCACGCCCCCCCGCAGCACCGATCGCACGAGTGCGATCGTTGCTGCGGTGGGGCGTGCGATCGGTGCTGCGGGGGGGCGATCGGGCGGCCGGGGCTGCGGGCGGCTGGCTGGAGCATATACTTCACCTGGTCCCCGCTCCGGCTTGCTGAAGACATCGGGAACCGCCGGAGCCGGGATCAGGTGAAGTATCAGCTCCGGCGGCCGGGGGGTTAATGGGGAGGGCTGCAGACAAACTCGCAGCAGGGATGTACATCCCTGCTGCGTGTTTGTCTGCCTTTAAAAGCATAGGGCCGGGATCTGCAGCGAGTCTCGCTGCAAAAACGCAGCATGGAGACTCGCTGCAGACCCGCCAAGTGGGTTTGTAACCTTAAAGTAAAGCAGCTACATTTTGTGCCCAGCAATGTAAATGTTTGGCATACAGGAGCATTGTCCACACCATTCAAAGATAATGCTGATCTCAGCTGTTTAACCCAGGATCAGAGTTATCTCTGATTCTTGTACCAATGCATAGGAAAAAAACCTCCCTCCGAAGAAAATGTGATTAAAAAGCATTATGTACCCTAAAATGGTACAGATAAAAACTACGGTTGACAGAAAAATAATAAAAAGAAGTTGTGCCTCAAACAAATGTCCACAGTGCACAATGAATGACAAGAAAACTAGCATTAGAACTGTTTTTAAATTAATAAAAGTTAATTACCTTATTATAAATAACCAAAAATGGTGACAATAAAACAATTCAGCTGGTTCCTCAAAAATAACCCCTTATATTGTTATATATCTACTGAAAAACTAAAAAAAAGTTATGACTCCTTACAATTAGAGTCTGGAGGTCATCATCCAACCTCCGACTACTGTGGCTCCGACTGTAAACTGCAGAGACCAGCGCAAACTACTTTAGGTTTTATTTTTATTGCCCTTTTCAAGTTAGTGTTTTTTTTATTTGGTTAAATGTAGATATTGCAACAAATCAAAATGTTTGTGGCCATTCTTTTAAATAGTTGATGTGGTAGAATGTTTTGCCAAGGATACTTATGCCAAGACAACTTTTTTTTATTTTAACAGATATCTGGGCTATTGGTTGCATTTTTGCTGAATTGTTGACATCCGAACCCATATTTCATTGTCGCCAAGAAGATATCAAGACAAGTAACCCATTCCATCATGACCAGCTGGATCGTATATTTAGTGTAATGGGGTTTCCTGCAGGTATAAGACTTTGACACTTATTGGCAGATCATTAGCTATATACTATGATGAAGTTTATTCTTTAAAAGATGGGTGCATGTCTTGTTTTTTTGGTATTTGGAATTCTAGAATTTGTTTTAATACTGTATACATTTGCATTTTCCCTATACCTTATTGCAATATGACATATAAACATCTTATAACAGCATAATCTTCCTTTGTCTTGCGTTCCCTTTAACCAGAACAAAACATTAGATTTATTCTGCTCAGGCACTTTTTATTTCAAATATGCCAAAATAAGCTGAACATTATCAATATCAACTCTCAAGCACTACAACCCCTTAATGGCATTGCAATGTCATTAAGGGGTTGTTGTGATTGGGAGTTGATATTGATATATCAATAGGTTAAAGTCCTAGAGGTGGAACATGAACCTTTCACACATGTAGGGCACATCTTGCCTCCTACAGATATGCCCCTTTTTTCCTTCACCTTGTTGATAGCTCATTGTCAAAGTTACCTATAACCACGCTGCTCTGAAAGCAATGGACTGGCTGGTATACCCTACTCACAAAACACTGTAACACCACCACCACTTCCAAAGGCTCATTTGATTACAACAGACGCATAGCGTTGTCCTTGACGTCTCCAATATTGTTGGCGGACATCATTTCTGCCCATCATGAGTTGACTTTCATCAGTGAACAGCACTAAGGCCCACTAGTTACAGTGTGAGCAGGTGTGTCTAGTTAATACAAAACTGCCCTAAATTTTTTGAATGGTACAGTGACAGCCCATACTACCTGAATAACATCATTAATCCAGTGAGTTTACTTCTGCATGAAAAATACAGACCTACTTTCATTTTCATGCAGGACAATGCTCCAGCTCATTGAGGTGTCATCATTGGGGAACGGCTGCTGGAGACTGGGGGACCTCACATGGAGAGGCCTGGCACTTTCTTTAGACCTGAACCCCATGGGATCAGATGATCGGCTGTGTAGAAACTCACAACTCTGTACCCCAGAACCTCAATGACCTGATGGTCGACCTTCAAGAAGAGTGGGGTGCCATGTCTCGGCAGACATTTAGTTTGGCTTGTGATCAGCATGAAACGTCGCTGTCAAGCTGTAAATGATGCTCAAGGGTGCATGACAAGTTTTTGAGACATTGACATTTTTTGTTGGGGTATACCCATCACTGGTGTTGGCTTTTTGTTTCAATAAATTGTTCTATATAAGGAAATCACCATTGCTGCTTCTACTTAGATGCCCAACTATCATGCTATCATATCACTAGTATAAATGTTTTAAGTTTTCCATAAATTTCCATATATATATTACAGTATACAAACACTATAACTCTACACATTTACACTATATCTATTTATATATCACTCTGACCACTGCTTTTAGAGCAGCGGGGGTCTGTAACCTAGACAATGAGCTGTCAAAAATTGGGGGTAAAGAGCTGGCATTTGGGAGAGGAAGGCAAGTTTGCTAAACAAGTGTATATGCAAAAATATTTAGCTTGATGTGTCCTACAAGTTTAAATAAATTAGTTAAGGTGGCAATACCCCTTTAAGTCTGGTGGCATTTGTAAGTAAATATAGATGCTGTGTTTCTGCCAGGAATGATGTGTTCACTGAACAAAAATTTCCTATGTGATAAACCATACAAGGGTGGAAGTGCGCATTCATATCTTACAAAGTCAAAGGTGTCTGGACAGTTTGCAAGATTATCAATAACACTACTGCCCTTTGTTGGGTCATATGATGAGATACTTGATGAAACTACTTACATGAGCACTTGTTTGATGCTGCATTCTGTAATTATGTTTGAGTATGACTTTATATCAGCTACTTTGTTTCCTATCTAGTTATAAGGTGTCTGCATAAATGATCTCATACTTTACAAGTTTTGTTATAAATTGTATTGATTTGTCCCCAAGTAAAATAGTAAAATTTTGCTTTCTGTTCAGATAAGGACTGGGAAGATATCAGGAAGATGCCGGAATATCCTACTCTTCAAAAAGACTTCAGAAGAACCACGTAAGATTTTAGAAACTCTTTGTAGTTTGACTATTTTTGGAATGGGTATACCAGTGGTACAAAAATAAAGTTCTACGTTTTTTGGCCAAAATTATGGCACTCTACAAAACCCCAATGGCCCAAGTAAAAATTAACAGGACACTTTCTAACTCATTCCCAATACACAACGGCACCCGCCAGGGATGCCCCCTGCCCCCCTTATTATATGCATTGGTCATGGAACACTTGATGGCCTCTATTCGGGCAGACCCATGCATCCATGGAATCACGGTGGGGGGTAAGGAGTACAAGTGTTCGGCTTTTGCCGATGATCTATTAGTGTACGTCACGAACCCCGAGGTATCCCTTTCCTTCCCTGATGGACCGTTGCTCGGAATTCAGAGGATGGTCGAACTTTAAAATAAATCTGCCCAAAATCTGCCATTGAGGCTCTCAATGTTTCCCTACCTAATCAAACAGTCTCCTCTCTTTAGACCTCCTTCCCCTTTGTTTGGCCCAATACTGGGATCACGTATTTAGGGAATAAGCTCCCCTATGACCTTTCACTTCTCTTCTTGGCCAATTTCTCCCACCTTCTGACACATTTAGAGATTTAGAGTTGTGGGATCGCTCTGAGTTTTCCTGGTTTGTGAGAATTAGCATAATTAAGATGACCCTATTGCCTCAGCTCTTGCATTTATTACAAACCATACCCATCTCTCTACCCTCCTCATTTTTTCATCAGCTTCAACACTGCTTTGGGACGTTCGCGTGGGCCTCTGGACTGGAATAGGCTGACTTCTAGGAGGCACAGGACTTCCGGACTGTCGCCTGTATTACCTTGCGTGTGTCCACGCTTGTGTCCTGGATATGATCCACAATAAGGGGACCAAACTGTGGGTTCACCTAGCCCAAACAATTTCGTATAAATCCTTAGCTACGCTCCCACGAACTTGGGCCCTCTCATTGTTGGATACTTACTCCATGGGGGACATTTTTTGCGCCGTAAAAATGTCCCAGCAGCTCCGACAGTACGGAGATTTATGTAGAGGCACACTGCCTCTACATAAATCCCATGCGCACCAGTGTGTGTGCGCCAGGAAACCTACGCCAGCTCAGAGCTGGCAAAGGTTCCCTTATCATTTTTCGTTGCGAAAAATAATAAATGAAGCGGACCCAGAGTCCGTGCCCCTTCCCCGTCACACTGGTGAAGGTGGTGTAAAAAGGCCAGATGCGAATATTTTATTCGCAAAACGGCCATTTTACGCCTAAAAATACATCTTTTTACTTTGATAACTTCCCCCCATGTCTTTTTCCACTTGCCATACCTTAACTAGACTCCACATAAGCCGCATGGCAAACTCCCTGATAGATCCATTAGGTCCACTTTTGACGATTACCGACCATCCTGAGTTCCCCCCCTGGCGCATCCCCTTTTTAGGGTTTTCTAAATCTACTCTATTACGCTTTGTCCATGTTTTGGCTAAGGGTGCACTCAAACCCCTCAACTCTATTCTTAAAGAAGATGTTGTCCCCCGGGCACCGTTTGCATACCTACAACTTAAGCATTTCTACTCCTCCAAACACCTTTCTTACATCCTCACTGATTTTGAAAACTTGTGTATGGCTACCTCTTCTCCGCCACACTCGATCTCTACCATTTATAGTCTACTTAGGTAGGTCAGCAGACCCCCCCTCCCTTTTGTGGAAAATGGGAGACCGAACTTGGTAAAAAGTTTACCGAGGAACAATGGTCCAGATGCTTTTTTCTTACACATAAGGGGACTATTGCCACGAAGGCGCAGGAAACCTGCTACAAAATCCTTTCTAGGTGGTACAAGGTTCCTGACTAAAAGACTGAAATACCAAAAATTGCTTACATGCCATCTCCTGCAAACGGCCAAGACGGTATTCCCCAGACATTGGTGATTCACAGACATCCCGTCGCTGGAGGAATGGTTCAAGGAAGTTACGCACATTCAGCATATGGAGGAGCTTCTTGCTGTTTCCCCCAAAGAAGCCTCCACATATACTTCCACTTGGTTTGCATGGCTGGACTTCCTTGCCTCTCCCAGATATAGAACTGTCTCATTGGGGCAATCATAGAGATGCCCCCTTTCCGTTACCCTGAAGTACTACGGGGGTGGGTTGGGCAATCCGGGGCGACCAGGCTTCTAGGGTTTTGACCACAATCAACTTTTACTTTCCTTTTCCATCTCTCTTGCCTGTACCCGGCCATCCTATATATATTATGGTTGCACTACTGTTTTCTAAGTGCTCTTAAGATTGCATTACCAATAAAATATTTTTTATATGTCTACCCAAATTAATTTGCAGGTATGCTAACAGTAGCTTAATAAAATATATGGAAAAACACAAGGTGAAGCCTGATAGTAAGGTTTTTCTTCTGGTAAGTAGATAAATTTTAAAAAATTAACATCCTGTTTAATAAAACTTATCACTTCAGTGTTGAGCTAGATGAACTGTTATAGTAGGGAATTGCATTTTAGCGTGTAATGAGCATTATCCCCTTATACATAAGCTAGCACTACATCGCTGCCACCCACATTCTGGTGCTTTGGTCCCCCAGTGTGCAGCGGCTTACTGATCTTGAGACATGATGTCACAGGCCCAATCAGCCATTTAGTGGCTGTAGCGATGTCCCATGCCTGCCACTAAATGAATGAAGGGGCCTGCAACGTCACTTTTTAAGACCAGGAAGCAGACGCAAACTGGGGGACCAGAGCAGCGAAAGGCATACGGCAGCTTTGGAGCCAGGGAGGAAGTGTATGTTATTGTTTCCTTCCCTCCCCAGGCATTGCCAACAAGGGGTCTTGGCCAGAATGCCCTTTTATTAAATACAGTAATACCATATGAAATAAATAATATACCAGCATATAGGTTGTAAAGATAAAGTCTGTATGGTGTGAGGCCTTGAGTCTCCATACCCTACAGTTACCAAAATACTCAGAATAATGTATTTAATTTTATTTGAATATTCTGGCTCAATATGTATGCCTTGCGGGCCTTTATTACTGTTTTCTTTTTGTCTTATGTTGTCCTATTGCATTTGTTAGCTATGTTTGGAAGTGAACCTTCCTGATCTTAAAAGGGTTCTCTAGCTGATATACAGATTTGTATTTCACTTTTATTTAAAAATCTCAAGTCTTCCAGTAATTATCAGGTTCTGTATGACCTGCAGGAAGTGGTGTATTCTTTCCAGTCTGACACATGCTGCTGATAAGTACTGGGAAACTGGAGATTTTTAATTAGAAATCACTTACATATCTTTATAACTTTCTGGTACCAGTTTAAAAAAATAACTGGAGTACCCCTTTAATTGTGAATATTATCATATTCATTATTTAAGCAACATTTTAAATAAGGTGAATATAGAATGCAACATGCCTGATAATCGTATTCCCTGTCACTTACGATTAGGGGTCACATATATACATTGTGGATATCTAATGTATGAGGGCAGCATTAGCTTCTGACCTGGTTAGTGACTGACTTGTCCTCTGTGACCAAATCTATCTATTTTATAAAGGAAAATAAATGTAAATAATGCAGTTCACAAGCTCTTTAGTTGTATAGACTGGTTTGTTAATAATATTATCTATTGTTGTTTTACTAGCATTGTTTGCATAGCAATAAAAGCTCTTTCCATATAGATTGTCTTATACCTTGTGCTATTGCTAGCTGCACTGCTTCTGGCTGTATTATTTATGACTTGTATTAGAAAGGTAGCCGTATATTTGCTGCGACCAGCTCTGTGCTTTATGTTTGAACAATTGCTGTGTCAGTGCTTTTAAGGCTCACAAATATTTACAAACCACTATCCCATTTCCAATCATTTCCCACAAACCTTGTGTGTTTTCCTGTCATCATATACAGAATGTAACCTCTAAAGAGAAATTAGCAATGTATATTATGGACTGATCAATTATTCAACCCTTCATTTAGGAATCTGAAGAACAGAACATGAATAAATATTGATGGATACTGCAGCAATTATTTCTAGCCTTGCTAATTACGTAGTGAATCCGCAATGCACGGCAATTTTTTAGTTATCGGTTTAAAGATTCTATGCAGGTCTCTACCTATGACTAGTTGAAGGAGAATTCCAGGCAGTGAGATTTTTTTCCCCCAAAACTGCTGGGGAGGGGGTGAGTGAAAAAAAAAAATGTACCTACTTCCTTGGCTCCCACACTGGTGTTCACATACTGGCGCTCTGGTCCTGATCCCCTGCTGCTTCCTTGTCTAGAGAGGGGACTTGGGATGTGACGTTCCAAGTCAGCCAGTCAGCGGCTGTAGTTGTGTCCTGCCTCTGCCACTGACTGGCTGAGCCCGCCTGACACATAACGTTTCAGGTCTCCACGCAGACCTAGATGCAGCTGAGGATCGGGACTCGGAGCAGCGCTGAAGCCAGGAAGGTAAGTACATGTTTCTATTTTCTGACAAATTTTTGTACCTTGCTATAGGGGCTGCCATCTTGTCTGAGCTGTTTTAACAGCATTTAGTGACATGCTTTACAGCAAGTTTCCTGGGCACATAGACGACAATTGACAGAGTCTGACTCCTAAAGATGAATGTTAAAGTGACACTGTCACCTTCTTTTTGCATTCTGACATCTCTACACAGGTGTAAAGGGTACATTTAGCATTTTTCATACCTTATTTTATATCATACGTCATGGTGCTTGTTCAAGTAAAAAGTCATCTTTTATCAACTGCAGATTGTGTAAAGTGGGCGGGGCCTCGCAGCATTAGCGCCACTTAGCCCCACCCACAAAGCCACAGCTGGCCCCACCCCCTCACCGGCCATTGGAACAGGTTGACCGAAAGGTCTAGACCCCACCCCCTTTACGGGCTAAGTTGCGCTAATGCCGCGAGGCCACGCCCACGTAATACAATCTACAGTTGATAAAAGATGACTTTTTACTTGAACTAGCACCATGACGTATGATATGAAATAAGGTATGAAAAACGCTAAATTTACCCTTTACACCTGTGCAGAGATGTCAGAATGCACAAGGGGGTGACAGTGTTACTTTAAACATTACTGTGTGTACTCTGTGACCTTTGAAGAAGTCATTCCTTTAAGAACTGCTATTGTCTCCCCTATCTACAGGTGTCACATGTCGCTGCGATGCTATATAGATCACTTTACAGCAGCCTCCTCTTACTAATAGGTCCCTATTTAAAACATTGCTCCCCATTTAATTTCCAATGTGCGAGGTTGTGTAACTTTATCCATGTGTTGTTCATGGATTGGTGGTACCATTTTATTGATCTGTAATAAAAGTTAGGTTTCAGCTGGTTGTTCCGTGGTATTATTTTTTGAACATGCTGCGTATTGTCTATTACCTAGAAGCATTGTAGTAAGCACAAGCTGAACAAGAAAAGTCATGCATAGAGAGCTGATTTTGGCATGGACAGGATTTAAACCATTAATGGCAAAATAATGTAAAATAATGCACTTAGGGAGGAGGTATTCTGTAAGTATCATATTGGCAGTTCCGTGTTGTCAAAGACTGCAGAGGAAAAGGATTTAGGGGTAGTGATTTCTGAGAGCCTTACAATGAGTCACCAGTGCAACCAGGCGGTGGGGGAAGCAAATCGTATGCTGGGCTGTATAGCTAGAAGTATAACCAAGTAGGAAGAGGGAGATTGTGAGCCCTTTGTATAGAGCTCTGGTGAGACCAGATTTGGAATACTGTGTCCAGTTCTGGATACCTCACCTACAAAAAGGATATTGATAAAATAGAATGGGTCCATAGTCTGGCTACTTAAGAACTTAAGGATTGAAATCTGTATAGTCTGGAGGGAAGAAGAGAAAGGGGGGCATGATCAAAACCTTTAAGTATGTTAAAGACCTTAATAAGGTTCTGGAGGGAAGTGTTTTTAAGAAAAACTAAACTCAAGAACAAGAGGACACAGTGAGAGGTTATCTGGGGGAAAGATCAGAAGCAACATGAGAAAATATTACTTTACTAAAAGAGTAGTAGAAGCTTGAAACAAACTTCCAGCAGATGTGGTTGGTAAATCTACAATAACAGAATGTAAACCTGCCTGGGATAAACCTATATCTATCCTAAGATAATAAGAATGGAAATACTAAAAGGGCAAGCTAGGTGGACCCAGTGGTCTTTTTCTGACAATCATCCTGGAGATCTGCAATTGTGTTTAATGCTGTCCTCCAGCTAGATCACCGTGTGTTGTATGGTCTTTATTTTGGTCTATGGTAACTAAACACAATATTTCATTTTAGCTTCAAAAACTTTTAACTATGGACCCCACAAAAAGGATCACATCAGAGCAAGCTTTACAGGATCTCTACTTCCAAGAAGATCCTCTGCCTACATCTGAGTAAGTATTCTTTATTACAATCACAGTATATTAACTTATATAATAATTAGAGATGAGCGAACCTGGAGCATGCTCAAGTCCATCCGAACCCGAACTTTTGGCATTTGATTAGCGGTGGCTGCTGAAGTTGGATAAAGCCCTAAGGCTATGTGGAAATCATGGATATAGTCATTGGCTGTATTCATGTTTTCCAGACAACCTTAGAGCTTTATCCAACTTCAGCAACCACCACTAATCAAATGCCGAACGATCAGGTTCGGATTAACTCGAGCATGCTTGAGGTTTGTTCATCTCTAATAATAATGTTGTGTTACACATAATATTCGGCCTGCCCATTTTGTTGCCAGTCTATTATGTCCCGTGGAGCCAACAGTCTATGCTCTTGATCCAGTAGCACAATATAGAACAGTGTCATTGACTTTGAGGATGACATTGAAACAATCTGCTCCTGTGTAGGAAATGAAAACGAGTACAATAAGATAAGAGGAGAACACATTATTAAAAATGCCTGCATAATGGAAACAAACGTTATTTCTTTCTGTGACAAAGTTACAGCTTTATGTGCCGACCCTCAGGTCTCTTTCACATATTAGTACTTTGGTCACTATTTTGCATCAGTAAAAACCAGGAGCGGAACCTTTTATAGAGGAAAGGTATGACAAGAATTTGCACCCATGACTAGTATCGGTTTACAAATACTGATGCATAATACTGACCTATGTGCTGCTGTATGAAAGTAGTCTAAGGGTTTTGTATGCATGAAAACATTATTGTAGAGTAATTACGGTACTGGGAGGATATAGTATAATGTATGTAGAGTTATCTATGTAACATCTTTATGGCATATTAAAGGGGGTTATCCAGCGCTACAAAAACATGGCCACTTTCCCCCATCTCTTGTCTCCAGTTCAGGTGCGGTTTGAAATTAAGCTCTATTTACTTCAATGGACCTGAGTTTGAAACCCCACCCAATCTGGAGACAAGAGAGAGGGAAAGTGGCTATGTTTTTGTAGCATTTAATAACCCTTTTAAGTCAGCATTGACAGGATGGAATCCATGTGCTAAATACCCAACATAACAATAAAACCAACTGCGTAAACTTGTGTAGACTGGATGCATTCCCACATTACTTTGATGGGGCGGGCTGAGTTCATTTGTGCCAGTTGTATTATACAGCCATCAGCCTGCTCTAAGGCCCTATTCATATGTTCGTGGTTCTTTCCACAGTTGTAAACCTGCAACTGCAGACAGAACATAGAGCCAACAAGATCCAATGGCCCCGTTCACACGTCAGTACGTGTGTATGGGGCCGCGATCTGTGCCACAAAAAAAAAGCTCAGGTCCTTGTGCGGACCTGAATTTGCGTCATGGATCGCTATCTTGAAGCACGGAGCACTACTGATACACATTCAGGCTATGTTCACACAACGTATATTTTTGAAAAATATTATTAAAATGATTATTACGATAATATACGTGCCTTTGCTGCCTATGGGATCCCAGCCGAAGCGTATACACATAGTATACGCTCTGGCCGGGATCCCTAGCGGTGCCGCAAACTGACATGTCAGTTTTCTGCGTCCGCTATTCAGTGAATAGCGGCCGAAGAAGACCATGTCAGTGCACACTGTGGAGTGACGCTTGCTCCATAGTGTGCTGCAGGGAGTTCTGATGCGGGCGCGCACAGATGCGCCCGCATCAGAACTGTAGTACCGCAGTACTGCAGTACCGGCCGGGATGATCTTTTTAAAGACCAGCCGTTCCGTGACCTAACAAAATGATCTTCATCCCCAGCGCCCCATGTGCTATTGGGAAACAACAGCAATTTAGATGCTTCTAACCTTGTGTTAGTTTCACCTTTAGGGCCAGGTTCACACAACGTAAGACACCGGCTGTTCCGTGTGACAGAACGGCCGATGTCAGTGAAGTTCATCCCGGCTGGTAATGCAGTATCGGCTGGATGAACTTCATTTCTTTTGAACTGGGATGCGGGAACATTCCGGTGTGCCCGCATTCCAATTACCTATAGCACAAAATGTAAAGTGCATCCAGAGCCGCACTTTACATTCCCTGCACATTCAGTTTTGTGCAGCCGCTATTCAATGAATAGCGGCTGCACAAAACTGACATGTCAGTTTTTCGTGCGGCTGCAAGGAATCCCGGACTAAGTGTATACAGAGTATATACACTCTGTCCAGGATTCCATAGACTTCGATGAAATGTATATTTTCAATTAATCATGACCGATGTTGCAATTTGCGTGTGAACTTAGCCTAAAATTGACTCCTGGATTTTCCTGTGTGGTTCCTAGCGTACTGTACGTTGTCCATCTCGGAAATGGGACAAATGTGTTCTATTCAAAATAAAATTGTGCTCCAGATATCTAATACATTATATTTGATCTATGCCGTACATATATACTGTATGTGTATATATATATATATATATATATATATATATATATATATATATATATATAATTTTTTGGGGGGGCCATAAACAGATGTTTTACAATCTCAACAAACAAAAAAAGCTGCTGAAAAAACTGTCTGGAATCACAGCCTCATGCAGAAAACAGCTAATAACAGAGTGGGAACGGAAAAATAAGGTTGACAATAATCAAGCCTTAGGCTTGGTTCATACAAAGTATTTTGGGCAGTTTTTTGAATGAAATGGGATCATAGCCAAAATAACAAAACAAAGAAATCTGCAGCTGCATAGCAGATCCCATAGCAAAGAAAAGCAAATAGCCCTCTTTTAAATGTTCTGTTAGTCCAGGGTTGACTGATCAGTTGTCTTGTCCCAGTCCGTGCTTAAATTTGGGTAGCTGTGACATAGCCTAGCAGCAAGCGGTTTATCCAAAGAATTACCACAAAAGTGATCTCAGAATGTACATGTGGCTACTGTAGTCAGATGGTGTAGTCAGTCAGGTGCTGTGACAGTTTTAGAGTATGTTCACACACATTGGAGTTTCATTGCAGTAACACAAGGAAGGACGGCAATTACATGAATAATTACTGCAATTAAGTGATGCAGCGCTGCAGTGAAATGGTCAATTACTGTAATTACATGATGCATTCACATTGCATTTTTATTATGTTACTTCACGTGTGAACACAGCCTTAGCAATGTAAATGCAGACCAATGAGCACTTTACTGGTGATGCTGGAGAAGCAGAAGATTAAAAGGGCTTTAATTTTATTTCAAATGGAACATGAACATTTAAAATGAGTCACCAGTACAGCCAGGCACTGGGGAAAGCAAATCATATGCTGGGGGAGGATGTCAGGCATAAAACACATCAGTACTCCCCATAATGGCGAGATGTCATTTGCTTAAAATGCTCGCCTTCTCTAGGCTACTTTATCCAATGCAAACCGTCCCAGTTCTCTTGCGCCACAAAGACATTAACAAGTTAACTTCAGCTTTTGTAAAGTTTATTTGGAGAGGCAAAAGGCCTCGTATAGCAATGAAGAAACTGATGCTCTTCCGGGACCAGGGGGGACTTAACTTTCCCGATGTTCGTTCATATAATCAAGCATGCCTGCTCCGCCATGGGGTGGACTGGGCGCGGGGGGGGGACACCTTACACTAATATTACAATGAAGGCCGCCATGGCCGCCCCCTGGTCATTACTGGCCATTTTATTCACCAAGTTCTCAGCTATCCCGAAGTCGGTCAAACGGAATCCCCGACTCAGGGACTCCATAATGGCGTGGAGGGCGTGTCTAAAGGGGGCGGGGCTCCCCTTCCTGATAGGTGGAGTTATGCCCCTTTGGTCCCACCCCGAACTTCGCACGGAGGTGCTAAATATGTTTCACACAGTCTGGAAAAGTAAGAACATAATGACCGTCCAGCATCTGCTACACTCCTCTGAGCACAGATACTTGACCTTTCCGGAGATGAGGGACAGGTATGGATTGGGGAATGGCCACTTTCTGTTATATAACCAGATTATGGGCTTTCTCAAAACCAGATTGTCAAATGTCGCACCTCTTTTCAGGTCTCATTTCCTACAGGAATTGATTCAGTCAGAAAACCCGATCCATTCCCTGTCCCACATTTACTGGTCTCTTAGGAGGTCTTCCTCCGTGCAGTTTGCGCAGGGTATCTTCAAATACTGGGAATCTAAGTTGGCAAAAACAGACTTGTATAAACCGGTTTTGGAGGGATGGTCGGCGGTGTGTAGGGCAGTGGTGTGCGAGACATGGAGAGAGACCCAGTTTAAAATCATGCACCACGCTACTTATGGGTTTTCTTTCCCAAGAACCCCGGATCACCCTGATAGGATAGAGGCTTGCCCCAAATGTAATGAAAGGGGCACTGACCTCCTCCACGGATTGGTCGCCTGTCCGTTCTCGAGGCACTTCTGGTTAAATCTCAAGGACATGCTGAGGGATAAACTCCGTGTCTCTATTCCTTTGGAACCCTCCTTTTTAGTGTTACATGTGTTACCCGGGGACGGAGAGGTGACCAAGTTGGTTCATGTCTTTGTCTTAGTGGCAAAAAGGTGCCTTCTGTCACGTTGGCTAGTCCAACAAATGCCCTCCCCCAATGACGTGGTGGAACAAGTGAAGAAGTATATGGTATGGGACCAAATGGAGGTATGCAGGTCTAAAACAAACTGACCAAGGGGTTTTTCAAGAAATGGCAAACCTTTATCTTAGCATTTCTTTCACGGGAAGAAATTATCCATATTATGACACCATTCAAAGATTCGGTATGGTACATGCGTAAGGATGTGGCAGGAACACTGGGGAGGCTAAGAATCTAGCGGGATTTTGAGATGTCCAAGACCCATTTGGAAAAAGGTATCTTATCACGAGCTCTGGACGTGGGCACAGGGGAGGAGGGAGGGGGAGGGGTTAGTAGGGGTTTGATAGTATGATAGCAAACGTCTTCATTCCAGGCCAGGGATCCTTCCCAGGATATACTGTTACTTTATGGACCTGAGTGTATGTGATATTCACTTTATGAACCTCATCCTTGTGGGTCTTGAAATAGTTTCTAAATCCTTTGTCCTTACATTGAGGCGAATTGTTGGATTCGCCATGTGTGTATACATTATTTTTGAAAAAAACTGAAAATAAAAAAAATATATTAAAAAAAAAAAAAAAAACACATCAGTAAAGATTAAAGGATTTGAATCTGTATGGTCTGGAGGGAAGAAGAGAAAGGGGGGAACATGATCAAAACTAGAGATTAGCGAACCTCGAGCATGCTCTAGTCCATCCGAAGCCCGAACTTTCGGCATTTGATTAGCGGTGGCTGCTGCAGTTGGATGAAGCCCTAAGGCTATGTGGAAAACATGGATATAGTCATTGGCTGTATCCATGTTTTCCAGACAACCTTAGAGCTTTATCCAGGTTCAGCAGCCCCAGCTAATCAAATGCCGAACGTTCGGGTTCTGATCGACTCGAACCCGAACCCGGTTCGCTCATCTCTAATCAAAAAGTATGTTAAAGGACTAAATAAGGTTTAAGAGGGAAGTGTTTTTAGTAAAAAACTAAACGCGAGAACAAGTGAGAAGTTATCTGGGCGATAGATCAGAAGCAACGTGAGAAAATATTACTTTACTGAAAGAGTAGTAAATGCCTGGAACAAACTTCCAGCAGATGTGGTAGGTAAATTCACAATAACAGAATGTAAACCTTCCTGGGATAAACATATATCTATCAAGTGAGAGGTTATCTGGGCGATAGATCAGAAGCAACATGAGAAAATATTACTTTACTGAAAGAGTAGTAAATGCCTGGAACAAACTTCCAGCAGATGTGGTAGGTAAATTCACAATAACAGAATGTAAACCTTCCTGGGATAAACATATATCTATTCTAAGAAAATAAGAGAGGAAATAATATAAGGGCAGACTAGATGAACCCAGTGGTCTTTTTCTGCTGACAATCTTCTATGTTAACATCTCGTACAACGGTACAATTAGCATGTCTTTCTTTTTTACAGTGAAATGAAATGCTAATCATGTAAATATAGCTATGTAGTAATGTTTAATTGTCTACTTTGCACTACTTTTTACTCACTTTATTTCATCAGTGTATTTGCAGGGTGTCAAATACCATATCCAAAACGGGAATTTTTAAATGAGGATGAACCAGAAGAAAAGGTTGACAAGGTGTGTGTTATTCTCAGGTACCTGCGTAGTAAAGGGGTTATCCAGAGAGCAGAAATGTCCTACCTCGCTACATATGCTCTCCGGCTCTCCACTTCCTCTCTATCCGTTGTGGTCAATGTTACCGATGTTGCATCCATATCAGGCAGCTGTTGGACATTGCGTGTGGGCGTAGTGTTACCTGCACACAATGCCTGCAGTGTCCACAGTATGCTCCCACCCAGGGCCGTCTTAACAGCATTATGGGCCCCTGGGCAGAGGTGCGAATTAACCCCCCCCCCCCCCCTAGCGGCCGCTGCCCCTCTTATCTGGTAAGGTACAGTGGTACCTTGGTTTAAGAGTAACTTGGTTTAAGAGCGTTTTGGTTTAAGAGCTCACAGTTTTTCAAAACTGTGACTTGGTTTAAGAGCATTATTTTGGTTTAAGAGCTCCCTGTATTGGGTGGGAGCGTGAGTGGGGGAGGGGCATGGTCTGAATAGCGGGGTCTACAGCCCTGTACTCTGACCCAGGAAGTCTCCCTCACCTCATAGTCATAGCAGATCCACTTCAGGCTGGGGCCTACATCAGGGGACAGGACTGTGGGGGTAAGCTCTCCATAGCTATAACCCCTCTCTCCCCAGACAGAGAGTGCAGCATGTATGTGCCCACATCTGTCCTGCTCATTCCTTCATGCTCCCTGCAGTCTCTATCAGCCCTTGTGTTTCCCATCCGCTCCATTACTGTACAGTAACTTATAATATCACAATATGTTTGTTTCATCTGTTTTACATGTTATTCAGAATAATAAATCATTATTTTTTGGGTGTGGAACCAATTGTCTGCATTTCTATAATTTCTTATGGGAAAATTTGCTTTGGTTTAAGAGTGATTTGGATTACAAGCACGGTCCTGGAACGAATTATGCTCGTAATCCAAGGCACCACTGTATATTGCCTATAATAGTGATTGTCATATATGTTGCACACATACAGTATATCACTATTACAGGCAATATACCTTACCACCTATTTATCTACCATATAGATACAGGTATAAGGGTGGAGCAGTAGGTAGGTGGTTATATAGCCTATAATAGTGATATATGTGTACAAATATATATATGGGGGGTACAGGTATATGTGGGGTATACAGGTGGTGGGTAAAAGCCTAATTAATATATATTGGTGCCCCTCTCTATATATGAGACATGTTGCTGTCCCTCTGCATATACGCCATGTTGTCTCCCTGTATACTGTATAATACAGGGAGTCTGTGTATACTGTATTATACAGTATACAGGGAAACAACACGGCTTATATATAGAGAAGGGCAAAACAACATGTCTCATATATACAGAGGGGCAACAACATGACTATTATATATGAGAACCATGTTGTTTCCCTGTATGTATACTGTATAATACAATATACAGGGAAACAACATGGCTTTTATATACAGAAGGGCAAAACAACATGGTTCATATATAATAGTCATGTTGTTGCCCCTCTGTATATATGAGACATGTTGTTTTGCCCTTCTGTATATATATAAGCCATGTTGTTTCCCTGTATATTGTATTATACAGTATACATACAGGGAGACAACAATGGAGTGATAGGTGAAGGATAAGTATATAATACACTGCTGTATACACTGAATGGAGATATATATACACACTCAGGAGGAGGATAAGTATATAATACATTGCTGTATACACTGAATGGAGATATATATACACACTCAGGAGGAGGATAAGTATATAATACACTGCTGTATACACTGAATGGAGATATATATACACACTCAGGAGGAGGATAAGTATATAATACACTGCTGTATACACTGAATGGAGATATATATACACACTCAGGAGGAGGATAAGTATATAATACATTGCTGTATACACTGAATGGAGATATATATACACACTCAGGAGGAGGATAAGTATATAATACACTGCTGTATACACTGAATGGAGATATATATACACACTCAGGAGGAGGATAAGTATATAATACACTGCTGTATACACTGAATGGAGATATATATACACACTCAGGAGGAGGATAAGTATATAATACACTGCTGTATACACTGAATGGAGATATATATACACACTCAGGAGGAGGATAAGTATATAATACACTGCTGTATACACTGAATGGAGATATATATACACACTCAGGAGGAGGATAAGTATATAATACATTGCTGTATACACTGAATGGAGATATATATACACACTCAGGAGGAGGATAAGTATATAATACATTGCTGTATACACTGAATGGAGATATATACACACACTCAGGAGGAGGATAAGTATATAATACATTGCTGTATACACTGAATGGAGATATATACACACTCAGGAGGAGGATAAGTATATAATACACTGCTGTATACACTGAATGGAGATATATACACACACTCAGGAGGAGGATAAGTATATAATACATTTCTGTATACACTGAATGGAGATATATACACACTCAGAGGAGTTACACCCCCGATCCCTCCCCCTCCCTGTTTACCAGTTCACCCACGGCCCTGTCTGCATCCCTGCAGAGAGCACTCCCATGATTAACACCTTCCCTGCCAGCTCTCCTCCCCCCTCTGGTATCAGCACATACTCACTCAGGCTTTGTGCTTCAGGCCTCCAGCTTCTCCTTCCTCTCAGGGCTCTGCTGGTGACGTCACTCTCCTGCTCCGCACGGGAATGCAGGGGGTGAGAGAGACCTCTAGTGACCGGAAGCAGAATGCAGCTTCCGGCCACAAGAGCGAGCTGTGCACAGCCCCTATCTACCAGCGCTGATCAGGAGCACTCCCAGTTAAAGGGCCAGGGAATATGACACAGGGCAGGGGCCCCCTAGGACGCATGGGCCCCCGGGCAGCCGCCTACCATGCCCAATGGTTAAGACGGCCCTGCTCCCACCCCCCTCTCGCTGCAGAGGTTATCAGCAGAGACCATCAGATGGAGGAAGTGGAGCGCCAGAGAGCAGAAGAGGTAGGACCTTTTATGCTGTTCAGATAACTCTGTTAATCAATGTACTACTTAGAATAGGCTGGATTTTTCTTTACTAATTTCCTGTTTCTGATATGCAGTATTTATAGGAGTGCCTAAAAGGAGAAGTCCCACCAACTTAAAAGAAAAAAAGTCTAGTCCCACTTCAGTTCATTCAGCTTGTGTTTGTAGTAGTGAGCAACCTCCTGTATGTTAGGAGGCTGCCATTTTGCGATTGAAGATGTTTTTAATTTTTGTAGCCGGTGTAAATAAAGCTATTTTATATATTACTATAGGTGTGCGCCTTACTTACATACCCTATGGTCCTTTCTTTCTTTTGGTCATTTACAGTTTTTTTTAATAGGGCAAGGGGCGGCACATCTTATTATTAGTTTTTTACATTTTTGTGGTGCCCACCTTTATTATAATCGCTGCTGTGAAACATATCAGCACAATCGTTAAAACTCCTAGTTCAATGAAATATTGGGCCAGATTTATCAATCTAAGACAAAAATTAGGTTCATTTTTGTCTCAAATAGAGCGCATCAAATCACAGGATTTCATTTCTCAAAAGGAGCTGTGATTGGTTGCCATGTTACAAAAATTATCTTGCTTGGTACAATGTACTTGGAAATAGAAAAAAAAAGTTTAGCAATTTGTCACAGCCAACAGTGCCAGTTCATGTTTGCACACTTAATACCTGAGCATTAGGGTTGAGCAAACTTCAAGCACACTTCTCCGAATTTAAAGGACAACTCCGTCGAAAATTTTTTTTGGCTTATTTAACACACATTACAAAGTTATATAACTTTGTAATGTGGTTAAATACCCGGTCTGGCCCCCTTCCCCCACTTTCCGACCCCCGACCCCCCACCCCGGAAGTTAAAGAATGTATACATTACCTATTACGGTCGTCACGGTCCTCTTCTCTGGTGTCGGGTGACGTCAGAGCTGGAGGGCGGTCCGGGTCTTCTTCCTCTTCATTGAGAGTGAATGGGAGAGAAAAGGCTGCTGGTGCACATGCGCACCAGCAGCCTTTTCATTGGCTGGAGCGCATCACATGGCTTCCAGCCTGCTCAGCCCTGATTGGCTGAGCTTGCTGGAAGCCATGTGATGCGCTCCAGCCAATGAAAAGGCTGCCGGTGCGCAAGAGCACTGGCAGCCTTTTCTCTCTCATGGACCCGGAAGCAAGAGACATCGCTGGACGGTGGACGCAGGTGACGGTGAGGCGGACGGCGGGCGAATGGAGTGGCGATCGTCACCGGAGGGATGGTGAGTATGGTGTCTGTGTGTGTCTGTTTTTTTTTTGGGGGGGGGGTCCCGCCGGAGTTGTCCTTTAAGTTGGATGCAGCCCTACTGAGTCGTGGAAAACATGGGTATAGCCTATGGCCTATGACTGCATCCATGTTTTCCAGGACTCCTTAGGGCAGCATCCAACTTCTTAAGCCACCGCTAATCAAGTGATCAGACTCTGGTTCCAACAAAGGTTCACAATTTGCTCAACTTTTTTATTTTTTTATGTATTTGTTTTCAGAATCAACAGGCACAAAATCAGCACCAGCAACAAGCGGCAAACCAGCAGCAGACAGCAGCTCAGCAGCAACAGGTTCAGCAGCAGAATAGCAGTCAAACCAATGGTACAGGGGCAGCAGGAGCGACAACAGCAGCAGCAATTCAACACGGCCAAGACTCTAGTCTTAATCCAGGGCCTCCAAATAAGAAACCACGTATGGGGCCCTCAGCAGCTAATTCTGGTGGCCCTTCCCTAATGCCTTCCGATTATCAGGTACAGATTTATTATTAAAATATTTTGTTTGGTTAATTTTTTTAGCACATGAAACAAATATTTCTGTCTAGGCCTCTTATAAGTTTGTGTCTGAGAACACTTATTTTTGCTATGCACATTTATTTTTAGATATTTGGGACCCTGTTCTTACAACCTTAGTGGATTAAACCTTAAAAAAAAAAAAAAAAAAGTTGAGTGGCAGCAGTAAGGGGCAACATGGCCCCTCGGCTGCCACCAACATTCCTGTCGAGAACTTCAGGGCTGTCCAAAGCCTGGACCCTGCTGGACACCTCTGATGCTCTGTGATGGTAAAGATGTATGTATACATTACATTGCACAAATATGTATTCATATATGTTCTGTAGTGTTGGAAGATTAAACAAAAGGAACCTGGTAAGTAGCTTATCCAGCTGCTCTCTAGGCTGTATCCATGTTTTCCAGCCAGGCTGCATTCACCTCGGGCTAGCAGAATTCAAATGCCAATTGTTTGGGTTTGTACAGACCCCGACTTTCGGCAACTTTACTCATCTCTACTCACATTGCTCTGGTAAAATTAATGCTATGCTCTGGTAGAAGTTTACTATAAGACAGTTTGAAAATTCCTCCTCAAAGTGTTTAGGCATTTTTTTTTTGCCTATGGACTTTGGAAAAAACCTACCTGGGCACCCAATGTATTGTACCTACATGCCAAATGTGGGGTCAAACTGTTCAGGCATTTGTACATCAGTAGAAAGTGAACAGTCAGAAAGACAGACAGACGTTCCCTTTTATAATATAGATAAATGCTGTCACTCAGAGGATGAGCTTCTACGTGAATATTTTTATGTTAACTCTCATTTTATTAAAAGTTTTCATTTTACAAAGACAAAAATTAAATAACATTCTAATGTGACAAGGCACCTAATGGTGCAAACAATGACCCAAGCTTGGGCAATATGTCAGCTGAAACACAGGTATAATAACCAAAAAAAAGAAAGAAAAAGAAAACTTACAGAAATAAAAATAAACCTCGGTCGAAGGGCCATACCGTCAACCAGGATATACGATAGGGGCATGAGCATGAGTGCAACACAGGCACTATAAATGAACACTGCGTATCAGATCCCCTGGTCACCCATATGATATAGATGAGGGAAGACATGAGCCAAATGTACCCTTTTTGCTTCATTCACAGAGGCAGACAGGCGTAGTACAGACACAAAAGAAAAAGACACAAGACAAAACAAGACCAACAAAAAAAAAAAAAAAAAAAGGGGGGGGAAACACTGAAGGAAAGGACAGGAAAGAAAGGGGAAGGAAAGTCCGATAATAGTATAGCAAAGTACCTAGTGGAAATCACTGAGGTCAGTCGACCCATCCAGAATATAAGTCTACATTAGCACCGTGGCCATAACTCACGTCAGGAGTTGCGAGAAAGAAGGGGAGCTTGTAAAAAGAATCCATGGAGTCCATACCTTTGTACACTTCTCAGAGCAGTCATGTGCCTCGGCCACCAGCTCCTCCGCCCGCTGCAGTGCACACAGTTCTCTATGCCATTCAGCCAAGGAAGGTATGACCACAGATTTCCAGTGGCGTGGGCGCACTGTCCTAGCTGCCACTAGCATGTGTCTCAGTATGCCTTTCTTCTGGGATGCCAAAGTCCCCGGCAGGAGCGAGAGCAGAGCCAGTTGAGGGGTATGAGCCACCACCTTTCCAGAATAGGCCTCATATATTTTAAATATGCCCTCCCAGAATGGTCGTATTGCAGAGCATTCCCACCAAATATGTAAGAGTGTTCCCTCAGCCGTCTGACACCTCCAGCACCTGTCTGACACATCAGGGTACATACGATGTAGCAACTGAGGGCAGCGGTACCATCGCGATAATATTTTGTAGTTCTTCTCCTTTGAGTGCGCATCTAGAGACATACCATGCGAGAATGTACAAATCTTCAATGTATCATCAGGAGAGAAAGTTACACCAAGGTCTCTTTCCCATGCTGAGAAAAAGGGCGCTCGCTCATCATTGCTCAAGGCGAGAAGCAAAGAGTACATTCTCGAGAGAGTCCCCGTGCCCCCCTCAGAGGAGAGAACCCAGGTGTCAAAATCAGTACAATCAGGAAAAGCTGGTGAGCCGGCCGAGGAAGCACGTAGGAAAGAGTACAATTGGTTGTAGGCGAACCAGGAAAGGGTCCCCCCCGTGCAGGCCTCCTGGAGGGCGGGCAATGTCGGGATCTGAGATGCAACCAGAATATCTGCTAAGCGAGGAGAGGCCTCGCGTTTCCAGATCAAAAAGACCGATTGTGTGAGACCAGGAGCAAAAGCAGGGTTAGAGAACAAAGGCGTCATGGTCCCGGCCTATGGGAGTTTGCATGCTTAGATACCCACATGTCCCACACACAGTGCGTATGTCTGGTTAAATACGCCCAAGTCGTCAGGGATTCCCTATCAGGTTTGAGGAGCCAGGGTGAGGTGGACAAGGTAACAGGGGAAAGGCTAGTTTCCAGTGCCACCCAACGTTTCATAGAGATGTTGTGAGTCTAGTCAACAATTCTGGCTAGCACCGCCGCCTCATGGTATAACCTTAAATCGGGGAGCCCCGATCCCCCTCTAAACCTGGGTTTTGTAAGTATCCTATGGCTAAGTCTAGCTCTACCGCCACCCCATACATATCTGGTGAAGGCCCGTTGCAGTTGTTTAAAATAACTGGAAGGTACATGTATCGGAATTGTCTGAAACACATAAAGGAATCTAGGCAAAACGTCCATCTTTAGGACATTCATTCGACCAAACCAGGATAAAAACTTACGATGGTAAGCCTGTAACATATCCACGGTCCTCCTGTGCAGTGGGAGGTAATTCAATGGAAAAAGCAATTCTAAGCGTGAAGGGATCTGGACCCTGAGGTATTTAATACTCTCGCTCTGCCAGCGAAAGGGAAAGTTAGACTGCAGAAGAGCGATGTCAGTGTCAGGGAGAGATACGTTCAACCCCTCGGACTTGGTGAGGTTAACTTTAAAATTACTGAGCCTGCCAAACTCCTCAAATTCTCTCAGAACCACAGGAAAAGAAATATGGGGCCGAGTGACATATAGCAGTAGGTCATCCGCATAGAGGGCCAATTTGTGCTGTTGACCAGCCACCTCCATGCCCATGACGTCAGGATTGCCCCGAAGGGCTATTGCCAGATGTTCCATTGTTAAGATGTATAGGAGCGGGGACAGGGGACATCCCTGCCTCGTCCCATTTCCAATGCAGAAGGCCTCCAACAGGGCTCCATTCACTCTGACTCTCGCAGTGGGTGAAGAATACAAGACCATAATCTTAGCGATAAAATCAGCTCAGAGTCCCAATTGGGCCAAGGTAGCCACCAAGAATTTCCAGCGAACCCTGTCGAAGGCCTTCTCAGCATCGACTGAAAGAAGGCACAGTGGAGCCCGGGTTTGGCGTGCGTGGGCAATCAACATAACCGTACGAAGGGTATTGTCCCTCGCCTCCATCCCAGGGACAAACCCCACCTGATCAGTGTGAATTACATGAGGGATGATGCTATTCAAACGAGTGGCCAATATCTTGGAGTACAATTTGATATCGCAATTGATTAAAGATATGGGCCTGTAACTGCTACATAGCGAAGGATCCTTCCCCGGTTTGGGTAGCACAGTCACGTGAGCTATCAAAGATTGCTTAGGGAATGTGGTGGTAGCCAATACAGAATTGAAAACCTTCGTTAGGAAGGGAATAAGCAGGCCTTTAAATGTTTTAAAGAAAGGGGCAGTAAACCCATCCGGGCCGGGGCTCTTCCCATTTTTAAGTGAAGAGACAGCTGCTCCACCTTCCAAGTCTGAAAAGGGGGCATCAATACTTTCCTTAATTTCGGGGTCAATGGTAGGCAAGGCTGTTAATTCCACATATTCTTGTATTTTCCTGTCCAACTGGGGGGCAGGCAGGTCCGCATAGTGACCAGGAAGTACAGGGTACCATAGTAGTCCTGGAATGCTTTAGCTATGAGTCTAGGATCATGATCCAAGGAACCTGTGGAATTCCTAATATGTGGGACATAGGCAGGGGCAGTACGGGGATGGAGGTAGCGAGCCAGAGCCCTTCCACACTTATTAGGATTGGCGTACAGGTAACTTCGGAAGCGAATTTTATGGTTCGCTTCAACCCCAGCAATCCGCTCCCGTAGTTGTTCCCTAACCTTAGTAATATCGGATAGCACAGAAAGATCGGGGCTGCGTTTATGACGTTTAGAAAGTTCCTCTAGTTCCAGCAAAAGAGCTCTAATTTTTGCGCCTCTATCCCTTTTAAGCCTGGAGCCTTGTTGAATACAGATGCCCCTGATCACACATTTTAGAGCCTCCAACTGCACAGGAAGAGGAGTGGAATCATTTTCGTGTACACTTGAGAAACTCAGTAATCGCTGCTTCTATTGCTGCCCTACAAACAACGTCTTTCAATAAAGACTCATTGAGTCTCCAGGTCCACTCTGTAGGGACCCCCCCTGGGACTCCAATAGACAGGAAGATTGGCGAATGATCTGACCACAGTGCCGTCCCAATAGTAGCATGGGGGGTATGGACTAGGGCAGAATGGGACAGGAAAAACATGTCGATCCGGCTGTAAGAGCCATGAGCGGGCGAATAGTAGGTATAATCTCGGTCAGTCGGGTGAAGCACCCTCCATATGTCTACCCGTCGATGCGCAAGTAACGTCCCCTTAACCAGTGATCTAGCAGCATTGGGCACTACAGAGCGCCCAGTAGATGTGTCCATTGTAGGGTCCAGTGCCACATTACAGTCCCCCCCTACGATTAGCGTGCCTTCAATGAAGGCATCTGCCTCCAGCAGCATGTTCCGTAGGGCCCTACCCTGGTCCGCATTAGGGAGGTATATGTTGCCTATGGTGTAAGTGGTGGTGGCCACTCTAAGTTTAACGAAGGCATACCTGCCATGAGGGTCAACCTTGGTATCCAAGAGGTCGTGCTGAAGCGACCTGTGGATCGCAATCGAGACACCTTTAGATTTGGACTCAGGGTTCGTGCTGTGCACCCACTGTGTATAATGTCGGGTCTGGAGCCGAGGCACATGATCCATCCGGAAATGTGTCTCCTGTAACAAAAGAACATGTGCACATTGTTTATGCATGGCATACAACACATAGGACCTTTTGGAGGGTTCATTGAAACCCCGAACATTGAGAGAGGCCAATTTGAGCGAAATTGGGGCCATGATAGGTGAAAAGAGGGAGAAATCTACTAGGGAAGAACAATAGGAATCGGGGAGACAAACACACAAAAAAGAGAGAAAAAAAGAAAAAAGACCACACAGACGCTCACAACACAAAATAAACATAGAAACAAGGACTTAAAAGAAAGTCCTGTAACTACAGAGACCTAGACTCTGCAGAAAATGAGTACAGATATCCAGCGCAAAAGCGCTAACCTAGTTTAGGGACCTAACTGGTAACAGTAGTAGCTGCTCCCCCACGAAGTATACATAGGAAACAGCTTGTGTCACGCCGCATTTATCCCAATATTGAAATATGAATGGCCATATCAATAGGTAATAAAAAATAAACAAAGAAACACACTATGAAATGTAACTTGTGAACCCCACCCTCATAACAGCGGAAGCAGAAAAGAGAATCTCCGCAAAGCATCACACCGTACGACACGGCGGAGGCAGGAGCCACCCACCTATGTCGCACACCAAAACTACACCATAGGACTAACTATGGCCAAAACATAGTGTCAAAACATTGCAAAACACATATAAGGGACCATATAGGCCTAGGTCGCCCAGGAGGAAGACAGACCAGTAATGTGGTAGAAATCTGCTAGGAGAGGATAGAGCGCAGACTATTCAACTAAGAGTAGGATGAGAGAGAGAAAAGAAAGGGAGGAAGAGGCAAGAGAGGAAGGCATATCAGAAAGCAAATATATTCAAGTTAGAGTAACTTCCCGACAGAAGTCACCACTACAGCAGAGCGTCCATCAGTAGCGAAGACATAGAACGCCCTCACCCCTCGGTGTCCGCCAAATCCAGGGGCATTTGAGAACGTCTGTTGTCTTCAGGCAACGAGGGAGTCAGCGACCATCCTGGGAGGCGTACTTCGGGCAGGCCCAGTGCATTAAGAAATAAGGGCAGATCTGCAGGTTCCCTGAGGGTATGACGCCTGCCGCCGTGTCTGACCACGAGATGAAAAGGGAACCCCCACATGTAACGGATCTCCCTGTTACGCAGCAAAGTCAGGAGCGGTCGAAGGGCACGCCTTTGAGCCAACGTGTGCCGTGATAAGTCTTGAAGAAGCGTCAAATGGGCCCCATCAAAGTCTATGAAGTCTTCTCTTCTTGCCTTACGCATAATCTCCTTCACAGAATAGTAATGGAGCCGACATATAACGTCACGTGGCCTGTTGGGATCAGAACTCACAGGACCCAGAGCTCTATGCGCTCTGTCTATTTTCAAGTCTTTGGACACCGGACGTTGCAGCAGAGCACAGAAAATCCCCTGTAAGGAGGGTATTAAGTCAGTCGTTTTAGTAGCCTCAGGCAGACCGCGTATTCTAATGTTATTGCGCCTGCTTCTGTTCTCATTATCATCATGTAAGCGGTATAACTGTGCTATATGAAATTCGTGAGCGTCCACCTTAGTGACAGTTTCCTCAACTTGGGCTGATAATGTAGCCTGAGCGGCAGCCATCTCCTCCACCTTAGCCTCAGTTGTATGTATGGCAGCCTTAAGAGACGTGAGCTCCTGCTTGTAAGAGGTCTCCAGGCGCTGCACAAATTGTTCCATCTCCTGTCTGGTGGGGAGCAGCTTCATGTGTTCCTGCCAGTCCCAGGGAGGTGTAGAGGCTACGGGCTCCTGGGAAGTGCGGGACGCCATGTGCTTTGGGGAAAATGACGCTGCAGTAGCTGATAAAGGCCGCCCTAGCACCACACTGCTCTCCTGAGCCTCCGCAGCTCCGTCTCCCCCCTCAGAGGCTTGTTGTGTGGCGGGCTCCACTAGAGCTTGTACCGGCTCCCTAGTGTGCGCTGACCTGAGGCTCCTGTGTCTGGAGCGGGGAATCTCCGTTGCGGTCCCCGAGCTGTGGTCCTCCTGTGGCGGGATGCTGCCGCGTCGGGACCGGGGCGCGTGGAAGTCGTCCAGGCGGCTCTGCCGAGGTGCAGACCGCAAGCACCGGGTGTCGGGCGGTGATTGCCTTCCCCTCCTGCTCATATGGCCGAGCAGCAGGGACAGTTAGAGAGGGATTCGGCAACAGAATGGAGCTTCGTGGCGGGAGCGCTGCAGGGAAGCGTCCTCACTCCGCCATTACCAAACCACGCCCCCTACGTGAATATTTTTAGCATTGCTTCTTGGATGTTTGCCTTTTGTTTTCATGGTGGAGTTGTTCATATCAGCTCCCCTGAGCATAGCACACAATTACTGAGTTCACAGTAATGCAGGCTAAAACCTCAGAGTATATAAATGCAAGGTGGTTTTAGAGTATCACATAGGAGCAAGTTTTCTGCTGTCCTCATAAATAATAGATGTTTTCAGTAGCTCATCCAGCTTATTGGATAGTTAGCTCACGACAGCAAAAATGAAAACTACTGTTTATTTGACACAGCAATTGATGGTACAATCCAGACAGACCTGACACTGTTTTCCCAGCTTCATGCGACGTAAGTTATCTGTTTGGCATTAATGTGACTGCACCACAATTTGCATCCGAATTACACCCGATTGACAAGAAAACCCTACTTAGCGGACAGTTTGCATAGAAAACTTAAAAAAAGTGGTGGGATGTCGGGATTTCCCAGATCTACAACTTATTTGCTAATTTTTTCACCCTAAACTGTCATTTTCCACCATGAGAAATTTATAAATTATGGGATTGGCCATGTCCTGAAAGAGTTGTCAGATCCTAAAAATTGTTCTTTTATTCTAACCTGTATCTATTTTCTGACTTTAACTTTGTTATTTTACTTTCTTCTGGGCGTGGCCATCTTGCCTGAGCTGTTAATAACAGCATTAAGTTACATGCTTTACAGCAAGACTGTACAGTGTTTTTTTTTCTGTCTGGGAAGTTGCACTTAGACAGGATATTGAATGCACATATTACTGCATGCGTTAAGTCAATTCAAGCTTTTATTTATGTTGAAGGGGTTATCCAGGATTAGGAAAACATCTGCTTTCTACCAAAAACAATGTCATTGACCTCATGAACTGAGGACAACAGTGGTTGTGTTTCTGGAAGAAAGCAGCTATATTTTTCTAATCCTGAATAAAACATTTAAATCTCAAACCTTTTAAAATGTGTGAGGCTGTGTCAGCTGTTCTACTCCAACCTTTTATTAAATGAGAACGACGGCCATGGAAAACCCCTTCTATGTGTCTTTGGGTCCCCCCAGAATATTCCCGCCACCATGTCCGAGGTTGATTTATCTCGGCAGTGACAGCCGACTCAACCAATCACTGACTGAGATGGGAGATATAAGGCGGAGATTGAGTTTAGCTTTTTTTTACATGGATTATTCCCTGTTACGTAATTAGGTATTGTTTCCATTCTCTTTACCCGCTTCCTGGAGCCTTTCTGTGCAAAAGCATTAAATATACATGTACAGTAGGAGATTGATGCCAGATTCCCGTCAGCTCACCAGAATTTTTTTTTTTAATTTTCACTGTTGTACAGTAATTGGCCTACTGTTTTGAGTCCCTTAGCTTCCCACATATCTAAATGTTTTCTGTTTTTTTCCTGACAGGATTTCTGTAAGTGACCAGAAGGGTAGATAGCTTGTATTGCTTTCTTTACTCTCTCCAAACCACTATTTTGGCCTTTAGCAAGAAGGCAAGAGGTGGCAAAAGAGTTTTGTGTACTGAAGTTCTCTTGGCTCTCTTCTTCCCTCTAATGTTGATTGCATCTCAGAGGTGGAATAATTTCTCCTTCCATGAATCCAGTCTATGGGATGTCTAGACAGACAAGCTAAATTTGATTGCGGTAGAGTGATCCCCCCTATGGAGACTCTGGAGCTTACTGATTAATATTTAGGGGTCTTCTCCCAAACCATATGAACCTGGCACTGTCATTTGTGTTATAAGTTAACTATTAGATGGCAGGTGTCTGTCCGATACTAGCACAGATCTAGTAGATCATCATGCGTTAGAGTCTTTCCTCTGGATTGTTTGCGGGGTCCTTCCCACACATCATTGTCAGCAGCACATCGCATCTTTACACAGGGAGATATCCAGACTACTAACAAACTTTGCGTGTGCAAGACCCCAGGGATCAGCTGTCGGATGGGCGCTTTCTTATTTGTTGGAAGACTGCTGGGTGTTTTGTTGAAACTACAGCATAGCATATGTGAACACAGTCCTAAAGCATGTAAAGAAGCATGTAAAGTAGATATAATCAAGTCAAAGATTCCCTGCTGGTGATCTCCAGCAGCAAAATAATTCTATTTTCAAATTGAAATTCCGTCCTTTGAATCTCTTGTATCCAGTTAACCAACTCAATTGCTGAGGGGATGAGTAACTGTTTCCAGTACTTTGCTAGTAAACATTTTGCCGCAGTTATCATATGGAGGAGCAGCCTGGTTGAATGTTTGTTCATATTTCTTAAAGGGACATTAAGTACCATTGGATCAAGAGGAATCACCCGCCCAGCCTAATAATGATTTTAACAGATTAGTGTTTAGTGTTTAAATGATTATGTACACCTTTTAATGCATATTTTTGGTATTGCATTTAGCATTTATTATTATTATTATTTTTTTTTTTTTTTTTTAATCTAATATAGGTATATATTAAAAATTTTGCTTGGTTTGCGAATCACACAAAATATTTTTTTCGCTCAGTTTGTGGCCTGTTTGTTCCCACATACCCTCCAGTGACATTTCTCAGACAAGCTGTCTGATAGCTAAGTCTTCAGTGCCTCCCTGTTCTCTTCTGAACATATTCTGAGCCGATTTATGTTTGGATCAAAGGTCAAGTCAGCCTAGAAAATCATTCAGGAAAGGAGAATTGTCTGCCAAGCAGCTTCTCTGATAGATTTCAGTATATTAATAATGCCCAATATTCAAAGCAGCTCAATCCAAATTCAGGTCATATCAACTCATGTTAACATTAACAAGGTACATTTACATTTATATTTACCATTGTTAACATGAAATAAAAACTATGGAGAAATAAAGGGAAAGTGCTAAAAAGATCGTGGATACATCGACGATATTTTCAGAACTCTCCTTTTTTTGCATCTTCTCTTTCCCTTAAATTATGTGTCCCAATGAGAAACATGTCAGCTGTATCAATATTGGCTATATTGGTTAATAGTTTTCTCTTTCTCTTTAATTCCTAAAGCACTCCTCTTCACGTCTGGGTTACCAAAGCAACGTTCAGGGAACTTCTCAGCCCCAGAATACATTGGGTTATTCCACAACATCTCAACAGAGTTCACAATACCACCAGCCTCACAGGTACTGAGGAGCAAGAAGAAAACTCACAGCGGACACACCCGTGGTAAAAACATGTATATTTTCATCTAGGATGCTTTTTATGAGCTCCTCAGAGTCACATTGGCTGGAAACTTCAGCAAGAGTTTGGAGAACATATGATGATCTAACACCTTCATGCGTTAGTTGTTGCAGTCACACTGGTGAGAAAACGTGACCTGACGCCGGCACTTTTTTTTATTTTAAGGAAATATTCATTGTGCAGCTTTTCCATGCTGTAGCTGTGAAAGTGATTTATCAGGCTGACGAATGGAACTCTATGGTGTGTAAAGAAAACCGCAAGCTTTCTAGCTGTGTATAGTTTTGTATATGTAAAATCAAGACACAACAAAACGCAAATGCACCTTTGAAGCACTGTGTTCTGTTCACAGAATATTGCAGTTTTGCATATGGATGTCAAGAACAGGAACTTTTACTGTTCCAAATTTCCTATCTTGTTTTTTTTTTGTTTGTTTTTTTAAATAACAGAATTATAAAAAAAAATATCAATGAGCCTGCATCAGGAAAGATGATATAAATGCAAGATCCAACTCAGGAGTGGCTGGAGTAAATTAAACTGTAGTACAATTTATCTGTACAAGTCAAGTCAACTTTAACCTATTCATACACAATGTAGACCTGAACCTCATCTTTGTCAGGTCTTCATTCACTCTTGTGATATTTTACCATTTAATTGTCAGATGTCTTTCCAGTGCACCATCCAAAGAATTAAACTGGTTTGCAGGATGTAGGGAAATTCTGCAGTTCCATTTTTATATGTTATAGTTTGGTTTTTTTATCTGTGTTTCGTTATGTGATACCTAGAGGTAAATACTGGATACCCAGCAGATGCATGAGTAGGCTTGTACCTGCTAAGGCTTTTAAAGTGTACAATTGATTAGTTTAACTAATGCATGGTAACAAGTCTGTCAGTTTATCTGGAATTATAGACATTACTCAGGTATAAAGAAAATGGTAATGGTTGCAACTTTCTTCTTTAAAGGAGGGAGGTACTTATGTTAATCAATGTTAACTTAATGGTTTAACTTACTTAAAGAAGTACAGCATCTATCTTTAGATTGAGGGCTTCCCCACCCCCTCCGTCCTGATTACGCCCCCTGCAATTGGATTGGAAGCCAAAAACAGACGAATCTGGCATAATACCCATTGGCTCTAATGGGAGTTGCACAAAACAGTGTAGCCTATAAACTGGCAGTGGTACATTGTTTGCGTAAGGCTGGGTTCACACTACGTTTTTGCAATCATTTTTTTTTGCAAAAAACGGAAGCATGTGTTTGATCCGTTTTTCCATTGAATTCCATTTAAAACCAGATCAAAACAGATCATTTTTTTTTTTTTACGGACACAAAAATGAGGTCGACTTCGTTTTTGTGTACGTTAAAAAAAAACTGATCCGTTTTTATCCGTTTTTTTTAATAATGGAATTCAATGGAAACACATGCATCCATTTTCTCCATCCCTTTTTTTTTTTTTTAAACTGATGAAAAAATTGTAGTGTGATCCCATTAAAGTCAGTGGGTAACTTACTGGATTCACCTATTTTTGACCTACCGACCACCTGCAATGGCTGTAAACAAGCTGAGGGGGCTGGGGAGCCCTTGATGTAAGATAGGTGCGGGTCCCAGAGGGTGGTACCCGCATCTGGGGTACAGTTGTGGCATATCCAGTGAATATACCATAAGTGTTCCAGATGGGTATATCTCTTTAATGATGACTCTATAAATCACAAAGAATTGTGCAGTCATAAGGGGTCTTCCAGTTTTATCACTTCCAGTTTAATTAAAGTGAATAGTTATGCAACTTTCTTACACACTGTGTACACCACAACACGCAAATAACACAATGAAAACAAGTGTGAACCTAGTCTCAAAAGAACAAACAACATGGATTGTAAGACAGGAGAGTGATTTGAACTATTCCAATATGTTTAGCTCACAGAACATTGTAATAAACACCTAGTTGGTAATTTGTCAATCCCTGACGTCTTTATTATGGCGTGAAAAAGCCAGAAATTTTTCGCAAGCTCCTGTCTGCGCAAAAATTTGTGACTTTTTACCTTTTTTCCATGACCCCCCTCCACCCATGTCTTAAAAAGTGTGAAGGAGTTGGCAGAAAGGGGCATGGCCTAAGTATTGGCCGAATTTATTACGATATACAATAGAGAGCTAGTGTATATTGTAACTAAAATGAATGCTAGATTAGGAGCTGGCCTCCATTTCAAAGTATGACAGGCTGCAGTGGCTCATTCATTCATAGGTGTACACCTCTTAATAAATCAGCCATATGCTGTTAAGGCCATGGGATTTTACTTAGGATCAGCGTGTGGGACGCTAGTCTTGGTAAACTCCTCCCGAATTTTAAATGTATTATGAGGCTATCTTCCCACACTGTATTTTGGTCAGTATTTTGCAAACAAAACCTGGAGTGGATTGAAATCACAGAAAGGCTATGTTCACAGTGGATGGTTGCCATTTAATGGCAAATAACAGCCTTTATTTCAAAACAATGGCCTTTTTTTTTTTTTTTTTTTTAAGTACGGCAATTATTTGCCATTAAATGACGGCCGTCCACTAAATTTCAACAGTGTGTGAGCATAGCATATCTGTTCTTTCAATCTACTCCTGGTTTTGGTTGAAAAATACTGAGTAAAAATACTGTATGGGAACATAGCCTAAGGCTGTGCTCCTACATTAACAATTTTGTTGTGTTTTTTGCTTTACATAATTAAGAACCCTGCCCCCCTCCCCGCCAGTGCTCCCAAACACCTAATTAGCATAAGGATTACTTTCCTAATAGCATGGAAACAACAACAACATACCTTTATCCTCAATGCCCTGTGCACTATAGGGCAATATCAGCAGGTTAGATTCTTCTTTAAAGGGGTTATCCAGCTCTACAAAAACATGGCCACTTTTGCACCACTCTTGTCTCCAGATTGGGTGCAGGTTTTGAAACTCAGTTCCATTGAAGTAAATGGAGCTTAATTGCAAACCACACCTAAAATGGAGACAAGAGTGGGGGAAAAAGTAGCCATGTTTTTGTAGCACTGGATAACCCCTTTTAGCTAGTTTCGCTTTAAAGCTTAATTGATTTTGTGGGCTGTCTGCGGATTGTCAAGTGATTACTATTACCAGGCTTAATAAGATTGTTTATGACAAGTAAAACACCTGTAATGAAGCCTGGCGATGCTGATCAGTCAATTTAGACAAAACTGCAGAGCCCATATAATCAGGTAAGTTCTAGTTATGTAAACAAAGAAACACAATAAAACCACAAATGTGCAAACACACCCTAAAGTTTTATTAGATAGGGATAAGATTTTCTTTCATAAAGCCAGAAAAAGCTATTTTTCTTAATTGTTCTCCTTAACAAAAGTCATTGGTCCTGTTCAAGTTAGGTTCTAGTAAAAAATCAAAGGAGTGTAAATTTATTTATATCTCATATATGAGACACTTTGCACCATACACATCTGGGTAATGACACAATTGTCCTAGCCAGTTGTCTAAAAATACTTTACTACCTACTTCTACTAAACATAGAATACCCTTAGACAACCCAACAGTCAGCTAATCTGGTTGACTCACCGGTTTCACATCAGTCATATTTTCACCTGCTTAAATTGCCTATGCCTGCATCCATGTTTTCCAGGACTACCTAGTGCGGCATCAAACTTCTGCAGCTGCAAGGAATCAAACGCAGAACGTTCGGGTTCGGGTTCGGATGCTGAACCTAAACATTTTGACAGGTTCGCTCTACACTATTAATGATTAGTCCATTGCATATTATTTAGTGACAAATATAGTATTGTATGGACAAAGCAAAGGAAGGCTATATACATTCCATAGTTACAACAGAGGTAATATTTTTAATGTGTGAATGATCAGTTCTACATAAATATAATAATAATAATTACATTGTATTAAGGATCTGTAGAGAAATTGCACCATTCATGATTTAGGCTGGGTTCACACTACATCTTTTTTATCCGTTTTTACGCAAAAGAATGAAAAAAACTGGTTTATTTGTGTGCATCCGTTTTGATGCGTTTTTTTCATCAACTTCCATTATAAAAGAAAAACTGATCAAAACTCCTGTTTTTTTTAACGTACACAAAAATTTGGTTGATTGAAAAAATGTAGTGTGAACCCAGCCTTACATAGAACGTTACTGCTGTTTTTCTTCAACAAGTCATTTAGTCAGTTTCGTCAAGGGAAAACACAAGAGATTAAGACCCTGGCTCCATCTACAGCTGGAAGCATCTACAATATTTATTTTTCATATTTATTTAGCTCAGCTCAATATTTTGAGATAACTAGATATTTTGGGAGAACTATACAATTGCGTTTCTTTATAAGCATTTTGTATTAAAGGAGGAGTTCTATGAAATTGAAAAATGGGAGAAAGGCAGGGGGGTGCGGGAAAACAATAAATAAAGTATTTTTGCCCGTACTTTTGCCTCCGTAGCACAGCTCCCGGGTCCTGTTGACAGCTGCCGGCCACCCTCAGCTTGTCCAGTAGCAACGTCACATAACCAGGTGATCGACTGCCTGCTCAGCCAGGACACCTCCCCAGTCACGGACTGGCTGAGCAGGCTATTGATCACCCAGGTGACGTTGCGATGAGGCGGGTTTGTGATGTCGAAATCCGACATCCGTCAGCGGGATCTGGGAGCAGCGCTCCAGAATCACAGGGACGGGTAAGTTTACTTTGTTTATTATTTTTCTACACCCTTCTGCTTTTTCAATTTCATAGGATTTCTTCTTAAATATATTTTCCTCCCGCTGTATCCACCCGCTCCACGGAGCAGGCAGACAGCGGGAATCTGATGCAGAGCGTTCGAGTTCATATGAAACCGAACCTCGGCAGTTTCGGACCATCCCTAATTGTAGTGTATCAGGTGTCACCTAATTTAGGTCATGCCTAAACTTTAAAGTCTTGAACTTAGTTTTTCATTATTTATATAAAAATATATATAAATACATTCTTAATTTAAAAATGACATTATCAGAATGGGAAAGTTTTTATTTTCGTGCCATAATTAAATTTTCTTGTTTTAGAATAGACTGATATAGACTCACTAATGATGTCCGTGCAGCCCTTGCTGCTCAATTATTGTGCAGTGTATAGGCTCAGTAAGCGAGCACCGAGCAATTTGAATGATCAGTCATCTAGTTGGTTTTGTCGATGCAGCCATACACATGTTCGTTTTTTGTTTTTTGATTTTTTTATATAACAGTCTTACGAACCAGCCATACAATTTTTTACTCTGGAATGTTTTTCTCATACAGTGATTGTTTGTATAAAAGCCAGTGATTAGTCAACTTTAATTTCAGACCTTCCGTCTTTAAAGTGTAGTTAAACTATAAAGGGAATGACGAGTCTAACTTGCTGATATGTCCCTATTACACAGGAGACGCCACGGAGAAAGGTATTACCTTCCTCCTCTGCCCCGTTCCAGTGCAGTTAATAGCGTTCGGAGCACTGACCGTCCCCACAGCGCCTATCAGGCCGGCTTGCTCCATTGATTATAATTAGAAAGGGGCGGGCCAGCCGGGGGCAAATCAGGGCTATGGAGATGGGGCAGTGCTCCTAACAGTCTAACCGGACCATGGAGCAAACTACTAACTGCACCAAAACATGGCGGGAGGAAGATAAGAGACATAATCTTCCTCCTCAGCGTCTTCTGTGCAACAGGTAAATATCAGCAGGTTAGATTCGTCTAATTTGCCGATAGTTCCCTTTAATTGGCTTAAACAATCATTGCTAAGTTTCTTCTGAAAAATGTTTAGGCTATGTTCACAAAATAACACCAATTAGTAAAGTAAGTATAAAACATGGGCACATTGCGAATCTAACATTACAGTCTATGGAATAACAGATGTTAGATTCACTGACATTTTTACATAGACTTTAACATATCACTTTGAGATTCAAAATACGGCCGCATTTTATACCTATTTTACTGTCATATTTTGCTTTTATTTTACTGTGGGTGAACCTAGCCTTCAACTAAAAAATGTTGCTATTTTGGCCACCTTTAGTCAGATAACGTGCAAAGAATATTATTAAGGAACACTTTATATTGGTTTGGCCATTAAGGTGCGTTTACACAGAGATTTATCTGATTTTTAAACAGATTTTTAAACAGATTTAAACAGATTTTTAAAGTCAAAGCCAGGAACAGACTATAAACAGGGAACAGGTCATAAAAGAAAGACTGAGATTTCTCCTCTTCAAATCCATTCCTGTTTTTGGCTTCAAAAATCTGTCAGATAAATCTCTCTGTTAAACGCACCATAAGTGGTACTTGTGACCAATATATTCCTTAGGCAACAGTGACACCAATTGGCTCCGTTATTCACGACAATATGACTTTGGCAGGGGTGTTAATATTTTTGTGTGTATTTATCCTATTGGGATATAAGTGCAGATGTTTGTTTCAATTGTCTCCAGATTAGAACTAAGGTTTACCATCTCACGTTGTGCTTACTAGCAGTATGGCAATATTTTACAGTCCGTGCTGGACTATTATCAAAGTAGGTTAGAAGATATAGAGAAGCTTTACAAGGTGTCTTAAAGGGGTACTCTTCTGGCGATTCCATGTCGCAGAAGTAAGCCAAAGGTTTCAGCTGTTTTCTGCTACCTGGACAACCACTTTAAGGTTGTGATTCTAACATCATCATTGGCAGTCATCAATGAAAGTGTTACCTTGTTCTTGTAAAAGAAGAGGGTTATATTTCTGAAGATGCTTCCATGATATTTAAGTAAAGAAATCAGGCGATACCTTTTAGAGGTTAACTGAGTATATTTCATTGTAAGCTTTAAGCTCCCTTGGTCAGACATGATGTGATGTGATGTTATACATCATGTCTGAGGAAGGGAGCTAGACTCCTGAAAGCTTACAATTAGAGATGAGCGAACCTCGAGCATGCTTGAGTCGATCCGAACCCGAACTTTCGGCATTTGATTAGCGGTGGCTGCTGAAGTTGGATAAAGCCCTAAGGCTATGTGGAAATCATGGATATAGTCACTGGCTGTATCTATGTCCAGACAACCTTAGAGCTTTATCCAAGTTCAGCAGCCCCCGCTAATCAAATACCGAACGTTCGGGTTCAGATGGACTCGCTCATCTCTACTTCAAATATACTCAGCCTCTAAAAGGTATCACCTGATTTCTTCACTATTCTTCTGCTTTCTATGGCTAACACGGTACAACATTACTCTACATGATATTTAAGCTTATACTATATGTCCTCTTTAAAGGAGAAGTCGGGCCACAGGAAAAAAAAAATTTAAACTGGAGGACAAAAGGGAACATAACAAATTATACTAACTCACCTCTCCCTGTGCCTCTCCAGCTTTGGATCACCGCTCCGAGACCCCCGCCTGGCTCCAAGATATCCAAAAGAGCCAACATTATGACCCAGCTGATGGACTTGCTACTCAACCAATCAGTATATGGGTGGGAGGGCACCTCTGGACTCACTGATTGGCTGAGCGGCCAGTACATCAGCCGGGACTGGCATTTTCCCCAGAGTTGTGACGTCATTGCAACTTGGGGGAAATTGCTTTTCGGAGCCGATCTTGGGGTGCATTGCAGGCATGGGGAGAGGTAAGCAATGCTTGATTGTTATTTTCTCCCCTGCCTTCTGTGGGATTTTTGATACGGCCGGGCTTCTCCTTTAATTTAAAAGACGTTAAGGACAAAAAGGAAACTTTATATTTTAAAGTAGACTAAAAGGATTGGAATATTGTCCGTAGAGGTAAATTACTACACACTCAACTCAATCTTGCTTAGATTTGCATCTTGACATTTCTTTATCGGAAGATACACAGACTTCCCCTGCACATGTCCCTTTCTAACCGCAATATGGTCTGCTGACAATGGCAGTTTTGTATCTGTCACAGAGCAGATAACCCATAGATATGTGTCACATGTTTACAGCTGACTGCTCACAATTCTCTTTTCATAATTTTTATTTTTTTTATACTTTTGCAATGTCCCCCAGGGATTTCCACTCTTTTATTTCAATCACATTCCAAAAATCAAACGTTCAATCAGCATATTAGCTGTTTGCTGTCCATTCAATAGACTTTATTCACACAGAATGTGGGAAGTAGGCTTACAATAAAACAAGTTATCCTAAGGCACTGACTCAAAAGAGTTACTTTTTAAAAGTTATTCTTTAAAAAAAATGAGTCACTGAGCATTGTGTAACAATTTGAGCCGGATTCAGAACTATGCAACTTCTGCATCCACATTTCTACTAGTGCTGATTGATTTAACCTGGCAATAAGCAGAGGTTGGATGCAGCCCTAGGGAGTCCTAGAAAACATAAATCGAGCCATAGGCATGGTATCCATGCTCTCTTGGCTGACCCACGGAGCGGCGGCAGCAGATCACTGCTACATAAGTCGTTTGTCTTTCAACATGTTGAAAGACAAACAACTTCAACAATCAGCCGACATGAACGATGTTGGCTGATCGTTGCCTCCAATTCTATTGGACGATTATCGACCGTAACGGCCAATATCAGCCGAATACGGCCGATAATCTTTCCGTGAAATAGGGCCTTAACAGAATTTTGAAAAAGGCTCCAAATAGTTTTACATGATCTTTTCAAAGATTGATACAAAATCATTAAACAAATCTATTTGCAAAAGCTATAAGCACTTATAGAAAATCCGTTTGTTTATTGTGCCAGTGCTCTAAGATTAAGAGGAATGTAGGCTCTCAGGTCTGTGGTTTTCATAAAAATTAGCGAAGTGCCTGAGATTGCCAGCGTTGTCCAATAATGACTCATTGGGGCTGATTTGTCAATGTGCGTCTCCAGTTTTGTCTCCATTTTTCCTCCCAGTTAACAGTCCCACCTTGTTGTGTGCAACACAAAAATGCCAGAAACCTGACTTACCAGTCTTTTTTTTTTTAACCAATAAGTGGGTGTGTCCTTTAAAACACTTCATAACTGACATTAAAAGGTGAACTCCGGTTAAGAAAGACTTAACTCTGTTCAATCCCCAGCCGTAATCTAAGCTTTGTTATAATAGGTTTACATGAATTGGGCGGTTTGTCTGCAGTACATCCTGACTCACACTCTGAAACTTCTGAAAAATCAAATTTCCTGGTCCATTCTGTCTTAGCTTCTCTATTCTCCCTCTCCCTTTGAGACAAAGGTCACATGATCCCTGTCTCCTATGTTGCCAGGCAAGCTGTCACACCTTATCTGTAACCCCGCCCACCTCTGACATCACAAATTATCATCTAGCCAACTGCAGGGAAACAACAGTCTCTCCTGAGTAGTATATGGTAAGGAGACACTATTGTTTTTATCACCCTCTTTTTCTCTAATATATCTAGATTGATTGACAGACAGACAGTGGGGGAGATTTATCAAACTGGTGTAAAGTAGAATTGTCTTAGTTGCAGATTTCACTTTTCATTCCTCAGAGATTCTTTGAAAAATGAAAGGTGGAATCTGATTGGTTGCTAGGGGCAACTGAGACAATTCTACTTTAGGGAACCTTCACACCTACCGACTCGCAGCGTTAATAACGCTGCGAGTCGGCTAGGTCCTGGCAGATCACTGTCAGTACATACATCTGAACGACCGCTGCGTGTATGTAAATCTGCCGGCCGCTTAACTCCTTCTGATGCTGGCCGGCCGCCTCCCGCTCAGATCTGTATACATTACCTCCTCACTCCACGGGGTCCCGGCGTCCTGCTCTCCCGCCCGGCCAATCAGTGGCTGCGGCAGGGCAAAACACTGATTGGCCGGGCGCGAGAGCAGGACGCCGGGACCCCGTGGAGCGAGGAGGTAATGTATACAGAGCTGAGCGGGAGGCGGCCGGCCGGCATCAGAAGGGGTTAAGCGGCCGGCAGATTTACATACATGCAGCGGTCGTTCAGACAGTGATCTGCCAGGACCTAGCCTACTCGCAGCGTTATTAACGCTGCGAGTCGGTAGGTGTGAAGGCACCCTTACACCAGTTTGATAAATCTCCCCTCAGTGTGTTTACTGTGCAAAGCAGAAGCAAACTGAGCCAGTGGTGGGCGGATACCACAAGACAGGGGCAGGTACCCAATAGTTTGGTTCTGAGGTGCGATCTATGCTGGGAGATGTAGTGTCCCAGCTGGGTGCCATGATGTATAACTGGGATAATTTGTAAAAGTTTGAATCTAGGTCTATGAGCAGTGTAGACAAGTGGGAAAGATGTCAATCAGTGAGGGATCGGGGAATACATCTATGTGCTTTTTGTGTATTTTATTTTTTTTATCGCTAGAGCTCCCCTTTAATAAACAAACCGTAATTTTGTGTGGTGGCATGGTCAGGTTTTAGTTTTGTCACCCCAGATTTACTAAGGACATTGGACACGTTATTAAAGCTGTCAGTTTGGGAAACTAAAACCCTGAGGTGTAGGGTTCTTGAAAGCCAGACAATTGCCCCATTCACACTGAGCAAGAACGTCGGAATTCAGCGGCGGAGCGCTCCGCCGTGGAATCCCGCCGTGTTCCGTGTCCTGCTTTGAGTGAATGAGAGGGGGCATGCTCCTCCGCAACTGCCGCTCTCCGCTCAAAGAAATGCCACTGCCACATGCCACTGAGCACGGTGGGAGCGCTCCGCCGCAGAATTCCGACATTGTTGCTCAGTGTGAACGAGGCCAATCTTAGTAAATCGGCCCCATAACATTCTGGATTTTCCATTTGGATATATGTTCTGGAGTGATTGAAGCATAGTTATTCTGTAGGTCTTCTATGTGTTACAAAAGTTATAAAAAGCCCTTTAATTAGTACTTTACTCTGAGGAAAACCTGGACCTTTTATACATTTTATATATTCTTTTTAATCTATTGTGATAGTTGTATGATTTTATTGCAATATTTATGGTAATATTGGTTTGGTTTACTGACTGAGCCACTTTTGAGCTATAGCAAGTATTTACATACATATGGTTTTATACATTTTAATGTCCTCTGTATGTCTGGCCAAAGAAGGGTTTACAATATAGATTATATATTGTTGTATAAAATGTAAAAAAAAAAATATTTCTTTTATAAAAACCACAGACGGTACCTACATTCCTCTTATTCTTTGATATTTAGGACCAGAGGACACAAGTTCCACAATATACTTAGTGCTCTTTGTACTTTAGTTTAAATCCTCTAACATAGATGAAAAGAACTCTACCCATACAAGCACGTTGCACTACAGTATGTTTATACCTAATATTACTCTATGTTCGTGTTTTTATGTGTCAGCAAACTCATAGAGCAGTATAGCGCTGTATACTGTGGTGTATCCCAACTTGGGCCATTCATAACATTCTGTGTGTTTTGTGGAATTGTGGAACAGCCATGTGCGCTTTTGGTTCCCGAAGAATGACAGAGAGAAATGTACTAAACCTAGTCACTGGGTCATTTGAACCCAATGGACCTGTTGGTGTATGTTAGCTTATGGTTTTCCTACATATACATTGAACATAAGTTTAATTTTTGGTGTGAACATTGTCTTGATTAAATATATTTTATCATTTTGTGTATACAGCTCTTATGCAGACAATCCTGTAGTTGTGTTATCACTTTTTCTGACCCCCTTTTCTTGATAACTGTAGAGACAGTGGAGAAATCGGTAGACTGAAGAGAGTAACCCAGCATCAGGTTGAATCTCATTCTTCTGTTAGATGTATTGGGGCAATAAAACTGATCAGAGGTGTACATAGCCTTTAAGATGCATTATACTGTATGTATACATAAGCTGTACCACTGTTGTTCTACTCTTGTGTACAGTTGTGTACTACTAAGTAGCACATAGTTAGAAAGTGTTTTGTTTTTGTTGAAATATTAAATAAAATATTTTTTTTTATTTGAAACCAGTAAAAATGTTCTCAAGCCCCATGAAATGTACTGCTTTTATCCCCTTTACTGTCACAATTTTGATGGTATTTTCATCAAATATCTCTCATTGTTTTTATTGGCCAGAGGATTTCTAACGCTGTTAATTCTTCACTTACACTATTAATATAACCTGCTTCTTAAGTGCTGATTTTGTGGATTCCACTGTAGTCTAGATTTTGCTTTGAAGTCAATAGTCATGTTGCCTTCACTGCAGCCATACCCCCAAGATCACCGTTCAAAATTTAGTCTCTATTTGAAATAGAGTCCAAGGTTAGTAGCACATGTGGCATTTGATTACCGGTGGCTAAAGAAGTTGGATGCAGCCCCAAGGCTGCCTGGAAACATACATACATACATATGCCGCACATGTTCAAGGTTTGCTCATCTCTATTAGTGATATTGGCACTCTACCTATGCACGTAGCAATAGGGAAATCCCCAGATACTTAGAAATGAGAAAGAGCCAGGCTCTTGTGTATTTTCAGAACTTGGCATAATTATCACTGGGCATGTTTTGGCCCATCGGCAGCCTGTATAACTTTCAAAAGTTACGGACGGGCCGGTAGAGATGAGCGAACCGGGTTCGGGTTCGAGTCCATCCGAACCCAAACTTTCGGCATTTGATTAGCGGGGGCTGCTGAAATTAAAGCTCTAAGGTTGTCTGGAAAACATGGATATAGTCATTGGCTGTATCCATATTTTCCAGACAACCTTAGAGCTTTATCCAAGTTCAGCAGCCCCCGCTAATCAAATGCCGAACGATTGGGTTCGGATGGACCCGAACCCGGTTCGCTCATCTCTAGTGTCCTATGATACAATTATGCCCATTTTGAATAGGGAATAAGGCATACCTGCATTGAAGATAAGTGAATGCCTGGCTCTTTTTTCATTTCTATTAGAAGTCTAGACTACTAGATTTAATCTGTAGTTTATTCTAATTAAAAGGGCACCAGAAAGTATTTTTAGTTTCTTTTCTCATGCAGGAAATGTAAAAGCTCATGTATTACTGATGTGTGTATTTTAAAAATATAAATGCTAGACAATTACATTGAAGTGCTTCTCAGGTATCTTCTCATGCATCATTTCCAACAAAAATGTATCACCATAGATGTAGATGAAGCATGCATTGTCCTAACCCTATAATATAACGTACCCTAAAGATATTACTTTTCTACATTTGATATGGATATGGTACTAGTTATTTATGCAACACAAAGTATAGATGTCCTTTGCGGTGCGATTTTCTAAGAACTGGACCCCATTGTCAATTAGTTTTTTGCATAACTGGTAAATACATAGAAGTTTGTAAATGGGTTCTTTGGGCTAAAATATACCTCCCATATGAGAAATATATAACCAAATCTTGACATTTTTTAGTGAAGCACTGTATTATAGTGTAGATATCTTGTGCATGTAGTTGTAATTAGTGCATCTCCTTTACAATATAGTTTTTTTTAAAATAGTGTTGGCAAAGATTAACCTGTACCTGCTGTGGATTCTACATTATGGTTTCCCTATATATTTAAAAAGGGGTTGGCTATGTTCCCACTTTTGGAACATATCGGGCACAGACTGCCGCCCCATTATATTGACGGCCGCCATTGTCTGATAGGTTCCCGAATGTGGGGACATAGCCGCTATCTGAAAAAAAATATATTTTTAATGCGGGGAAAAACCACACCAGATATTGCATGAAAGAGTGCAAGCAGTCACTGGCTGCCACCTTCTGACTAACAGCAGGTGACGGCAATAGAGATGAGCACGTCCGTTGTTTGAATACCGGTGGCTGAAGTTGGATGCAGCCCTAGGGAGTCCAGGAAAACATGGATACAACCAAAGGCCATAGGCTGTATCCATGTTTTCCCAGACTCTTTAGGGCTGCATCCAACTAGTTCAGCCACCGGTATTCAAATGCCGAATGATCGGACTGGAGCATGCTTGAATTGCGATCATCTCTATTGCTCATTAATATTTTTTCCTCTGCCCTTCCTGCCAATCTGTTCACACTTAGGCTATATTCACACTATGTAAAAACAACGGCTGTATTTCATAACAATGGCCACTGTTGTCCAATAACGGCTGTTATTTATGAAACAATGGCTGTTGTTTGGACAAAAGAACTTATACATGTCAGATATTCAGACTCTGGTCTGTTGAGGTTTCCTTATTTAAGTAATGAATTTCAGCCTGCTGGGAAGTAAAAGCTATGATGCCCCAGAGTCTAGCGAGTTGTTTTCTATTACGATGCCAGTAGACATAATGAACGCACTCATGCATTGCATTGGCACCTTTTGTCTTACCCTTTCCTGTCTTTCAGCAAAAATTATGAAATTCTTAAGATTCTTGTATGAAAAGCAAGGAGCTCTAGATGTTTGTGTTCCTGACTGAGCCTCAGTAAGTACCGTGTAAAGACCATTTCATAATATTGTGAAAAGAAACAAAAAAAGCCAAAAGTGTCTGTGCTTAAAACCAACAAAAACAACCTCCAGATAAATATTGATATGTACGGCTCCAGCTAAGACGCTAAGAGAAGTATTCTGGGATCTTGCTGTTAGGACAATAAGCTTCAGGTTTCAATATTCTTGTTTATTGCGGGTTTCAAAAACATTCCTGGTATAAATTCTGACAAATGTGTGTATCTATTGGTTTTGGGATACTCCACGAAAAATAGTTTGTCAAATCAACTGGTGTCAGAAAGTTATATAGATTTCAAATGTACTTCTATTTAAAAATCTTAAATCTTCCAGTACTTATCAGCTGCTGTATGTCCTGCAGGAAGTGGTTTATTCTTTCCTGATACAGTGCTCTCTGCTGCCACCTCTACCCGTGACTGGAAGTGTCTAGAGTAGTATAGGTTTTCTATGGGGATTTTCTACTGATCTGGCCAGTTCCTATTATGGACAGAGGTGGCAGCAGAGATCACTGTGTCAGACTGGAAAGAATACACCACTTGCTGCAGGACATACAGCAGCTGATAAGTACTGGAAGACTTGAGATTTTTAAGTAGAGGTAAATCGTAAATCTATATAACTTTCTGACACCAGTTGATTTGAAGAAAAAAAAAAACGCTGGATAATCCCTTTAAAAGCCCGATTGGTGGAATATTTTAATTTAATTTCTAATTTTAATAAAAAATGGAACATGGCAACTGCCGAAATGATTCAGTACTTTGATGAATATTTACTGGCTTTGTAGTTTTATTTTCCATGAATGCATTCTTTGGGCATTACTTGATAGCACATTGTGTGAGCAGAATTGTGCTGCAAGTCTTTATTTTTACTTGTACCCAATTGGTTCGGATTGGCCTACAGTTCACTGTACACATTGTTGTACTGTATTATGTCTATCCTCAGTAATAATAATAAATAAAAAAGGTCATGACATTTTTTTTATTTGATTTCTAGAATAGTGACAACATACACTTGTACAGCTAGTAGTTCATCGTATGGACACCTAAGAAGCACTATACATAAATGTATTAATTGGTCTAAGTTGTCATTGTATATATGGCGATATGTAAATTACTATGAATATGTATCACAATGTAAAGTAAAATGCACTGTTATCTCCTGAATATTTAGTAATAAATTAATATTTAAATTTTTTTTTTACAATAAATGGTCTTGTTTAGACACTAAAATGTATTACATTTGTCATTATTAAAGAGGGTTTAAAATAATTTTTCTAGGTCATGGTGTTAGATACTTTACCTTACTGCGTATTTATAATTATGTGTATTTTTTTTTATTACCATTAATAGCTTTGTATAGTTGCTAATACACCAGAGTGTAGGTTGTAAAGCAGAATCATTGTTACCACAGTTGGTTTTCCCAGCACAGGTTTAAAAGGTTTTTATACATTTGAAAGATCTAGATCGAACCACTTGCCTACTGACAACTATAGTTTTAGGCGGCATCTACACATCCATGATATATGGTCCACAAGCTGACTGCATATCACGGACTGAACTCTTGACCTCTTATCATTTATTATGATGCTGGGAGCTCCTGTATTGACGCAGGCGTGTCAGTTCTGCGGCAAAGAGGTTTAGCAGTTTTGGAGCTCTGGGTATCATAATAAATCACGAAGCCAAGCAACTAATGCTACGTTTACACGGAGCGATAATTCGCCCAATCGATCGTTTACCGATTTTGAAACAACGATTTGGTTTTTAGAACGATCAGCGTTTAGACGAATAAATCGTAAGAAAAATCGTTATTGCGATCGTTTTTAAGATCGCTTAAAGAGAACCAATCACGGAAGAAATTTAAATTTTTTTTATTTTCTAATTCAATGTAATTATTTATTTAATTACATTTGTAAATACTTTTATTTATTTTTTCGGCCGCGTTTTTGTTTTATTAACTTTTCAATTCACTGTCTCGCGCCGGCTCTTTTCAAAAGAGCCGGCTCAAGACAGGAAGCTCCCGTCATCCACAGCGGCAGCAAGGCCGGCCGCCGCCATCTTGATTACGTCATTTGCGTTCCAGTGGTGGAACGCAAGTAACGTAATCAAGATGGCGGCGGCCGGGCCGAACAAGAGGAACAGGTATAGTATAAGATACAGACTGCAACAGCAGTCTGTATCTTCATTTTGTCTATTTATGAAGATACAGACTGCCTTTGCAGTCTGTATCTTATACTTTACCTGATCCTCTTGTCCGTTGCAGTCTGATGCCGGGCGCCGCCATCTTGATTACGTCATTTGCGTTCCAGTGGTGGAACGCAAGTAGCGTAATCAAGATGGCGGTGGCCGGGCCGAACAAGAGGAACAGGTATAGTATAAGATACAGACTGCAACAGCAGTCTGTATCTTCATTTTGTCTATTTATGAAGATACAGACTGCCTTTGCAGTCTGTATCTTATACTTTACCTGATCCTCTTGTCCGTTGCAGTCTGATGCCGGGCGCCGCCATCTTGATTACGTCATTTGCGTTCCAGTGGTGGAACGCAAGTAGCGTAATCAAGATGGCGGCGGCCGGGCCGAACAAGAGGAACAGGTATAGTATAAGATACAGACTGCAACAGCAGTCTGTATCTTCATTTTGTCTATTTATGAAGATACAGACTGCCTTTGCAGTCTGTATCTTATACTTTACCTGATCCTCTTGTCCGTTGCAGTCTGATGCCGGGCGCCGCCATCTTGAATACGTCACTTGCATTCCAGCGGTGGAACGCAAGCGACGTAATCAAGATGGCGGTGCCGGCCTTGCTGCAGCAAACAAGAGGAACAGGTAAAGTATAAGATACAGACTGCAAAGGCAATCTGTATCTTCATAAATAGACTGCCTTTACAGTCTGTAGCTTATACTTTACCTGATGCTCTTGTTCGGTGCTGGAAGGCCGGGCGACGCCATCTTGAATACGTCACTTGCGTTCCAGCGGTGAAACGCAAAGTGACGTCATCAAGATGGCGGCGCCCGGCCTTCGTTCAGCTATCAAGAGAATTGGGTAAAGGGATAAGATACAGACTGCACAGGCAGTCTGTATCTTCATAGATAGACTTAGGGAGAGATTTCCTTTGATAATAGGGACAGTGATTTTTAGGTGATTGGTCCTCTTTAAGCCCATCTTTTACATAGGGTTAATCTTTGAAAGACTGTTTACACGAAGCGATCTGCAAATTTTTAGCGAACGATGAACGACGATTTGTGAACATGTTGATAGATCAAAATGAACGATTTTTCTCTCGTTGCTTGATCGTTTGCTGTGTTTACACGGAACGACTATCGCTCAAATGCGATCGTATCATTATAGCAAAAATTTGAACGATAATCGTTCTGTGTAAACGCAGCATTACTCACACTTGCAGCCAGTTGAAATGGATTAAAGTTGTCTCAACCTCTGTCCTGTGTCCTTGTGTGTACCACATTGAGCATGGAGAAAAAAAACCCAAAGAACTGTCTATGGACTTGAGAAGCCAAATTGTGAGGAAGCGTGAGCAATCTCAAGGCTACAAGTCCATCTCCAAAGACCTGAATGTTCCTGTGTTTACTGTGTGCAGTGTCATCAAGAAGTGTATGGTGGCTAAAGAACCTTGACTAACATCCAAACAATTTCTAGCTGCCCTGCAGTCCGAGGGTACGACAGTGTCAACCCGTACTATCCGTCGGCATCTGAATGAAAAGAGACTCTAAGGTAGGATACCCAGGAAGACCCCACTTCCGACCCAGAGACATAAATAAGCCAGGCTGGAGTTTGCCAAAACTTACCTGAGAAATCCAAAAGCTTTTTGGAAGAATGTTCTCTGGTCAGATGAGACAAAAGTAGAGTTTTTTGGGAAAAGGCATCAACATCAGCATGGCATTATCAAGTCTGAAGACTACACAACAAATTTTGCAGCATAATGTAGGGCCCAGAGTGAGAAAGCTGGGTCTCCCTCAGAGGTCATGGGTCTTCCAGCAGGACAGTGACCCAAAACACACTTCAAAAAGCACTAGAAAATTGTTTGAGAGAAAGCACTGGAGACTTCTAAAGTGGCCAGCAATCAGTCCAGACCTAAATCCCATAGAACACCTGTGGAGAGATCTCACAATGGAGGTTTGCAGAAGGCACCCTTCAAATGGTTGTTTGCAGTTATTTTGTTTAAAGGTTGTGCTATTAAATATTAGGCTGAGGGTGCCAATACTTTTGTCAAAATAAATGAAGATATTTCTACCAAAGCATTTGTGATTGCAATCATTTTCTGGAACAAATTGAGTATTATCTGACAGAATTGCAGGGGTGCCAATACTTTTGGCCAGCACTGTAGATGGTGGATCTGTGTAGATTGGAGAAGGATAATGCGGTCTCCACCTTCCTTTTTGTACAGAGACCGAGATTTAACAGAGATTTGTCACAATTATCCAAAATATGTAACCTAACTTTCCACATATATTGCTATATACTGTACCATGGAAGTTTATTTATAAAAAGTGGAAAATAACTAGCATTTTATTGGAGTGTACTGTGATTTTCCCTGATTCCACTAATTGAGTCCATACCCTATATACTAACACCACCACCCTTAACCCTACTACACCCCAATATTCTAAGCTGAAGTGTGTCTTGTACTTACTGCTGTCTATGACATGTAGAGGTAGATTATTTTTCTGCTGTGTAAAGTTTAGTCATCTCATTTCCAGTTATATTACATATGAGATGATTGATTTAGATGTGAAAGAGCATGTGGTTTCAAGGATTGATGTAATGGATAGTACTTTTTATATGATATCACTTCAAGAATATAAAAAGTATGACTGGCTTACTCATTGCAAGATATGAATTACAAATCCATTGCAACAGTATCATAGCCATTCTGTATTATTAGACCTGGGTTAGGTTAGCTATGCTTTTAGGCTAGACCCAATATATGATTGGAAGCATAAAGTAAATTTCACTTTAAAATAAAGCATGTTTGCAATTTACATAATTATTTTTATATGATTTATATAACTATTTTTATTCATTTTAGTTGTGACTCTTTAAAACAAAGTTATACTTACTTGGATCCTCGTCCAGTCTCCTGAAGACAGCTTTTTAGTCTTCTGGTTGAAAAATTGGATGAAACACAGGAAGTTCTGATCATCACAGAAAAGGCAGTCACTTGATTGATGGACACACTGAGCCGTGACTCACTGTACTGGCCTGTGTTTAGTCTGGTTTTTTTTTTTAATCAGCACGAATCTAAAAGGCTGCCTTTAGGAGACTGGACCTGGATACAAGTAGGTATAGCTTTGTTTTAAAGCATTATAACAAAAAAATATTAATAATAATTAATATAAATTGCAAACTTGCTTTATTTAATATCCCCTGTTGATTTTGAAACTTATAACGACAGGTACACAGGATTGCTATAGATCACGTTATTAAGGGGCGGCTGCGTGATCACTTCTGTCCATCATTATCCTCAGCTACTAGCACTTTATTGTGTGCAGTGCTGCACCACACACTAACCCCTTAGCGACCCATGACGTACCTGATACATCATGGCGCCGCTGGGGGGGGTACTCTTTATACCATGCTTCTCTCAGGTGCTATCAAACCTGGAAGCAACATTTAAATGCCATTAAACTATCCTTGTGATCTAGTGGAAAATTGGATTCTTACGATGCGATTGTGTGAACCTGATCTGTTTCTTACCGGGCCTCAGCGACAAAATGACGTTGGTCCCATATCGCAGCTCGATAACTGGGGGCTTCAGCCCCCTCTGGATCTCACCCGGTGGCTGTCCGCGGCACCCCTGTAAGTGCAGTCACCCCCCCCCCCCCCCCGCAAGGGCTCCCGGTGGCCATCTGCAGTGCTTCCCGGCTGTGTAAATCTGCCGACTACCCACCTCCCAACCCCCGTAAGGGCTCCCAGTGGCCGCCCACGGTGTTCCCCGACTGTGTAAATCAGCTCCCTCCCCTGGAGCTTGCCCGGTGGCAGCCCGCGGCACTCCTGTGAGTGTAGACCCCCCCCGGCAAGGGCTCCCGGTGGGCGCTCGCAGCGCTCCCCGACTGTAAATCCACCCCCCCGGAGCTCACCCACACTACTTATCCCCCCACACACGCAATCCCCTCCTGCAGCTCACTCGGTGCAGCCCCCCAGTCCCAACTGTATAACACCGCCCCCCAGAGCTCACCTGCATAGTATTTCTCCCCCCACACTGTGTGAACCACGCCCCCCTGCCCAGAGCTCACCCAGTGGCCGTGCACGTGAGTGCAGCCCCTCAGTCCCGACTATGTAACCCCGACCGCCTCCCCCAGAACTCACCACCACCATGCATCTTCCCCCGCACTCTGTGCACTCTGCAGCACCCTGAGCCCCCTCACAGCCACATCCCTGGATGCCCGCAGTGCTCCTCTGCTTCATCATCATCATCACCACCACCATCATCTCAGCTCTCCTTTATCACCATCTCAGCTCTGCTACATCACCATCTCAGCTCTGCTACATCATCTCAGCTCTGCTACATCACCATCAGCACCATCATTTCAGCTCTGCTACATCAACATCTCAGCTCTGCTGCTTCACCACCATCATCTCAGCTCTGCTGCTTCACCACCATCATCTCAGCTTTGCTACATCACCATCTCAGCTCTGCTACATCATCATCATCTCAGCTCTGCTACATCACCACCATCATCTCAGCTCTGCTTCATCACCATCTCAGCTCTGATACATCAACATCTCAGCTCTGCTATATCATCATCACCATCTCAGCTCTGCTACATCATCTCAACTCTGCTACATCACCATCAGCACCATCATCTCAGCTCTGCTACATCACCATCTCAGCTTTGCTGCTACACCACCACCATCATTATCTCAGCTTTGCTACATCTCCATCTCAGCTCTGCTACATCATCATCTTAGTTCTGATACATCTTCATCACCATCTCAGCTCTGCTACACCACCATCATCATCTCAGCTTTGCTACATCGCCATCTCAGCTCTGCTATATCATCATCTTAGCTCTGCAACATCATCATCACCATCTCAGCTCTGCTACATCACCATCACCACCATCATGTCAGCTCTGCTATATCACCATCTCAGCTCTGCTACACCACCATCATCTTAGCTCTGCTACAAAACCATCACCACCATCATCTCAGATCTGCTACATCACCATCTCAGCTCTGCTACATTACCATCATTATCTCAGCTCTGCTACATTACCACCATGATCTGACTCTTCTACATCACCTGCATCATTTCAGCTCTACTACATCACCATCATCAGGCATAGGCATCTCAGATCTGCTACATAATCATCTCAGCTCTGCTACATCACCATCTCAGCTCTGCTACATTACCACCATCATCTGACTTTTCTACATCACCATCTCAGCACTGCAACACCACCATCATTATCTCAGCTCTGCTCCGTCACTACCATCATCTGACTCTTCTACATCACCATCATCATTTCAGCTCTACTACATCACCATCATCAGGCATAAGCATTGGATGATGGGAAGTGTAGTTTCCTATCTTGATTATAGACCATTTTTTAGAAAAAGTTGTAACTCAGGAATGTTAGCGGCTAGAAAGATGTGAGATGGCTCAAAATACTCAGGGGGGCTTGATGCGCACGGCCAGCTAGGTTTGGGAGCAATTTTTTTAGCTCTTGGGGGGGAATACTCCTTTAAGCGCTGAATAGGCTGCGTAATAATTTTAAAGTACACTTCTATAGATGACATGGGGAAATGGATTAATGATGCACTCATTTTGCAAGGTATTGTGGGAACAGAAAAGAAATGAACAACAATCAGGCCCATTGCTTCTTTAAACAGAGGGAAGCCATCACCTTGTATGGACAGGGCAGATTATTACAGCTTGCAGGTACCACAGGCCAGGCCTTCTCTTTCTTTTTCTCTCTCCTGCAAAGTGCTTGTGGTATCCCTGACCCTACTTTATGTAATCTGTCTTGCTGTGGCTGTTACTGAAGAGAGATTTCCCTAACAACAGGAAGTGGCCAGCAGATTGTCAAGAAGGAAGACACCAAGTAGCCAAGACTTTAGAGCTGTTTTACAATTACAGTGAATTACAATAATGTTAAGAATCACATTTTGAAATGACAGTGACTCTTTTTAAACCTGTTGCAGGTCACTTCACTCTTCTGCATACAAAACACAGGTCATAGTATAATCAATTCCTTCAGACCCCAGAAGACTTTCTTCTAATCCCAAATCGTACACTTTTAGGAAATGTGACTATGGAAACCAGCATTGTATTACATCATACAAAATGTAAAGTTTAAAAGAAATTTTTTTTCTGTACAGTGTGGCTTTAAAGTGTCGCTGTCATTATAACTTTCAAAAATCTAAATCAACAGAAAATGTGATATAAAGCAAATTTGCCATTCACATTTTGTTTTGTTATTATGCTGTAAAGCAAAGCTATACTTACCTCAAATCAAGGTCCAGTCTCCTGAAAGCAGATCTTTAGGCTTGTGCTGATTGAAAGAAAAAAAAAATACACTAAACATATGAAGTCCTCGCCAGTACAGAGTCACAGCTCAATGTGTCTGTCAATCACATGAATACCTTCTCTGTGAGCATGCGGATGATCTTGGAACAGACAATGTTATACTGCCGGGTGGCGTTCGGCATATTCCTGCAGCCGATACAGGCCATAGGAACTACATCTTTATACAATTGATTTGCGGGTCTGCAATTCAAATAACCATTAACTACAATGTAAGGTACAGCCACTGGCCGTACTTTACATTGTGTGAACAGCTGTTGTCTCCGGATACTGTTTGGCCAACAACATCTGTAAATAATAGGCATGTTCATTACTTTAATGCTCATTCTAAAGAACGGATGTTAAAATAACCTTGTTATAACACAGTGGGTGGCATTGCATTAAAAAAAAAAAAAAGACGCTGATTTCATTGCAATCAGTGTCTGTTTTTTTCTAAAAAATAATGTGTGAACCTAGCCTTTGGAATACCAGTGTAACATCAGGGTGCAGCAGTAATACCTTGCTTTTGTTTTTGTACCCATACTACATGACAGGTAGTAACGGACATAGGCAGCCATTACAGATACAATGGAGAGCTGCCTTTGGGCAACCAGTCACAGGTGATTCTCTGTGGAGGTCAGAGCACCTAGTGTAAGAGCTGTCCGTGATTGTTTCAGTAGGTAGTGATGGAAAATAGGAATGACAGAGTGAAGTATGGCAGTGTGTCCTGCTAGAAATGAGCTATAATAATTAACTGAGGAATGTAATCAGCAGCTCAGCAACCATGACATGCCTTGCCTTCTCTCATCAATTTGTGCATGAGAACATTCTGCCATCTAGTGGATACATATATCTTCTGCAGCCTTTCCACTAATATTGGTAAAAAAACTTACTATATTATTGGGCACCTATCATTCTGTGGCTTGTGTGAGTGTTTTCACCTTTACTACTAGTGGTTAAAAAGGCCATAGCGCTTTCATTTTTTTACCTACAGACCCATATGTACTTTGTAGTGGCACTCTTCATTTTTTCCATACAATATGCTGTGAAACCGATAATAAAAATGTATTTGGGAGGTGAAATTGAAAGAAAAAAAAAAGATTTTTCAAGTTCTAGGTTGGTTTTTTTGTTTACAGAATTTGAGATAGGGTAAAATTGACATGTTATCTATATTCGTCAAGTCATTATGATTAAAATGGCAATTTATATAACTTTAAACATAAAAAAAAAATGTGTTTCAAATTGCTCTATTCTGACTTGTAAAACTATTTTATGTTTCAGACTGTAAGGCTGTGTGAGGTGTCAATTTTTTGTGCCATAATTTGTATTTGATGGATTTATTCATATTTTATAAGACATTTTTTGACACACTTTTGTAGCCCCCCCCCCAGGGAACTATTATTAGCAATACCATTGCTCTTGTGGATCAATGCAGTAAATATGTACTGCATTGACTTATGAAATCTGCACTTAATTGCTACAGGATGGTGAAGACAGCCTGTTACTATCGCCAAGCCAGGACAGCGCCATGAGCCAGAAGAGGACCTGGGATTTAAGTATAATGGATCAAGTTGCCAACAGATTGTGTGCCCCCACTGGACCACCAATAAGGACATTTAAACACCATTAAAATGCTGCTGTCAGTTTTAACAATGGCATTTGAAAGGTTAAGTAGCCAGGGTGGAGGACTGATATCTAGGGGCTGCCTGGTATAGAGTAAGGTCGTATTGTGCCCCCCCTCTATACCCCCTTACCAGAACCACAATGCAACTGTACACTGTAGTGCTAAATGGTGTTAAAGGAGAAATTCAGCCACCACTGGGCGGAAAACTGACCCCGGCACCTGCCATGGATTCAGTAGAGCTACATAACACTCTCCCTATTAAAAACAGAGCATCGATGACCGACTAGTTGACACGTGTAGCCGTAGTCGCTGACATGCTGCCGTATGCAGAAAAGTCTGTGGCCGCATGCAAGCTTCAAGGCAGCCCCGCGGCCTTACAGTGTGGCCGGACCCCACGTACTCCCCGCCCCACGTACTGCCCAGACGCAGCTACTGTGACGTCACCCGGCTCAGTAACTGCATTCGACCGGCCACAGCGGTGCCATGCTGCAGGCCCGTCTCCCTCCTGCCTCTGGCCCAGTCTCCCTCCTGCCTCTGGCCCCGTCTCCCTCCTGCCTCCGGCCCCGTCTCCCTCCTGCCTCCGGCCCCATCTCCCTCCTGCCTCCGGCCCCATCTCCCTCCTGCCTCTGGCCCCATCTCCCCTCCTGCCTCTGGCCCCATCTCCCTTCCTGCCTCTGGCCCCATCTTCCTCCTGCCTCCGGCGTCGTCTCCCTCCTGCCTCCGGCCCTGTCTCCCTCCTGCCTCCGGCCCAGTCTTCCTCCTGCCTTCAGCGTCGTCTCCTGTTGTCACAGCCTACATCCTGGACTGCAGCAGAATTGTAAGTGTGTGTGGGGAGGGATGGGGGTTGGGGGATGGGTCATTGTGTGTGTGGGGGGGGGGATGAGGTCAGGTTTGTTAATGTGTATGTGAGTAATGAGGTCAGGATGGGTAGTGTGTGTGGGGATGGGGGTAAGGTAGTGTGGGGGGATAGGCAGGGCCGGATTAAGGTTGGTGGAGGCCCTGGGCAATTTTGTTGGGGGCCCCCCCATTTTCTTCCCCCACAAATAAACCATACAGCAATCTATATAGGTGGCTGATGACTGTAGGACTCCTGGCTGTATGGCTCAGCATCCTCCTCTGTTCTGCATATGATGGTCCCTAGAGGCTGCAGTCCAGAGGAAGATGCCAGGCTCTAGAGACAGGATGGGGGAGGGGTGAGCATTGCTGTGTGTTCCCACTTAATTCAATGTGAGAACAAAGCACTTTAGCACTTTCTGTGCTCTCTTGCCAACTGTGTCAGCCACCACAGCAGCATATGCAGTTGTGAATTGCAGCCAGAACCTGGACTTGCAAGTCTAGGTCCTATCTTCAGTTCCCAACCATATAAACTACCTGAAGCAGTAAAGAGCACCCAGAAAGTACTTAAAGTACTTGTGTAGAATATATAGCGGATATGGTATATGTGAATATACCCTAAGGATCATGGCATATTTAGCTGCACACAGGCTACATGTCATATGCTGCATACAGGCTATTTATCATACACTGCACACAGGCTATATACCATACACTGCACACAGGCTATATATTATACACTGCACACAGGCTGTATACCATACACTGCACACAGGCTATATGTCATATGCTGCACACAGGCTATATATACCATATGCTGCACATAGGCTACAAGTCATATGCTGCTCATAGGCTGTATATCATAGGCTGCACACAGGCTATATATCATATGCTGCACACAGGCTACATATCATATGCTGCACACAGGCTATATACCATACACTGCACACAGGCTATATATCATAGGTGGCACACAGGCTATATACCATACACTGCACACAGGCTATATATCATACACTGCACACAGGCTATATATCATACACTGCACACAGGCTATATATAATACACTGCACACAGGCTATATATCATACACTGCACACAGGCTATATCATACACTGCACACAGGCTACATGTCATAAGCTGCACACAGGCTATATATATCATACACTGCACACAGGCTATATGTCATATGCTGCACACAGGCTATATATATCATACACTGCACACAGGCTATATCATACACTGCACACAGGCTATATGTCATATGCTGCAAACAGGCTATATATATCATACACTGCACACAGGCTGTATATCATATGCTGCACACAGGCTATATACCATACACTGCACACAGGCTATATACCATATGCTGCACACAGGCCATATACCATACACTGCACACAGGCTGTATATCATACACTGCACACAGGCTGTATATCATACACTGCACACAGGCTATATGTCATATGCTGCACACAGGCTATATATACACCATATGCTGCACACAGGCTATATATACACCATATGCTGCACATAGGCTACAAGTCATATGCTGCACACAGGCTGTATATCATAGGCTGCACACAGGCTATATATCATATGCTGCACACAGGCTACATATCATATGCTGCACACAGGCTATATACCATACACTGCACACAGGCTATATATAATAGGTGGCACACAGGCTATATATCATACACTGCACACAGGCTATATATCATACACTGCACACAGGCTATATATATATCATACACTGCACACAGGCTATATATACCATACACTGCACACAGGCTGTATATCATATGCTGCACACAGGCTATATACCATACACTGCACACAGACGATATATTATACACTTCACACAGGCTATATATCATACACTGCACACAGGCTATATATATATCATACACTGCACACAGGCTACATGTCATATGCTGCACACAGGCGCTATATATATATATATATATATATATATATATACCCCTGCTCTGTTATGTGCCCCCATAGTATATGCCCCCTGCTCTGATATATGCCCTTATAGTATATATTCCTGCTCTTATGTGCCAATACAAAACAAAGCCTCATACTCACCTGATCTGGGCAGATGACAGGTCTTCTCTGCTCTGGCTCTTCTCTGTTACTTCAGCCTGAAAGCCACTGTGACAGATCCTCCAGCATGCTTCATGTCACATCCCTGCTGGAGAGATCAGGTTTCCTTGCTGAGGTCCCACGCTGTCCTCTCCTCAGTGAGGGGGAGGGGCAAGTGAGGACCTCGGCAGGAGACAGGTACCTGGAAGCTTGACAGGAAGAATCCATTTAAAGACCAACCAGGGGGGAATCTGAGCCTGCCAGGAGGAAGATGCTTACATAGGATTAACCCTACACCTCCCTCCCTCCCTGGACACCATGCAGTGTGGCCAGTGCTGTGTCCAGGTAGGGTTTCCACATGCTTTTTGCGTGTGGGACTGGCTCCCAGACACCACTTCCAGGTTTGGGCTGGTGGAGGCCCCCTAGTGGTGGAGGCCCCTGGGCACGTGCCCCTGGTGCCCTCCCTTTAATCCGGCCCTGGGGATAGGGGTCAGGTGTCCTGCTAGAAATGAGCTATAATAAATAACTGAGAAATGTAATCAGCAGCTCAGCAACCATGACATGCCTTGCCTTCTCTCATCAATTTGTGCATGAGATCATTCTGCCATCTAGTGGATACATATATCTTCTGCAGCCTTTCCACTACTATTGGTAAGAAAAAACTTACTATATTGGGCATCTATCATTCTGTGGCTTGTGCGAGTGTTTTCACCTTAACTACTTGTGGTTAAAAAGGCCATAGCGCTTTCATTTTTTTCACCTACAGACCCATATGTACTTTGTAGTGGCACTCTTACTCCATACAATATGCTGTGAAACCGATAATAAAAATGTATTTGGGAGAAGAAATTGAAATAAAAAAATATTTTTCAAGTTCTAGGTTGGTTTTTTGTTTACAGAATTTGAGATGGGGTAAAATTGACTGTAAGGCTGTGTGAGGTGTCATTTTTTTGTGCCATGATTTGTATTCGATGGATTTATTTATATTTTATAAGACTTTTTTTTACACACTTTTGTAGCCCCCCCTAGGGAACTACTATGAGCAATACCATGATTGCTTTTGTGGATCAATGCAGTATATAAGTAACCAGGGTGAAGGACTGATAGCAAGGGGCTGCCTGGTATAGAGTGAGGTCATATTGTGCCCCCCTCTATACCCCCTTACCAGGACCACAATGCAACTGTACACTGTAGTGCTAAGTAGGGTTAAAGGAGAAATCCCGTATTAGAAAAAACACAGGTACTTTCTTGAAAAATAGCACCACGCCTGTCCTCAGGTTGTGTGTGGTATTACAATTCAGCTCCATTTACTTTAATGGAATTGAGCTATGAAGCCACAACCAAGCTATCAGGTTTGTCTACGTTTTGATAACCCATTTAAAAGTGGTACTGTCATAGGATGTGGAAGCATCTAGGAAAAACAGTTCAGAAACATAGTTGGAGACAACAGAAATAATTGGGATTGCTGAATGCTGAAGTGTGGCATGTAAAACATATATAACAACATTCTTAAATCTGCCAGGACTGTACTTATTATATACAATCCTAATAACCAACCAAATAATAATAACAACCAATAACAAAACTAACCAAATAATTGTCCTGTGAATTATCCTGCATAGGTGGCAGTTTTGGTTTTTTTAATCATTACTGTCAAAAGTTTAAATTAGTTGAGTTCTGGGTGGGACAGGGGGCCCAGACAAAATAAAAGCTAAAAGGGGGACCCCCTGATGCAACTTGTTCTGAGGCTGCCACACGACCACCTCCCCAAATAGTGTGTGTGTTAGTAAAATAAGGGCCCATTGCAAGGCAGCAGGGTCCATCTTCTTTCAACCTAAAATCACTTTAGGTAGGCAGAAGAAGAGGGAGGGTGGAGTCCTTGTGTCCCTCTATCTACATTTTCTGCTGAGTGCTGTGATTGTTGGCATAGGAGAGGAGAGAGCCCAGGAGGTAAGTATGCAGTCTAGCATGAGGAGCCAGCAGCAGTGACAGTGTGCTGATGGTCAGTCTGTGAGTGTGTGGGGCAGGGAATTTAAAGACACTGAAGCTGCCTATGCCTGTATTTTCATAGCCTAAGAGGCAGCAGCGTTAGTTATATATATACAGAGTAAATGTCTCAGGACACTCTTTTATATCAGAAACAAAAGGGAAAATTACATATCTGAATACCATAGCAAGTAATGGCCGCCATCTTGAAAGCCAGCATACTGGAAAAGGAGTTTTTCCAATAAGAAGGTGGTCATGTGGCATATCAAAGAGGATTTGCTTTAGAAATTCATTGCCATTACTAGATTTGCAATATCTCTTGTGGTCCAAAAGGTATCAACACAGAAAGTTGCAACAAACATAGGATCCAGCACCTTCAGCTGGAGTATTTGTATATGTCCTGCACCCCCCCCCTTCTAAGTCACCTGCAGTATATTCACATGCGAGTTGGCAGCAGATATAATGCAGATTAATTTGTGTGACATTCCGTGTGGACTTGCTACCCATTGACTGCAATAGGACTGCAAATCTGCCTTTAGCTTGCAACAAACTTGTGGGTTTGGGCCTAGGTGCAGAAAGCGTTTAGACCATCAAGTGTAAGGAGTTAAGTGGCAATTCATAGCCTTGCCTATATAGGCCATACAGGAAACAGTGGTGCATTGTGGATAGCAGTTTACTGTTTAGGAGTTGGAAAATTTGTCAACATGACTGGAATCCCTGCTTTGTACAGGGTTTCCCACTCAAAAGCAGAAAGTGTGGCAGATTTGGCGCATGTTCTGCACCTGAGCTGGAACATACAGTAATAGGCCCCACATGGTGTGAGCAGGAGGCATACACTTAGTCTCCAGCCCATTCAGCTGTAAGGAGTTGCTGTGCATCACCACCTATCTCCTTTGGGCCAGACAAAAAATAGTGATCTACATAGGTTGCTGCTTACTGTTCTCCTTACTTGCTGTGTGTTCACCCAGTGAGAAAGTAGTTAAGTGGTGATACATAGCATGATCACTTAACTCCTTTAAAGCCAGAGAGTAAGCAGTGACCTATAGAAAAAATTCTTCCTGTCGGGGCTGGAAAACCACTCCTGTCTGTGTCCTGGCCTGTCATCTTTAATTGTACTGTAGCCTCTAGGGATCACCTTATGGACCCTAAAGGCTGCAGCGCAGAGGAAGATGCTGTGGCCAAGACACAGACAGAAGTGTGGAATGTATGCTTCCTTACCAGTTTTCCAGGAAGGGGTTAATTGGGGATGCTGCTTACTATCCTTCCACTTGGTGTGCACCAGGCCCAGAAAGGAAGGGGTTAAGTGGGGATGCACAGCATGCTGGAAGCGGAGGGGGGTGAGTGTTAGACCATGTTCCCTAATTGCAGGGGTGATTGACAGGCAAAGAAGCTTCTTTATCACATGCTGCAAATAAGCTTTTTTGTCAATCACCCCTGCAGAGTGTGAACACAAGCAGAGAGCCATGGCTAGTCACAGCCCAGTCTATTAACTGAAGCCTACATAGTGGGGATTTGCATATCCCTTGCACTGGATTAAAAGGCCTGTTTCATGCATCTAAATTCTAAATAGATTTTGTTACACTGGGGGCATCGGCGTTCTTGGTCAGTTTGGCTTTATCTGCAGAGTGTGTTCATGTAATGGGTCATAAATCCAGTTGCCAGGCTTAGTCCATGTGTTTATGACTGGAATATTTTTATCAATTTGAATTTCCACACTTTGCTTTCTCTGTCATTCTGGAAGTGATCTTTGAGTATCACAACTTAGATCTGTCATTCTATGATCTGGTTCTGAAAAATATTGGCCTTCAGGGGTGTTGAGGTTTTTTTTTAATAGTGTGTCCTCACATGCCCCGCCCCCTTATCAGTCATTGGAATGGGCTGACCTACAGGGGATAGGGCCTAGATGCCAATGACGTCACAGAGGGTCAGGGCCTACAGCGCCATTGTGGTCAGGGTCAGGTGGTGCAGTGGCCGTGAAGCCCCTCCCAGGTGGCACAATCCACCAATGCTTAAAGGCATTTTTCACTCGACCAAACACCAAGAAATCTATTATAAAGTAAGGTATGAAAACTGCAGAATTTAAACTTTACAGCTGTGTAGAGAAGTTCTCATACAGAAAAAGGATGACAATATCACGTAAAGGAATTTGTATTAAAAAAAAATGGTTATCTGATTGTATGTAAAGGGGTTAGCCACTTTTTTTCTGTAGATCCTCTTGCGATTTCCCACCACGGGTGTTTTTTCTCTCACCTGTGCACCCCTCAAAAAGCTTCTTACTCTAGGTTGTATTGAAGAAGGTATTTTTAAAGTTTCGCCACTAGATGTCAGTATTTTGTATCTCTATGTCTTGCACAGCTAGGGAAGGTAATAGGTTATTGTTTTATGTGTACCATGTGTTTTAATTGACCTATAGAAGGTGCTTTCTACTTCTAACCAATCTCTTTCCTTCTTTCTTTGCACACACTTACCCCACCACTCACAGGGTAGATTACTTAGCCCCTGTAGGAAGTAAGTTACTTGGTGGAGGAAGTTTAGTCAGTTCTTATCCAGATTCTTGTAAAAGTCTAGTCTAAGACAAAAGTGTGTACAGATGCAGCTAGAGACAACCAGTTTTCCTACTACTTCAACTATAACTACTTTGCAGTGCTAAGCACCTTAAAGGGGTAGTGTGGTGTTAGACATTAGAGTAGAGGAGAAGAGTTTGTAGAGGGAGTCCTAACCCAATAAAGCAATGTACTCTTCCGGAACTTTGAGAGAATACTTGTAGAGTAAAAAGTTACTTGTACCTGTGTACTGTGTCTGACCACCTTCTGCCCTACAGTGTCGAGTGATAATAGGGTGATACAAGCCCCAGTGTTGGTTATCTGGGTAAAGCTAAGTTTGCGAGGGTGTCTTAGTTACCTGCACTCGGATATGTAGACCTTCCTTGGTAGTTTTGTCTTATCTAGGCTAGTTCCTCATGTGTCTCAGGATACTACCCTGCACTTTTTAGATTGACTCTCGATGTGGGCTAGGATGCTCCTATACTCTTCTCCTTTAAAGAGGTAGTGCAGTGTTAGACATTTATTCACCAAATAACACACATTACAAAGTTTATACAATGTTGTAATGTGTGTTATTTAAGTGAATGGCCCCCTTCCTGTGTTCCCCCCACCCCTGGAAGTGTGGTGCATTATACTGACCGCATCACTGTCGACCACGGCTGCCATCTTGGGACAATGACGTAATCTCCAGGAGGTCGGCCGGACTGCTTCAGCCGTCCCTCAGGCCGGCCCCCCTCTGGCGCGTCATCAGCTGCTCAGCCGCTTTTCTACTCTCAACTCTCCAAGCACTACTACAACTACCTCTCTACTACTCAACTTCTCCAGCACCTCCTCAAGCACAACCAAGTTCAAGCACTAAAGTCTATGTGAAGATTTATCTATTCTGCTAAAGTGTATTGTACTAGTGAGAGACTTTACAGTTGTTCTACTTTTGCTAACACTGGGACTCATCAGTTATCTTTCCTATGCACCAGCACCCATACAGACTAACCTTAAGATATTTTGCCCTGGACTGTGGGTGGCAGTACCGATAGTCCAGGTGGGCCAATTGCCACTCTGGATTTTCCAAGCCCAGGGGACCCATCACAACCCGGCAGGTTACCGACCATTGGGGAACATAGCTAGCCACATAAAGCAGGTCCCAACATCTTACCTGTGTGCTAGACAAGCACTGGCATCACGAAAATACCATCTTTGGCTGAGCTGTCAACAACACCTATACCTTTACCTCACCACACTCTCAAGCTCAGTCGGTTGAATAGGGGTCATCAGAGGACAGTAATTTTCAGGTCTCTCCAGAGATATTTGATAGGGCCCGGACTGGGCATCTCAAGGACCTTCATAGCGTTGCCCCTAAATCACAAATCTGTTGTCTTAGCTGTGTTCTCAATATTGTCTTGTTGAAAGGTGAACCTTTAGGCTATCATGAGCAATCTGGATGAAGTTTTCATTGGGAATATCTCCATATATCTCTAATTTGCTCCACTCAGCTTCTCTGAAACCTGTCCACTCTCCCTGCCCCAGTGGGACCCCCCCCCCACCCCCCTCAGCATCATGCTGTCACCAACTTTTTCCTGTAGGGATGGCATTGGGTAGGTGATAAGCAGTGCCTGCCTGGTGCCAGAAATGACACTTAAAATTCTGACCAAAATATTTAATCATGGTCCTTCAGGTGCTTTTTTGTCAAACTCTGGGACAGCTTTTATTTGTCTTTTACTGAGTAGAATCTTATTTCTCAGCCAAGACCATAGTTAAAGAGTGCTGCAGTGATGGGTGATTTTCTGGAAGTTTTTCCCATCTGCACACAGGATCTTTAGTTCTCAGCCAGAATAAGGGCTCTATTCCACAGTAACGATAATCGGCCGGATCGGCCCCATTTGGCCCGATTCGGCCGATTATCGTTCGGTGAAATAGAGAGAACGATCAGCCGATGATCGTGTCATCGGCTGATCGTTTATTTAGGGCCAGATCTAAGATCATCGTTCCCCCACCGCGCATCGCTACGGTTGAATAGCGGTGCGTGGCAGGCGACCGACGATTTGACAAGCAGCATCAGCATATATTATCTGTCTTTTTCGCGCTGTCTTCATCCCCGGGTCCCGCGCGCTCTATCTTCAGAATGACCGGTCAGCTGACGGAGCGCTCAGCCAATCACAGGCCGGGACCGCTGCGGCCTGTGATTGGATGCGTGTGGCCTGTCAGCTGACCGGCCATTCTGAAGATAGAGCGCGCGGGACCCGGGGATGAAGACAGCGTGGAGAAGAAGCCTCGACAGGTAATGTATGATGCTGCAAGGACATTGGTAACGATGTCCCTGCAGCCCTCGCTCAACGATCATTGGCCGTGGAATAGGCCCAGTAAAGAGCGGCGATCTAGCAGATCGCCGCTCGTTTACATCGTTGATCGGGCCCTTCTCGGCCCGTGGAATAGGACCCTAACCGTTGTGTTCTCGGTAACCTCTCTTACCAAGGCCTTGGTTACCTAGAGCCGGACACTCCACCAAACAAGTCCTGGTTGTTCCAAACTTTTTCCATATAAGAACTATGAAGGCCACTGTGCTCTTTGAAATGTTCATTGCAGAAAGTTTTTTATACACTTCTCCAGATTTGTGTCTGGAGAAGCAGGAGGCTCTCAGAGCTAAACTTCAAGGGTCATTGCAAAGGCTAAATACCTACGACCTCCCTCTTCAATACATTTGATACATTTTCTAAGGTTCTGTTTTCATTATTCTCATTGTGAAGTCTTGAGTACAGACTAATGGGAGAAATTGTATTTTTTTTTCTTATGTTAACACAAGGCTATAGCATAAAACAATGTGTAAAAGGGTCTGATGCATTGTATGTGTGATCATCAATATTCAGTTATAGACAAGAATCTGGGCTATTGCACAGACATAGGATTTGGTTTCATTTGCAATTTGGATTCTTGCTGATACTATATGGTTTCTAGGAATCTGCACTTTCTCTGGGGTTGTTAAACAGTGTGTCCCCAGCATCCAGTGTGTCTCAGATTACTAAGACCTACACTGCAAGACTAAACTTCCATGGAGCTGGGGGTAAGCAAGACGCAAGGAGATAAAATAGACTTGGGCTTGAAAGTAAAACTGAAACTTTTTTTTTTTAGCACATAGATCTCATAGAGGATATCCACATTTCCTGCATTGGCTTCTAATTAACATCATATACTGTACAGTAGCTATCCCTGTCCAATGAAGTGAATGTGGCTCATGTCATAGATTGCTGCAACAGCAAGCACTGATGTCACAGCATGTGTTGGCTCAGGTTTTGCTGAGTGAGTGGATATAAGTAAATATTCCAAGTTCTAGTGTAACTTTCCAGTAAACCATCCAGACAGGCTATTCATTAAAGAGAGTGAAATGGCCAGATGGCTGTGAGATTCAAATGAACTTTATGATAGCCCAATAGCCTTAAATACAGCAGGGTTCATACACAGTGTTGCAGTCAGTTTTTGGACCTTATTTTGGTCAGTATTTTTTTTTACCAAAACCAGGAGTGGAGCCAATATAAAATAAACTATAATGAAAGACTCTGAAGCTTTTCTGTGTTCTGGATTCTTTGCTAATTTGGTAAAAATATTGAGCAAATGAGCTACAAAAAAAAGCTAAACTCAAATAATCAAATAAAAAAAAATCACCAATCAACAAGATAGATAGTATAGTCCATTCTGTATGCATCAAATTACTAATAGAGATGAGCAAACCGGGTTCGGGTTCGAGTCCATCCGAACCCGAACGTTCGGCATTTGATTAGTGGGGGCTGCTGAACTTGGATAAAGCTCTAAGGTTGTCTGGAAAACATGGATACAGCCAATGACTATATCCATGTTTTCCACATAGCCTTAGGGCTTTATCCAAGTTCAGCAGCCCCTGCTAATCAAATGCCGAACGTTTGGGTTCGGATGGACTCGAACCCGAATCCGGTTCGCTCATCTTTACTAACCAAACTATTAACCCCCCTTTCGAAGAGCCAGGATACATTTTTATATTGTTCTACATACACAGCAGGGAACATTTGATAGATGATCAACCTCTGACCATAAGGGAAGGTATAATTATAAGGGTTTTCGGACTCTTCCTGGCTTTCTTTTTTTCCCTTTCTTCTTGGCTATAAACTCCATATGGTAACCTGGTTTATTGGTCATTTTACTGTTTTAGAAGTTCCCTACAGTTTTGGTGCTGCACAAACCAGTCACATGACCCCCAGAGCAGTCTTCTTCTGGTTCTCCACCATATCCGTTGCCATCCATCTATCACATGATCTGCCCTTATTATGCCGACCGCAATGTATATGATATCACTTTCCTGCCATTCCACTTTGACACTGGTCTAGTCCCTGACCTAGTCTGCAGCCTGCAGCCTCATTTTTTCATGTCTACCTGCACAAAGGCCTCTTCATAACAATGCATGCATAGTTATGGAACAGACAACAACGCAGGTCACCCACATACCTGCCCACAACCCGCTACATAACAATTCATACTGTTGCGGTAATGCTTCAGTACCATTGTAGCATCATGTTTTTTACAGTAATTTTGAAAAATAGTTCTACTTTACAGATATGTAGGATGCTAGAACTAGTGAGACTCCTTCAACCAACAAGTGTAAGTGCATAGTGAGTAGTGTGAGCTGCAAAAACAACTGAAACTGCACATCAACCCCAGGAATGACTTCTGGATTCTCACTCCTGAAGAAGCTGACTCACCCACTTCTAACCTGCTAATAAGTCCCTGCAGTGCATGGGCCACTGAGGATGAAGATAAGTTTCTTACCTCTTTCCTCTCTCCCATTTTTGGAACATTAGCAGTTTATTTAATATGCTAATGAGGTGTTTTGGTGCACAGGGGGCGGACCTACTGCCCTCAGTGCAACAATCTGTCCCGTCCTGTCCCTCCTAATAAACATTGGGACGGCGCTGCTAATATTAGGAGGGGAGGACCGTCCAGGGAAACTTACCTTTATCCTCAGCTCCCTGTACCCTATAGGGACATATCAGCAGGTTGAAAGCTTCTAACCTACTGATAGTTTCTCTTTTAATAAAGATTGGTGTGCAGCCAATTATATTATATAATTATAGAAAACACCCAAAACTCATCAGTGTTGAAATATCTTTATTTATGCATGTATCCACATTTTGTAGCACTTAACACTCAGGTTGATCAGAATCGTACAAACTTTGCATTGGTACCCGACATACCCCGGGCCAACTCTGGATTTATCTGCGCTTTATAGCAATATTCAAGAAAACAACAAATGGGGGGCATGCACAGCCAAAACAATTAATAAGGTTGGGTGCTAACAATAGGCATATAGAAAACCTATATACCAGAAGAAGCAAAGAAAGGTATATGCCATATGGTAAGTAAGCACACCACAAGTCATAAAGTAAACTCAAAAATAACAGTACTTTATTCCACAGGTACAAAAAAGAGATATAAATAATACTTATAGATCCAAAAAGATTAAAAACACTTAAAAAGCACACCAAGGGGGCGTGGCCTGACTATGGAGGAGTGAGCACGCATCTTCTGTGGGCTCCCACCTCAGAGCACCAGACAGCTTATTAAGCACCCCAAGATTACAGAGCTTCACCCCAAATGGTCGGTGGCCGTAGGAGGACCAAGGCAGGCACACTTATACCTAAGCCCCGGCCCGCCCGGGGTAGCCTGGACCGGTTCTTTTCTCCCGCCGGTCGCGGCCTACCTGCAAGGCCTGAAGCCTCCACACTCCCCGGCTCTAGAGTAACGAGAGCGGCCGCCGCCGCAGCAGCAGCAGCCGCGGATCCGTCCGTGCCGGAACTACAGTACACCCCCGCCGGTGTGAGGTGCCCCCCGGTGACGGCGGACATAGCGGTGAGAGCCCCGGCCCCGACAGCCCCCGCTCTGGCCCCCCCGAGCCCCGGCAACAGACAGACACAGGGCACAGCCAGGCTCACCTCCCGGCCCTCAGACGCGGCTTCCACAGCTCACCGGAGCCGACCGCTCGTCACTGCTGACACAGTGCCTCCTGGCCCCCACCTCGGAGAAGCGGTGCTCAGCTGCCTCCCCCGCACGGGTGCGCTGCTGACAAGCTCCTGTCTCAGGGACGTGACAGAGGCAGTGTCTCCTGGTCCCTACATTGTGGCTGCTGCACTCCTGGAGCCTCATTCTCTCCCAGCAGTGATTCCTGGTCCCAGCCTTAGTGCAGTGGTGTCCCCTTGTTCTGGACAGAGGACAGCAGAGGTGGCCATAAACCCTGCTTCCTATAGGGACATAGACTGTGCCTCCACATCAGGTCCTATCCTGGCAGTCACCATGTCTTCCCTGTCCCCTGCTGCACTTCCCTTCGCCTCCACTAGAGGCAGCGAGCCGCACCATCCTAGCTCTGCTGCATCAGTTAACCCCGTACAGGATGGCACAGAGTGGGATTGGAAAGAATATATGAAAATGCTGCCCACACGCTCGGACATGGAAAAATTTGTGGAACGCCTGGAAACCTCTTATAAGCAAGAGCTTACTTCTCTCAAGTCTGACGTGCATGCCTTGGAGGCAAAAGTTTCTGATATTGCTGCTGACCAGGTTTCCTTGACCACCACAGTGGATGATGTCCAGGCTACCCTTGCTATTCAGGAGAGGCAAATACGTCATCTTTATAGGCTTCATGAGGACGTGGAGAACCGCGGTAGGCGGAATAACATTCGCATTAGAGGACTTCCTGAAGCAACTAGAGCCGCTGATCTTGTCCCGTCCCTACAGGACTTGTTCGCATCTATCCTTAAGCGGCCGCCGGGGGCAGAGTTTGAGATTGACAGAGCTCACCGCACTCTGGGTCCTGTTTCTACTAATGTCAATCGGCCACGAGATGTCATTTGCAGGCTCCATCACTACAGAGTGAAAGAGGAAATTATGAGAGCGGTGCGCAACATGGACTTCGTGGATTTTGATGGGGCCCAATTGATTTTTCTTCAGGATCTCTCCAGAGCTACTCTAACACAAAGACGGGCCCTAAAACCCCTGCTGGAACTGCTAAGAGAGCGTGAAATTCAATACTCTTGGGGGTTTCCTTTCCAGCTGGTTGTCCGTAGAGGCGGGAGAAGATTTGAGTTACACACGCCTGAGGATTTGCCTGCCTTCTTGGTTGCACTGGATCTGCCGCAGATGACTCTGCCGGATTGGGATCCGGTCCCGCCGATAACACCGAACAGGTCATCTCGCCCTGTTGACTTGGCGGCTTCCGGGGACTGAGGACGCTTTGGAGGATAGTGGCCATGGCGCCTGGTTTTTTTTTTTTGAGGTGCCTCACTGACGCGGGTTGTATCTTTTCCTGTTTCCTAATAATGCGTCAGACTTACTGCTTATTTGGTTATAATAACATGGCTGTATAGTTATGCTGGTTTCTATGTGTGCGGGTTCTGGGGGTGGGGGGTTGGGGCTCTTGGGGAGCTTGCTCAGGTATTTGTTTGTGGGGTGTTTCTTCATATAGCATATCACGTATAGTTGTTGAGTGCATTTATGGTATATACTTAGTTTACATTCTGGTGTTCTGTTCCGGGCTTACAGACCTTCATCTGTCAGTCCGTCCCTCTCTAAACTAGACGCTTGACGCGTTGCTGTACCCAGTTGGGTCTGTCCTGGTAGTGTAGAACTACCTGGAATCGGAGGTTGTCTCTCTTGATAACCCCCCTTTTTCTGGCTGCTGGTTCGGTCTTGCTCTTTTTTCCTAGACATATTCTCTTTGTCATCTCTTTCTTTTCTTCTTTTCTCTGCTCCCTCATATTCTTTTTTTACCTTTCTTCTTCTTTTCTCCCTCTGGGGCGGGGGGTGGTGGGGACATGGCGGGGGCGGACGTCAGACTTGCTTCCATTAATGTTAGGGGATTGAATGTCCCGCAGAAACGGTCTCAGATCCTCTACTCCATGCACAGACAGAAGGTTCACATTCTGCTACTACAGGAGACCCACTTTCAGACTGCCCATGCTCCTCAGATGCGGCTCAATTACTACAATGTGTGGACACATAGTACTAATCCTGACGCCAAATCTAAAGGAGTCTCCATAGCACTGCACAAAACCTTGTCACATAAATTGCTTGATTCTCTGACGTGTCCTAAGGGGAGATATGCTTTCATTAAGATAGAGATCCAAGCACGGATTTATACTGTTGGAAATATTTACCTCCCTAATTCCCGTCAGGGCAGTACCCTGAGGGCTATTCTCCGAACGGCCTCTACATTTATAGAGGGCGTGTTGATTTTGGGAGGGGATTTCAACTTGGTGATGGACCCTTCCTTGGACACCTCCTCCGGCAAAACAGCGGTGCCACGCTCTGATTATGCGATTGCACGATCGGTCCTCGGTCTCCATAGCTTGGTGGATGTCTGGCGCATCCTTCATCCTAAGGATAAGGACTTCACACATTATTCAGATGCTCACCGTACTTATGGCAGACTGGATATGTTTTTTGTCGCCCAGTATGCCTTAACGTTTAACCCCACGGCTTCAATAGGCACTGCCTTGTGGTCCGATCATTCTCCCATATTTTTGTCATTGTCTTTGCCGGGGATCGTGCCTAGGGAATGGTCGTGGAGATTGAATGAATCGCTCCTCCGGGATGTGGTGTGTAGAGCGGCTGTTACTCAGACCATAACTGATTTCATTCATGATCACGCTGATGATGACACTGCCCTACCAATGCAATGGGAGGCCCTGAAGTGTGTTGTCAGGGGAACCTTGATTCAGCAGGGGGCTCGGATCAAAAAGGACAAAGGTGCTAAAATTGTTAAACTGGCTGGCAAAGTAGAGGCTTTATCTAGGGCACATAAACAAAATGCTACCGATGAAGCACTGACGGCATTGACGCTTGCTAGGGAACAATTGAAGGACCTCCTCAACAAGTCTTCCTCCTCTCAGCGGGAGCGCTATCGCGGCTTCCTTTACGAACATGCCAATAAGAGTGGTAAGACGCTGGCTAGACTGATTCACCCAAGGACACAGGTCACGCACATTCCTAGCCTCCTTGACCACACTGGTACTGCCATACACAATCCCAGAGAGATATCTGATCTCTTTCGCTCCTATTTCTCGTCTCTGTATAACATTAAAGGGCGCTACTCAGAGATGCCGGCAAAGGACTTGGAGGCTAGGATATCTGCATACCTGTCAGACACGAAGCTGCCTAGTATGTCTGCAGAGGTGGTCGAAGACTTGGAATCTCCTTTCTCTGAAAGTGAGCTCAGAGGAGCCATCACTGATGCGAAGGGTGGAAAAAGTCCGGGACCGGACGGCTTCACCGTTTGCTTCTTCAAAACATTTCGAGATTTGTTACTGCCACTTATGACTAGGTGCTTTAATAGTATTTCAGCAGCATGCCCATTCCCCCGCCAGTCATTGGAGGCACATGTGGTGGTTCTGCCCAAGCCGGGCCAGGATCCTAAATATTGTAAAAATTACCGTCCCATTTCACTCATTAACTGTGATCTCAAACTTTACTCCAAGATGCTGGCCAATCGTTTAAGTCTTTACATCCCCCGCCTCATCCATGCCGACCAGGTGGGATTTGTTCCGGGCAGGGAGGCAAGGGACAATACGCTAAGGACTCTCACTTTGATGTCTTGGGCCCGCCGTACGGGGTCCCCTTTGTGCCTACTTTCCATCGATGCAGAGAAGGCTTTTGATAGGGTACATTGGGGATTCCTGCGGCTGGTCCTGCGGGGAGTGGGACTCGGCCCGCTTTTAGTGGACAGAATCATGGCGTTGTACTCTGCTCCCTCGGCTCGAGTGCGGGCTAATGGATTATTATCTAGCTCGTTTGAGATTCACAACGGTACACGTCAAGGTTGTCCCTTGTCTCCCATGCTTTACATTCTATCAATGGAACATTTGGCAGTAGCCCTCAGGCATAATCCTACGATCCGGGGTGTTGTGATTGGGCAGGACCACCACAAGCTTGCATTGTATGCGGACGATCTCCTGCTCTATATTTCATCCCCTACTACGTCTCTCCCCTCTATTCTGCAGGAGTTCCAGAAATTTGGTGACCTCAGTAATTTTAAGGTGAACTTGACTAAAACTGAGGGGCTTAATATCTCCATCCCCCAAGCTGTGTTTGATACGGTTAGAGCTTCTTTCCCTTTTCAGTGGCACACAGATTTTATTGTTTACTTGGGAATTAAGCTCCCGCCGGCCCTGAGTTCCCTTTTTGATCTGAACTATACGCCCATGCTGAACAGGGTCCTCTCAGATATGACATCCTACTTCCTGAAACCGACCTCGTGGTTTGGAAGGATGGCCATTGTGAAGATGGATATTCTTCCCAAGCTACTGTATGTTTTCCAAACTGTTCCTATCGTGGTCCCGGTGGCCTTCTTCAGGACTCTGCGCAGGGCTATTTCCAAATTTATCTGGGGAAACAACAAACCCAGGATTGCATACTCCACTCTTACTCAATCCCGGTTTACGGGTGGCATGGGTTTGCCTGATCTACGTCTCTATCATGAGGCAGCTGTCTTGCGCGGAGTCCTGGATTGGGCACATTACAGGGGCTCCAAGAGGTGGGTGGACTTGGACTTCTCGATCTGCCCGATTGCGCCCTCTCTCTTGCCCTGGATCACTTTGGGGGACCGTCGGTCCCTGGCAGGCCTGTCATTTTTTGCTCCGCATGTGTTGTGCATTTGGGATAAGTGGGTAACAAAACACAGATTGTCAGTGGTTCCGGGACCGCTCTCCCCGATATTACAAAACCCTTCGTTCCAGCCGGGCCTGCAGACGCATAGATTCCTTTTGTGGGAAAGGTCCGCTTGCCCTAGAATTCGAGACTGTATGACTGGTGGAGCTATCTCCTCTCTGGTGACTCTTCAGGCTCAGTCTCCGGAGCGTCTGCTGTCCTGGCTGGAATACGGGCAGTTAGCTTCATTCGTACAGGCTCTTTTTCCCAGGGGTTCATACACCCCCACACTCACGGATTTTGACAACTTGGCTAATTCCGCCTCTCCTATCCTGCATTGCATATCCGTGCTGTATCAGATTTTGGTTACTATGGCTAATCCTGACAGAGCTCCTTTCTTTGATAAATGGGAACGCGACTTGGGTGTTCCTTGGGACGGTCAGTCTCTCCAGAAAACCTGTGAGCTTACTCATGGCATGTCCATGGCTGCTAAAGCTAAGGAGAAGAATTACAAAATCCTTTCACGGTGGTATTACTGCCCGGTCTCCTTGCACCTTATGTTCCCTGAGGTGTCCGACAGGTGCTGGCGCTGTCTTACTGAGACCGGTGACATGCTGCATATATGGTGGGCCTGCCCGGGTATCCGAGATTTTTGGGACAAGATCATTGTTATCTATAATGCTTATTCTGGAAAGACTGTCGTCAACTCCCCACAACTGACCCTGCTCTCGCAGATCCCAGGTTCTCTCGCTACAGTTAAAAAAGGAATTTTGAGACATTTTCTAACTGCAGCTAGAATGGTCATCCCCCGACATTGGAAAACACCCGTCATGCCCTCGATAGCAGAATGGCTGAGTGAGTTACGGGAATTGGGTAGAATGGAAGAGTTGATAGCAGAGGTTCATGAGCAGTCTGATAAATTTGACAAGGTGTGGTTTCCATGGCGTTTGTTCATGGACTCTGAGGCCTTCCCTGCTCTTGTGCGTTGATGGTGGGAATCTCCGGCTATAATAGTTCTCTACTGGTGGTTACGCGGGGTTCTGGCGGCTGTCCTCCGTCTGTCCCCTCGCCTCTTTCCTGATCTTTTCTTTCTCTCTCTTTTTCTGCCTCTTCTTTTTTCTTCCTAAATTTTGCAGCACTTTTATTGAAAGTATTATTTGGTTGCAGCGGCGCTACCGCGTTGGTGGTGCTTATGTTTAGAAATGTTAACATTTGGTTGATCTTTCTCTTACTCTTTTATATATATGTAAAATGAATGACACCATGCGACTTGCAGGTCGCCCTATACCAATGTTTGCTGGTTTTGTATTTGCTGTATGCTGTGTGGTTGTCAATAAAATCAGATTACACATAAAAAGCACACCAAACATGGAGACACCACGTAAGGTGTCATCCACCTTGACACCCCGTACAAGGATTATAATGTGTCCTGTTCAAAATAAAGAAGGTAAATAACCCTTCAAAAGTGAAAAAATATATATATTGCCATAAAAAATAGAATATCAAATATTATAGCAATATTCCCCACAATAAGGTATCAAATCAACAGCAAAATTCCTTCAAGCTAACCACTTTATGCCAGACAACCAAAAATAATTAATTTTAGATCTTATCAATTTCATTTTATGCCATAATGCCTTCTAATTCAACTCTGAAATATTCTTACAGATGCAGGGGACCTCTATGGGGACATACTTTGTGCCCAGATTTGCCAATCTATGTATGGGCAATTGTGAGTCACAATACAATGATTTCCTGTACCTGGTGAACTCAGAATATTAGACTCTTTAATTATTATATCAATGGTATTTTGTTTATTTGAGAGGGGACCTCCAAATACAACATTAGCACTGAGACCTTTTTTTTTTTTTTTTTTTTTTTAAAAAGGGGAAAAAAAGTGGATTGTAACAGCCTTATAACAACAGGAGCTTACAGTGTAAGTCAATATTCCGCCAATTTAGACACCCCAGGAAAAACTGTACAAGATTTTATCACTCAAAGTAACCTTATGACAAAGATTTTAAAATCTGTGTGTTCTCTCCACAATTTTGAGTATTCTAGGTGTTGGGGTAGGGCGTCCAAAGCAAAAGTCCTTACTCAAGAACACTGCGTAATCCCCCTTGCCTCTTCCTTCAGTACAAATGATTTTAGTAAAAAATGTTGTTACTGCTTACACTCCCTGTTTTAACACCATAGAAAGGATTCTGGATAAACACTGGCACATCCTCATAGTGGATTCTATTCTTAAACAGAGCCTTCAATCAAACCAATGATCACATATCGGAGAGCCAAAATTCCAAAAAACGACACTGCTTACTGCTGAAGAACTCAATTACTAAAAAAAAAAACCTTGACCACTATCCATAAATAATTCAGGAATTTTAAATGCCACACAGTGTAGATCGCTATAGATTCAACCCTGCTTCTGGGTTCAGGCTAGTTGAGGCCCCTAAGTGGTGGAGGCCCCAGGGCACGTGCCCCGGGTGCCTTCCCTTTGATCCAGCCCTGTGTAGGCCCAGGACTTGGTCTCTGTCAGATCGCTGGTAGCCTCTCCCCAGGTGAAGTTCTAAGACAGATTAAGTATTAGTTTGTTCCTGGTGATGATTTATTCTTTGTCCAGGGCCGAATTGCGGCTGATGTTTGGTTTTGGCCACTTGTGGCTTTACCGGTGATGCTTGAAGGACAAATGATGTAACTGTGCACAAATAATATTATAAGTACTTGACCTTTCTATTCATATCTATGCAAAAGTGCCTGCAATCTCATACTAAGAACAACTGGTTATTGTATTTCTGCCATCTGTATATAATCTATTTATATATTTATTATAATCTTTTTAATCATTTGTTTACTAAAATTGTGTGTTTACCATCAAGATAATTGTCAGAAGTTAGAGAACTGTGTCTGATTATTAGCATATAGGGGAGAGTTACCAAACTGGTTTAATCCTTAGGCGACCCTGGACATACCTGTACGTCCAGGACGGCCTACGTGTGTTCAGAGCGGGGCCGCGCGGCGGCTGTGCTCTGAACCGCCACGGTCCCGGGTGCCGCATGTAGCCCGGGACAGCGGCTATTAAAGTAATCAGATGCAGCTGTCAAAGTTGACAGCTGTATCCGATTACTTGAATGCAGCCATCCCTGGTGTCTAGTGGGGTGGATCGCTCCTCCGGGATGTTGTCCCGGTGGAGTGATTGACACATCCTCCTCAGTCCGGGCTCAGCTCCGTAATGGCGCTGATCCCTGCTCGGCACTCGATTACTTCCGGCTTCAGCTGCCAAAAGCAATCAAAGTGCCTATCTCATCGATCTATGCTGTATATCTATGCAGCATAGATCTCAATGAGAGAACAAAGTGCATATACTAGAAGTCCCCCAGGGGGGCTTCTAGTATAAGTGTAAAAGTAAAAAAGAAAAGTGTTGTTATTAATAAAAATAAAAAGCCCCCTCCCCTAATAAAAGTCAGAATCACCCCCCTTTTCCCAGAACGGTCGCTGTCTTACAATGTGTGAACAAGGCTTTGGAGTGTAAAAAGATCTTTGACCATGGAAGAGAAATGGAAAAATGTTTTCACTATAAAATTTGTAGAGACATTTTTTTATTTGGTCAAGCAAATCAGAGGCAATTATTGTGAATTTTCACAATTTTTGAAAGGAGCTCCATGTTTTGTTTTATTTTTACCCTTTTTGTGAGAATGTGGATAGCTGGGCCCATGTGTGGTTTATGCTTACGAATGTCTGTATTGTTATATATGCTGCCTGTCCTGTGACACCTTCAGACAGTCAGTTAGTTGACTTTATGGTCTCAGGGTTACACCTGACTTACCTGAAGTGTGACAATACAAATACCTGGACTAAGGGGGGTGGTAACAAATAACATAGAAAGGTGGGACATGAAATGGATAGCCCCTTATGTTTGAATATACCAGCCCTTTGCTCCTCCTAAAGATATCATTGTCACTTGAAAACCTGAGAAGGAAAATGAAAAATGACTGAGCAGTGTGAATTGTCTTCAGAGGCATACCATCAGTGTATCTGAATGCTGATTTAAATATATTTGATTGAAATTGATTTTGGGGATGAATAGTAATTAATAAGGCAGTGATAAACTGAATAAATTCAGAAGGTTCAAGAAAATTTACAAACAAAACAGGTATGGTAATGGTGGATTGGTGTTATTGAATTGTGTTGGGTGAATGCAAGTATGTGTTGGCAACCAATACTGAGAAAATTCCTGCATTACATATAGCTATATATCCAATGCAGAAAGAGGTGTTTGCTTTAAATTGGGTGCATATTGAAGGATATGTGTGTATTCACTCATTTAATTAGACTGAAACAATAGACTGAAGCCACATATATTTAGTTTGTATGCTTGAAATTTAAGAATAGTGTTTGATAATAAACATGTAGGTAATGAGATTAGATAGATTAGATAGCAACTGTTACATGTCCTTGCTATCAACAAAAAAACTTTCCTGGGCAGAGATTTGATTTGTTTTCTCTAAGAAGAACATTTGGATTTTTATTTTTGTGTTCTCCATTTGGTGAAGGAGCGGTGAAGAGTAAACAACATGAAAATGCACAGGACCTCATACACAGTTTCTTTGTGTAACTGAGATCAGAGCTGCCATGTTTATCTTATACAGCTCCACCATGTTTGCTTTTTGCTGTGGATTCATTGATTCATTTCTATTTCGATATTGACCCTTGTTAAAGAGGACCTGTCACCCCCGGTGACGGGGTGACAGGCTCCTGACCACCCGTTAGAGCCACCTATACTCACGTGATCCCGCCGGGTCCCGCTTCTGGAGATGGTCGGGTCACGGAGATATCGGCGCCCGAAGCCCGGCGCGCACGCTTTTCAGATGAGTCCAACACTCATAGAGAATGACAGGAGAGTCCAGCGCTCCGTCATTCTCTATGAGCGTTGGACTCATCTGAGGAGCGCGCGCTGGGCTGCAGCGGCTGAGGTCTCCGTGACCCGACCATCTCCAGAACCGGGACCCGGCGGGATTAGGTGAGTATAGGGTGCTCTAACGGGTGGTCGGGAGCCTGTCAACCCGGCATGGGGGGTGACAGGTTCCCTTTAAATCTGTCTCTAAAAACTCAGGTGTCCCTGAAGAGCTGACATCCTGAGATCCACAATGTCTTCAAAGATGCCAAGATGATGCACGAGTGCAGGAAGACAACTCACCTGGCACAGTCCTACTAAAGGGGCTCTACAGTCTGCACCTCCAGCAATACCTGCAACCCCCTGACCCATCACCAGAGATAAAGAGTAGGAGGACTGAGACAGACCGATGACCTTCTAAAGGAAGGGGGCAGATGCCTACTGAGGTTCTGGCCAACCAGGGTAGTAGTTGGAGCACAATAATTTCCTTGCTTCCCTGCACCAGAGATTTGGGTTTAAGACGATCAAAAAAAAGAAGTATTACACCAGAATGGACATTTTGGGGGACATTTATGAAGGTCGAAGCCATAAATCATGTTCCAAATCTACAGCCGTTGGAAGCAGGTGTAGATTTGGTATGCTGGTGCAGGCTTGGGCACCTGGCTTGCTGGATTTACTAAGAGCTGTGTGCCTCTTGGTGAATTCAGCCACAGAAAAGGGGGCGCGGCCTACACATCCTTGATCAATCCCCTCCTTTGTGCTACTGGACATTTGATTTTTCTATCATTATTTTTGTTTTTAAGTCCAGTTGTTACCCCACCAATTTCTGTTAGTAGCAACAGACCAATGAAAGAGAGGTAATTGGTGTAGTGTTAGTGCAGCGTTTCCCAACCGGGGTGCCCCGGCATACTGGGGAGCCGGGGGAATCCGCCAGGGGTGCCGCGGGATCCCGGTGGGAAATGTGCACTGTCTCTTTAAGCATCCCAAGAAGCTGCGGCCGCACAGTGAGCGGGCGGAACATTAAAGCGAGCAGAATGCAGGGGCAGGACCTTTCAGCATCCTCCTCCTGCATTCCCTCCCATAGGCTGCCAGCACTTCATACCAGCAGCCTATGGGACGCCGGGACGTGACCTCTCTGGCAGGCGTGATGATGTGACGTCATCACGCCTGCCGGAGGTCCCTGCGGCTCGCAAGATGGAGCCCGAAGAGGAGGAGAGCTGCTTCCTGGTGGCATTAGTAGTATATGGTGGCACCTCTGGGGCATTATTAGTATATGGGGGCACCTCTGGGGGCATTATTAGTATATGGGGGCACCTCTGGGGGCATTATTAGTTCATGAGGGCACCTCTGTGGGCATTATTAGCTCATGGGGGGAACCTCTGGGGGGCATTATAAGTTCATGGAGGCACCTCTGGGGGCATTATTAGTTCATGGGGGCACCTCTGGGGGCATTATTAGTTCATGGGGGAACCTCTGGGGGCATTATTAGTTCATGGGGGCACCTCTGGGGGCATTATTACTTCATGGGGGCACCTCTAGGGGCATTATTAGTATATGGGGGGACCTCTGGGGGCATTATTATTGTATGGGGGCACCTCTGGGGGCATTATTAGTTCATGGGGGAACCTCTGGGGGCATTATTAGTTCATGGGGGGCACCTTTGGGGGCATTATTAGTTCATGGGGGCACCTCTGGGGGCATTATTAGTATATGGAGGCACCTCTGGGGGCATTATTAGTTCCTGGGGGCACCTCTGGGGGCATTATTATTGTATGGGGGCACCTCTGGGGGCATTATTAGTTCATGGGGGAACCTCTGGGGGCATTATTAGTTCATGGGGGCACCTCTGGGGGCATTATTAGTTCATGGGGGAACCTCTGTGGGCATTATTAGCTCATGGGGGCACCTCTGGGGGCATTATTAGTTCATGGGGGCGCCTCTGGGGGCATTATTAGTTCATGGGGGCACCTCTGGGGGCATTATTAGTTCATGGGGGCACCTCTGGGGGCATTATTAGTTCATGGGGGAACCTCTGGGGGCATTATTAGTTCATGGGGGCACCTCTGGGGGCATTATTAGCTCATGGGGGCACCTCTGGGGGCATTATTAGTTCATGGGGGCATTATTAGTTCATGGGGGCATTATTAGTTCATGGGGGAAGCTCTGGGGGCATTATTAGCTCATGGGGGCACCTCTGGGAGCATTATTAGTTCATGGGGGCACCTCTGGGGGCATTATTAGTTCATGGGGGCACCTCTGGGGGCATTATTAGCTTATGGGGGCACCTCTGGGGGCATTATTAGTTCATGGGGGCACCTCTGGGGGCATTATTAGCTCATGGGGGCACAGCAGGGGATCCTACATACAGGGGGCATCCCACATTCCTACTCGCTTTACTGCACATAACACCAAACAGCGCAGTTACTATGGGAGCCTACAGGAGCCTCGCAGGTTCTGAAGAGATGAAACGTATCTGGAAGAAATCATCATGGAGGACTGCACTGGATGGAGAGGAAAAGGGAAAGTGACGCCTCAGATCAAAGAAGACGTCACCTGTGAGTCACTGTATGACCGTTTTCCTATTTTGTAGAACATTATTTAGTAGGGGTGCCCCAAGGAAATTTTTTTTTCCAAGGGGAGCCCCGAGGTGGAAAAGGTTGGGAAGCACTGTGTTAGTGTAATAATCATATAATAGTTTGGGTGAAAGATCATTTTAATGTGATGACTGTATGACTTCAAATAGCGAGGGGTGGTTTCTAATGCTAGGACTAAATTGTGGCTATTTGAAGTATATCAGCATTTTGGGTGTAGGATTATAGGACAGTTTCCATTTTACATCTTTAAAAGTCCTTCACTGACAGATGACCCAGGTGACTGTATACACAAGATTTCTGGGTCATCCAAAAGTTTGAAGAAGGCTTTCATTGATTCAATGGGGATAGTTTACAGAGCCAACAGAATGTTTAAGCAGCTCTTTCTGGTTCAACAGACTATATTATGGGGCATAGTATCTCTAAACAGAAAAAAAAAACATCAAAAAAATCTTATATAGTTACTTCAGGATGTGCATTGTCCCATTGTTTGAGTATTTCCCTTTTAAGGATTAGAACTGGCCATTCTATTCTTTAACATGAGGTAGTACAAACAAACACAAGAAGAGTGAATTCTTAGTCCAACACCAGGTTGTATTAAGATTATTGATTCTAACTGTGTCTAAAACCTGTGAGTTCCAGCCATCTGGTAGGGAAGTTTGGCCCTTTGGTGTCCCGACCAACATGTAGGCTCGGGACTTGTTCCCTGTCATTTGCCAATTTGCAGCTGATGTTCGGTTTTAGCCACTTGTGGCTTTGCCGGTGGCTGATGCTTGCAGGACAGATGATGTTACTATGCACTAATGATATTGTAAGTACGTAACCTTTGTATTCACATCAATGCAAAAGTGTCTAATTTCATACTAAGAACACCTGGTTATTGGATTTCTGCCATCTGTATATAATCCTTTCATTTATTTCTTATCATCTTTTTAATCATTTCTTTAACCCCTTAATGATGCATGACAGGTATACCCGTAATGCGGCCGTTAAGGGTAAACAGAGAGGGCTCCCGGGATGAGCCCTCTCAGAAGCCCGCGGTCCCCAGTTGCTATGTGCAGCCAGGGACCGCGGGTATTACCCGCCGCGGACGGCTAATTAACTATTCAAATGCAGCTGTTAAAGCTGACAGCTGCATTTGGATATTACATGTGGCCCTTGTCCCTGGTGTCTAGTGGGGGATCTCCCCCCCGCGATGCGATCGCCGACGGGAGATCCGTTCTAATGAGCCGGCCGGGGCTCAGTGTCGGAATGACCCTGATGCCGGCTCGGCAATCCACTTAGATGGTCTGCAGCAGACCATTATAATAGAGCACTGATCTGATGGATCGGTGCTCTATTATATACACTCACCGGCCACTTTATTAGGTACACCATGCTAGTAACGAGTTGGACCCCCTTTTGCCTTCAGAACTGCCTCAATTCTTCGTGGCATAGATACAACAAGGTGCTGGAAGCATTCCTCAGAGATTTTGGTCCATATTGACATGATGGCATCACACAGTTGCCGCAGATTTGTTGGCTGCACATCCATGATGCGAATCTCCCGTTCCACCACATCCCAAAGATGCTCTATTGGATTGAGATCTGGTGACTGTGGAGGCCATTTGAGTACAGTGAACTCATTGTCATGTTTAAGAAACCAGACTGAGATGATTCTAGCTTTATGACATGGTGCATTATCCTGCTAAAAGGAGATGTTGGGTACATTGTGGTCATAAAGGGATGGACATGGTCAGCAACAATACTCAGGTAGGCTGTGGCGTTGCAACGATGCTCAATTGGTACCAAGGGGCCCAAAGAGTGCCAAGAAAATATTCCCCACACCATGACACCACCACCACCAGCCTGAACTGTTGATACAAGGCAGGATGGATCCATGCTTTCATGTTGTTGACGCCAAATTCTGACCCTACCATCCGAATGTCGCAGCAGAAATCGAGACTCATCAGACCAGGCAACGTTTTTCCAATCTTCTACTGTCCAATTTCGATGAGCTTGTGCAAATTGTAGCCTCAGTTTCCTGTTCTTAGCTGAAAGGAGTGGCACCCGATGTGGTCTTCTGCTGCTGTAGCCCACCTGCCTCAAAGTTCGAGGTACTGTGCGTTCAGAGATGGTCTTCTGCCTACCTTGGTTGTAACGGTTGGCTATTTGAGTCACTGTTGCCTTTCTATCAGCTGGAACCAGTCTGCCCATTCTCCTCTGACCTCTGGCATCAACAAGGCATTTCCGCCCACAGAACTGCCACTCACTGGATGTTTTTTCTTTTTCGGACCATTCTCTGTAAACCCTAGAGATGGTTGTGTGTGAAAATCCCAGTAGATCAGCAGTTTCTGAAATACTCAGACCAGCCCTTCTGGCACCAACAACCATGCCACGTTCAAAGGCACTCAAATCACCTTTCTTCCCCATACTGATGCTCGGTTTGAACTGCAGGAGATTGTCTTGACCATGTCTACATGCCTAAATGCACTGAGTTGCCGCCATGTGCTGATTAAAAATTAAGTGGTAACGTGCAGTTGGACAGGTGTACCTAATAAAGTGGTCGGTGAGTGTACATAGCATTGATATCAATGGGAGATCAGTGCTGTGTATATAGAAGTCCCCCAGGGGGCTTCTGATTACTGTTGGTGAAAACAAAATAAAGTGTTTTTATTAATAAATAACCCCCTTCCCTAATAAAAATCCAAATCACCCCCCTTTTCCTATTTTATAAATAAAAAAATAAACATGTTTGGTATTGCTTCGTGCATAATCGCCCGAAATATTAATTTATTTAATTCATGAACCCTCATGGTAAACGGCGTAAGCGCAAAAAAATTCCAAAGTGCAAAATTGTGCATATTTGGTCGCATCAAATTCAGAAAAATTGTAATAAAAAGCGATCAAAAAAAGTCGCATATGCGCACTCAAGGTACCAATAGAAAGAACACATCATGGCGCAAAAAACGACACATCAGACAGCCCCATAGACCAAAGGATAAAAGCGCTATAAGCATTGGAATAGAGCGATTTTAAGGAACGTTTATTTTCTGTAAAAGGTTTTATTTTTTTACGAGCCATCAATTAATATGAAAGTTATACATGTTGCATATCGTTTTAATTATACCGACTTGAGGAACATATATAACAGTCATAAAATAGTCAAACAGTCATAAAATAGTCAAACAGCTTAAAAACAAAGCCCTCTTAAAGAAAAAGAATTCCGTTTTTTTTTTTTCAATCTCACCGCGCATATAATTTTTTTTCTGGTTTCGCAGCATATTTTACGCAAAAATTCAACCTGTCATTGCAAAGTACAATTAGTGACGCAAAAAACAAGGGCTTATGTGGGTCCGTAAGTGTAAAAATGCAATTGCTATGGCCTTATATACACAAGGAGGAAAAAACGAAAGCGCAAAAACGAAAATTAGCCTTAAGGTCCTTAAGGGGTTAATAAAATAAAGTTGATCTGAACCGCTTAGTAAATAAACGTTATCTGCAATGGGGGTCATGGGGCCAGGCCTTAGGAAAAGACCAAATAAGTGGGCATACCTGTCACAAAAGCTTAGTAGTGGGCACATAGAACTAGCACTGTTTCTGGCCATAATATGTATTTTGAACGTGGCATTTTTATTAGATGAAAGGCTTAATCTGTAGTTTTCATTTGTTCCCAAGCTAGATACATGAAAGATTGTTGGCAGAAAAGGACCACCTGGTCCATCTAGTCTGCCTTTCTTACCTCTCACTATGTGACCTTATTTTTGTGTTCAGGTTCTTTGGGTCCTTAGTGACCATTAAATTCTCTTTTTAATCATCAGCCTCCGAAAATCATACCTTTTACTTTTTACTTTTTAGTATTGCCATTTTGGGGTTCATGTATTTTATTGATTAACTTTTATTAAGCCTTTTTTGGGGGGATAATGGAAAAATTTATTCTTTTTTTATATCAAATTTATTCTCTATAGTGTACAGTAAAAATAACAAAATAACTATATTCTCTGGGTCACTATGATTACGATGATACCATATATGCATAGTTTTCTGTTTAAGCATTACTACTTTGGCACAATGGAAAAACAATTTTCCTAAAAAAATCCCAAACTGTTGCCACATTTCAAGATCAATAGCGTTCTTATTTTTCTTGTGACACTGGCTGACCAGTCTGTGGCTACACATAACTATACGTAACAAGCTTTATTTTTTTTTTTTACATCATTCTCTCGTAACCAACAATAACCAAACAGTACAGATTAACTCATCGGTTATTTATCTTTTATGTTTATACAGTCCTATCTTTGTTTGCAGAACATCGAGGTCACAAACCTAAGATGAACTTTGCTCCTTTGTGAACAAATTTGATTCCATTCAGTTATGTTTAAACTTGCTGCGTCTATTGTCACTAAGTAACTTTCATAAGAAAACAAAATAGTGACCAATTGACTAGTGAATATGAGATGACAACAGTTATAAATAAATCATTTTTTGAGTGTAGATCCGTTGCTGACAGTTGCAGTGGGGCCCGGCTATCACTGACAGCCGGGACCTGCCACGGATTGCACGGGCACACTGTCTATGCCTGTGTCAACCCATGGGTGTTACTGTACGTCCATCTACAGTAAGTCACTGCTAAAGTGGATGTAGAGTAAAGCCTATATGCAGGAATAGGTTAAATTAACACTTGGTGGAAGCTCCCCATCTTCCTGGATGCATGCACTCTACCTCTTCTACCAAAAGATATTCTTCTTACCTAAACCTACCATGAGCTGAAGTAAATAGATAATGTACACGAAGCTCAGTTTGTGGATAAGTTGTATTGAACTGCTAAATATCACTGAAGGGAAATGATAATATCAGGTTATAGCATTTAAAGGGATATTCTGCTAAAACATAACGTTTCATACGTTGTTGCCCATGGTGAGACTAACAATTCATTCCATAATTGTTATTATCAATTCAATCTCCTTCCCCCAGTTCTGAAGTGCTGTTTCTGCCGAAGACTGAAAAAGCTTTGTGAGTTTTTTTTTTTCCATCTCCCCTCCTCCCTTCTGAGACAGCTAATGTATACAAGTCCCTATCTGCAATTTTGTAGGAACTTTTCAATGCCCTATCTGCAACTTGATCTCAGATTACCCCTCCCAGCATTACAAAGAAGCTACAAAGTTGCAGATACAGCCATTCAGGAACTTGTTTATCTCAGCCGCCTCAGAAGGGAGGGGGAGGGGGAATCAGAAAGCAGCAGCTCAGAACTGGGGGAAGGAAAAGAAGAGTAGAAAACACCAAGTATGGAATGAATTGTTAGTCCCACCCTGGGCAGCAACATTTGAAAAATTATGTTTGAACACCACTTTAAGAGGTCAGTAACATCATGGCCTGGTCACTGACTGGCTAAGCGGTCAATCACTCACCTGGGACATGATGTTGCAGCTTGAATATGGAGAAATGAATTGGGCCCTTACAAAATGGATTTGAACATTTTTATGTAAGTTTTCTGCTAAATTTCTATGACTATGTTTTTTAAAAATAAAAAAGGTCACACTCGAAAAAACTTCACAAATGATTGCTGAAGGTGTTAACCAATATAAATCACAAACATAAAGTACAAAGTGTAAAAAAACAGGCTTAGAATCACTTGGTTAAGTTTAAGCATCACAATGTTATTAGCACATAATGAGACAGTTTTTTTTTTCTGAATTTTCTGATTTGTAACAGTACGTATATTCTATCTTGGCTCAGCAGAGCAGACAAAGAATGGAAAACAGAATGTAAAGGTCAGTGTGTATAAGAACCCAGTCTTAAATCTGTTGGATAATCGCTGAGGAATGTACACTTATGACTGTGTCATGGAAACTTAGGATTTAGAATTGAAATAAATGTGTAAGCATAAGCAAATGAAGTTTGCATAGGAAGAATTAATGGTATATAATACATGTATTGTAAGGCTGGGTTCACACTGTGTTTTTGAAGTCCGTTTAATGGATCCATTTTTAAATAGTTACTTTTAATGTGTTACTGTCATTATAACTTTCAAAGTCTAAATTATCTGCAGACGTGATATAAAGCAAGTTTGCAATTTACATTCATTTTTTTTTTTTTTTAGTTATCATGGAAAACACTGCACTTCCTGTTTTCTGACTCTTTCTTTCTCAAAGAACAGGAAACAGTAAGAGAAAAGGAAGTCCTGTGTATCCTAGGCCATCTGAGCGCTCACAGAGAGAAGGCAGTCATGTGACTGATGGACACACTGAGCCGTGACTCTCTGTACTGGGCGGAATTCCTGTGTTTAGTCTGGTTTTTTTTGACCAGCACAAGTCAGAAAATCTGCCTTCAGGAGACTGGGCCTGGATTTCTGGTAAGTTCAGCTTTGTTTTACAGCATGATAACATAAAAAAAAAATAGTTAATGTATTTGTATTTGCTTTATTTCACATCTACAGTTAATTAAGATAATGAAAGTTATAACAACTGTGACATTTTAACTTACAGGAAAACATGGTCAACCACGTTTTTGCATATGCTAAAAAAAAAAAGGATCCGTTTCAATGTTTTTTTTTTTTATATCGAAGGTCAATGGAGAAACAGATCTAAGCAGATGTACACAATTGCACCCGTTTTTGCATCCTCCCCCCCCCCTCATAAAATGTGCTTAATTATCAAATATTTTGCATTATGAGACAGAAAAGACATGCAATGAGCGGGCGTTCACTGTGAGTTTGAGGTTGTAGAAAATATTTTGGATTAAGGAAATATGCAATACTAGATTAGGCAATATGCAATAGGCAATACTAGATTTATATTTCTCTTCCCTCTCTATTCTATATAGTTTCTTCCCTTTTTTCCTCCCTGTCTGCCACCTCCTAGTGAATGCTGAACATCTTCCATGTAATGGTCACCTTTCACCAGCAGATGGCAAACAGCATTACATGGAATGTGACTGTGTATAAGCTGGAGGAGAAGAGCAGTGGCGGGAAGCCAAGGGGGCAGGGCCTAACCATACGGCTTTCCCCCTTTGTGTACGCCTTTGCTTTCACTAAAAGAATCAGTGTTGACAGCGTTGCATTTCTCCCTAACCCACATATTAATGGCTAGCTATCTTTTCACCTTGTAGAACAACTTTTATTAGTCAGGAAATTAAAGTAATTGATTACAATGATATTTCCTACATCACAGCTAAAACAAATCTATAGTGTGAGAGCAAAACATCTGTATAGATTCTGCTTCCTAATATGAATCCTGGCTTATATGTAAAAACAGATGTATTGGGAAATGGTACTGTCCAGAGACCAAGTGCACTGTGCCAATACAGCTGTGTAGAATACACCTTGCTCATGTAGGCAAAAAACATCAGCAAAAAATACCTCAAAATCAAGGTATTTGCTGTATGGTGCTTCATTGTTTTTTTTTTTGCATTTTCTGGTGGAACTGCTCTGAAAACAGTGACAGGTATACATGTGGCCATCGTGTCAGAGTGTCCTCTGTGTATCTGAGATAACAATAATATCATGTATCAGTTAACATTTCGAATGCCATAGTGAATGTGAGGATGCATATGTAACAGTTGGTATTCATTGCTTGGTGTAAGTAGTAGTTTTGGGGATTGAGTGTACAGCAACATTTATCCTACCCTGCCGGGCTCTGGGATCTCAGCTGATGGATTGGCCACTCAGCCAGTTACTGATTGACTGAGCGGCCAATCCATCAGACGGGACAGGCCTTTTCCTCCGAGTTGTGACGTCATCACAACTCAGGGGAAAATGCCTTTTAGTGGAGGTCCCAAGGCCGGTTCCGCCCCTTACCGAGGGCACGAGGAGAGGTAAGTTTCTACATGTAATCAATTTCCCCCCTGCCCCTGCCGGCTGCCACATTTTAGAAATCCCCGGACTTCTCCTTTAACTCTGTCTGAATAGCCAACTGAATTATAAGTGATCACAATCCCCTTATGAATGGTATTGAATATTCATGAGGAAGAGCATTGGGAAAGGTCTATTAGTATTAGTGTGGTGTCCCACCACGGGTGTTGCTATTGGTTATGCCCCTCGCAAAAGCCTGTACTTTTGTATGTAAGTGGTGATGTAGTAGTGATAAAGTTTCGCCACAAGATGTCGCTATTGTAAGTATATGCACTTAGGTATTGCACAGCTGTAGAACTGAAAGGGTTGTTGTTTGTTTGTATGTCATATGGATCTGTAAACCAATGAGCGTGTTCTCTTCTGTCCTATCATTTCTCTCTTTACTTTTCACATAGTCACTCTTCACCCATTCACAGCACACCTTACCGGGCCTGTAGATAGAAAGTCACATGGGTAAAAGAAGTGTAGAGGTCTTTTTTCACTAGACTCTGTAGAGGAGGGTCAAAAGCCAGAATGCTCTCTATAGAAGTCCAGTTGGGCCCTGGCCCTCCGCCAGGTCCCCAGTCTCAGTGTACAGTCTAGAACCAGAACCAGGCACATGAAGCTAACCGTTTCTTCTTCAGTAAGTCCACTCAGCACTATGCAGTGTTAAACCCTTCACTAGAGAGGACAAGTCAGAGACCATCTCAACCCATGCCATTGACAAGGAGAGTCATAGTGCAGGACAGTATCAACAAAGCAGAAGGCTAGGAACTCATCCGGAAAGAGCAAAGTTGCTAGAAGCCTATGAACTCTATCTCACAGTGCGGGTGTCAGCAGGGAACCCTCAGCATTCCGCTCATCCCAGGTAACAAGGTCTGGGGCTTGTGTCACCCACTAGGACGGGTCCCCCAAAACTGGTAGGGCAATAGTTGGTGCGAAGACCCAAGAGTTAAAACACAGGAACAAGTTTTCTCTCTTTCTACTAAGTATTCTTCTATGCTCCTCCAACATCCCAGCAGAGCACAGTACTAATTGGGTTGGGACTCTCACGACATCCTCCTCTCTACTCTTCTGATTCTCTACTCTCAGCACGCAACTCAGTCCGCACGACTGTACTACTCCCTATCTGCTCACTACAGGTCTGGATCCTAACTTATCAAGTGTCTTATTAAGTGTGAAGTATTATTTCAAGGCAAAGCTGTATTATTTGCTGTACACCAGTATTTTCCAAGTAAAGCAGATCTTATTTGTAATAAAGAGACTCTGTGATTCCTCGCCCCACACCAACACAGCACACAAGCATTCCTTGGGTTATCTCCCCTTTCTGTGGGTGGCAGTGCCGATAGTCCGGGTGGGTCATTATTCCACTCCGGACCACCCTGACAACAGCCCAAGGGACCCCGCAACAGCCGGGCAAGTCACTGACCACAAAGGAACAAGGTATAACCAGCCCTCCAAACTAAAAGCAGGTGTGCCATCATACCTGTGCGCCCAACTGGCACTGGCGTCACAACATAACATCATTGGGCCCGGATATATCTCGGCTGACCCCCATAGAATTAGCGTCACACTTTAACATCTGGCAAGTGACCAGCCGTCCCTCGCCATACCACCGCAGGGGGTCACCACATTAGTGCAGATGCTCTGTATATGACCCAATCCACACATATCGGATAACTTGATATCTGAGAAGGTCGGTATAGAAAGAGTCTATTGTGGCTTTACCCCTGCATAGTTCACCCTGACATTACCCATCATCACGCGTGGTTGTCATTTATATGTTTTAGTGGCATGTTTAATACTTTTAACCATTATAATAAAAGTGAGGTTTTAGATGTGATACGCCCAATAGACAGACTATTCTGTGATATGTGCTCTGAAAACAGAGATTACTTCTTTTTCCAGCACTGTTTATTGAAAACTACATTCTTCTTTGAACATTTCCCATTGAAGTCAAAATAAGATTGCTGTTTGCCTGTGTAAACATACCCGTACACATGTGAGCCGCGGGAGCCCACTCCCAGTGAGTAAAACATCAAATTATATAACAGTGCCGGATAGTTTAGCATTTGTACAAGCAACACCATAAACACCAGCTGCATAAAAACATGCTGTGGATATAAGAGATGGCTGTATCCATGTCTTCCAGGCAGCTGTAGCCCAGCATCCAACTTCTTTAGCCACCAGTAATCCTATGAAGAGCATTTGGATTCGGATTAACCCAAGCATGCTCAAGGTTTACTCATCTCTACTGGTGATGGTTTACACAGTAACCAATTACAACTCAGGTTTTGTATCCTAATGAGCGCTGGTAAGATGAAAGCTGAGCTGTGAGGAGGGATGGGGCAAGTTCTAAATAACTCAAATGACATTGTAGATATGGTAGGGCAGCAATACTAAACTGTATACACACTGGTTTTTGAAAATTTTAAAGAGGACCAATCAGCACGTTTGTGTTGATTCGGCTCCCAGAATGCTTGTACAGATCTCCTAGCCAGGTCTCCTATGATGTCAGGGGTTCCCAGAATGCTTGTGAGCTTCATGATGGGTAAAATGCCAGGCAGGAAAAAAGCTATAAACTAGTCATCTGGGCTGTGACTAGTCACGGTTCTCTTTTCTGTCAGTGCGCTCTGTGGGGTGATTGACAGGCAAGGAGGACTATTTTACTTATTGTGGGTTAAAAAGTCAATTGGGTGGTCCTACTCAGTGATTGACAGTTCTTTTTACCTGCCCACTTACACACAGAGAGCTGTCAATCTCTGAATCGGACCACCCACATGACTACTTAGCCCAGAATGAGCAGAGACTTACATGGATAAATAACCAGTTATCCTGGAACTTTTCCTACAAAACTATGTATCAAACTGCTGAGCTCCTCCTGCTACATAACATGATTCCTGCAGATTGGACTGTATTTACAGTCTGACAGGTTCCCTTTAAAAGTCTAGGGAGAAGTCTCTGATTGACCATGCTGCTGTCAGCAATCAGGGACAGGGGAACAATGTCTGGAGGGCAGGACATGATGGGGGTTGTAGTTCTGCAACTTGGAGAGCTACAGATTGGGGAACATAGTCCACATAAGCCCCCCGGTAATGCTCACCTCTTCTGGCTCCTGCTGTGCTCCAGTACTCTGTTCTCCTCTGGTCAGGTCTGGATGCTGTGTAATGTAGGCAGAAATAATCGTGCTCAGCCCACATCAAACAGGAAGTGGCGAGTGGCAGGACAGGAAGTGGAGGGCTCCTGCCAGCAATCAGCTGTTCAATTTTTTCAGAATTTATGCTGATAGAGTTCAATAGAGGGAAAGCAACCTGCAGGCTTGTTAATGGCAGTTCCCCAAACTGGCTGTCATTTTCAGAGCCAATTCGGGAGAACTACAGCGTAATAGCACCCCCACCCCTCCCCCCAGGTACAGGCCAGGTTGCAATTGCAGTCCAGGGCAGAGGCCGTAATTGGACTCGATTACAAATATATAAATCTATGGGTTGCCTATTTAAAAATGATTTTCAGTAGAATACCCCTTTAAAGCAATAAAAAAAAAAAAAAAAAACTTTACGAAGTACCCCTTTAATACAACCCACTGGAACGGTCCAAGAAGTAAGGAAGTGAAGGAGGAGCTGCTGTCTCTACAAAAATCTCCCATAACAAACACACATGTCTGCGTCCTGGGAGCTCCTCATCTGAACCAGCTGGTGTACTCTGCAGGGACACTCTATACTCCACCTCTATGACAGCTTGCATGAATGACACATTGATAAAGCTATATCTCTCATAAGGATGCCCTTAATGCCTGCAAAGCAGAACAAACTGACATCTCCATAATCGACAGGAATACACAAGTTACAAAACAACTTGGCTCTAGAATCATGCCCAGCTGAATAAGCACAAGAATCCAGGGTCAGATCCTAAGCTGTGCACCACACCAGAGCTGCTGCCGCTGCCAGGGCATGGAGGGTTTGTTTAACTATGTGGGACATTTTGGAAGGTAAGTTATCTTTACATTATTTTTAGTATATTATGCACTAAGTTATTCCCTGTAAGTTATGCACAGTGGGGGAAGGGCGGAATCAAAGCAAGAAACTGGGAACAAGTTTGGAGCTGTATAGTGCAATGTTGATAGAAAGAGCTGATTATAACATGAGAAGCCGGTGCAGTATTTTCAGTTTATATGAGAGAGCTATTGTTAGACCAGGGATAGAGGTTATAAGTATTTGGTGTGCAGCATGAGGAGTATGAGAACACAACCTGAAAACAAGCAGGACAACTGCTAATAGACTCACCATATGTATAAGCAGCACAGCAGGCAATGTAAAATTATAGAGCAACTGAACTATAGTAGTTTGTAAAGTATCAGTCCTGTCTTCTTCATATGCAAGAAACAACTTTTCTTTTTTTTTATGTCGTGTTTTTACATATCATTGTATCTAACAATAGCTATATAACAGAAAATAATACTTATTCAACAAGTTGTTTTTTTTTTATTTATATTTTTATTAAATTTGATAGAAATTTTCAACAACAACAGGCCTATAAATGGCCCACATAGTAACTATTTTAAACACAAACAAGTTCTAAATGTATTGAAACCACTGGATAAAAGGTATATTCTAAAGACATTAGGCATGTGACATCTTTAACTCTGTATATATGTGGAACATAGACATTTTTTTCCCAAAAATATGTTTTCCTGTCAGTATATTAATAGGAATATTATTCATAATGGCGAGTTCGATAGCCAGATGCAGCTAAGAGTCAGATTACTAAATTGCAGAGATTTTTAAATATCTGCAGTCAACATATAAGACCGGCCAAAGCTGGCACACTGCCTTAGTTGGCTGGATTGATGTACCCAGATGCAGCCAGGGCCAAGGCTGATGCAATTCAATACAACATTGCTATGCTGGTGCAAATGACATACTAATATGTGTATAAACCAGGCCCTGATTTATGTACATTACAGCACTCCACTCCCCAAAACGACACACGTGTGACCTGAGCCTTACCGGATCTATGTCGTTTTGGGAGTGGAGTGCTGTATTGCATTTGATCCCGTTGAGGATATCATAGGAGAGGCTGCGGTCCTGTGATACTCAAACGCTGGAAAGAGTGTGCCTTGTCTTTGCACAACAACTTATGGTGAGCGCCCCCGTTTGCCCTCGCCCTCTGGTCCACTTTGCTTTTGGAAATCTGCACCACCGGAACGCGTGCTTTTTCTATTTTTGTAGAGGCACAGGATTGTGCAAGGACAACCAGGAACTCATAATCTCAGTTCTTACATCCCATCAACTCTGGTACATTAGAAACTGTTAGATGCAAGCCGTTTCCAATATACTCTGTGAATATATGTCGTAAGTGGCACCAGAATGTATTAAAGTGTCATCATAAAAAAAGTTTGATGTTGTTGAGACATGTGAGACGTTCATCCTGCGCCCTGACTAGATGCTGCGGCACCACGCACCCTACCACACCACTGTTGTACTATATATTTTGCCTTCCTTTTCAACAGACCCCAGGTACACATATTTCTATAAACTGTACCCATACCTGGTCCCCCACATCTGCGGACTCCAGGACACTTTAGCATCATTAAAGGGGTAGTGCACAAAAAAAAAATTTCTTTCAAATCAACTGCTGCCATGAAGTTCCAGAGATTTGTAATTTACTTCTATTAAAAAATCTCAAGCCTTCCAGTACTTATCAGCTGCTGTGTGTCCAGCAGGAAGTGGTGTTTTCTTTCCTGTCTGACACAGTGCTCTCTGTTGCCTCCTCTGTCCATGTCAGGAACTGTCCAGAGAAGGAGCAAATCCCCATAGAAAACCTCTCCTGCTCTCCAGACTGGAAATAATACCACTTCCTGCTGGGCATACAGCAGCTGATAAGTACTGGAAGGCTTGAGATTTTTTAATAGAAGTAAATTACAAATCTCTGGCACTTCATGGCAGCAGTTGATTTGGAAGAATTTTTTTTGGGTGCACTACCCCTTTAAGACAGACCTTTCTTTACAATGTACCCATACCTGGTCCCCCACATCTACGGACTCCAGGTCTGCTGGCACATAGCCTCCCATAGTGGGTGCTCACAGCGGCTTTATTTTCAATTCGTATAACTTAACATCCATGACTTATATACTTTGAAGACTGACACCCTTCTGTCCTCAGCGATAAGTAGGCTTTGGCATGACTTGGAATTTATAAATCCACGAAAGTCCCAGGACCCTTTTGGTCGTCACCTTACGACAACCTAATGCACTGATTATATAAGTTGCGGTATTAGGCACAAGAGTAAGACTGGAGACATTGGGGGAGATTTATCAAACATGGTGTAAAGTGAAACTGGCTCAGTTGCCCCTATCAACCAATCAGATTCCACCTTTCATTTTTCAAAGAGTCTGTGAGGAATGAAAGGTGGAATCTGATTGGTTGCTAGGGGCAACTGAGCCAGTTTCACTTTACACCATGTTTGATAAATCTCCTCCCTGATGAACCCATGGGAACACAATGGGGGAAACACATCGGAAGTGGAACTAAGCTCTGTCTCTAAAATAAGTCATAAAACTAACTAAACTACCACTATCAGTGTACCTAAGTGCTTTGACTGTCCTGACTACATGTACAGCTATATTAGTGACTTGCACCAAGGGTGACTCTCCTACACAATCTAACGGTCTCCCAGAGATAGGGATATCCTGTCTGGTGCAGGGGACAACTGACCCAGCGGCTGCCTCGTACAATAGGCAGAGTATAACAGGGTCATAACTCAGCTCCTTTTTCTAGGGATGCTTGTTTGCCACTCCTCTGCCACTCATCTTCTCATAGAGACATGTCAGAATATTTGATCGATCTGGGTCTGAGTGTTCAGACCTGTACTGATTGTGAGAATGAGCCGGGAGAAGACTCCGCTAAGCATGGTTCTCTCCCGCCCCTGTGTTACGTGATAAGTCGGGCTCTTAATGTAAGTCCATGGAGCTCTATACTTTTCACTAACACAGAGCAGGCCGCGGATCAATCAAAACTTTTGACATGTGTTTTACATGTCAAAAGTTTTTTAGACTATATTCACACTATGCATAGCAATGGACGCTGTAAAACTGCTGGCTGCCGGAATACATTAAGGATGTTCCTGCAGCTGATAACTCTGTATCAGCTGCAGGAACATTCTTTTTTTAACATTGACTTGTGGGCACCATCCGATGTGCCCGCAAATCAATTAACCATTCACTTCAATGTAATGTGCGTCCGTTGCCGCACATTACTTCGTGTAAACAGCCATTATTTCCAGATGCTGTTCATTGAACAGAATCTGAAAATAATAGGCATGTACATTATTTTAACGTCCGTTCTAAAGAACGGGTGTTAACATCACAATGTCTGAACACAGCGGGTGGCATTGCATTGACTTTAATGCAATGCCGTCCATGCAATAAAGAACGGACGCTGATTCCATTGAAATCAGTGTCTGTTCTTTACTCAAAAAGGACTGTGTGTGAACAGGGCTGGCCTTAGGGTAGATGGCTCCCTGTGCGGAATTTGATTTTGGTGCCCTCCCCCCCACACGCACAGACTACTCAACGACACAGCGCAATCAGAATCCACATGATATGAGGCCAGAATGTACACAGGGTGTGAGCTCTATACTTGTAGTGCGCCACATACTGCCCACATAAACCCCTTTAAGGGTACACTCTAAGTATCCACACACAGTATAATGCCCTCAATGCTATCTTACAACATTGGTGACACTAAATATTACCACCATACAGTGATTACATATTGCCTCCATCCTGTAACTGAACAAAACAGAAAAACATTACCAATGATACCATTACATAATACCGCCACACCATGACCACTATCACTACAGACCCTTTAAGAGAGCGCAGTTACATCCAGTGACTCACAGGAGGCGTATTCTCTGATCAGTCGTTAACTTTTTCTTTTTCTCTCCATTCTGCCTGGGCCATCTTGCAGTCCTCTCCTGGCCATGAATCCTCTCTCCAGAATCTGCCAGAGAAACATTTTAGGTTACTTGCTCCAGCACATATAATAGTTAGATGCCCCTATATAGTAGTCTGACCCCTCTGTGAAGCCCTTATATAGTAGATGGCCCCATCTCTGCAGTTTATAGTAGGTGCCCCCCCTTCTGCACCATCCCCTATAGTAATGCCCCCCCCCAGGCCCCTATAGTTAGTGGCCCCCTCTGTGCGGTCCCCTATCGTAATGGCCCCATGTGCTCTGCTGTTATTAATGCCCCCCGTGTGCTCCCCTTATAGTAATGACCCCCGTGTGTTCACCTAATAGTAATGCCCCCCCGTGTGCTCTGACCATAGTAATGCCCCCTCCCCATGTGCTCTCCTTATAGTAATGAACCCCCACATTGCTTCCCTTATATTATTGCCCCCCTCCTCATGTGCTCTCCCCATAGGAATGCCCCCTCCCCCTGTGCTGTCCCCATAGTAACCCCCCGTGCTCTCTCTATAGTAACCCCCCCTGTGCTCTCCTCATAGTAATGTCCCCTCCCCATAGCAAAACCCCCTGTGCTCCTCATAGTAATTCCCCCCTGTGCTCCCCATAGTAATCCCCCCCTGTGTTCCCCATAGTAATCCCCCCTGTGCTCCCCCATAGAAATCCCCCCTGTGCTCCCCATAGTAATCCCCCCCTGTGTTCCCCATAGTAATCCCCCCTGTGCTCCCCCATAGTAATCCCCCCTGTGCATCCCCCTAGTAATCTCTCCCCTTGCTCCTCCATAGTTATCCCCCCCCCTCTGCTCCCCATAGTAATTCCCTTCCTTTGCTCCCCATAGTAATTCTCCCCTGCACTCCCCCATTGTAATCCCCCTGTGCTTCCCCATGGTAATCCCCCCTGTGCTCCCCCATAGTAATCCCCCCCTTTCCTCCTTATAGTAATCCCCCCCTGTGCTCCCAATAGTAATCCCCACCACTACAGAAACAAAAAACAAACAAATTAACTCACCTAGTGTAGGCTCCACCATCTCTCCCGGCAGCCGGCGCTCCTCTCCTCCGGTACAGACATCGCGTCTGAGACGCTGGCTGTACCGGAAGTCTCGGCTGCTGCCACCGCCATGCACAAAAGGTGTCCTGGATTCCCGGCAGCTGTCGGCGCCCACTGGAGTCTCTTCTGAACCTCCAGGGGGCCTCTCCGACATTAAAAGCGGGCGACGCTGGATTCACTAGCCCAGCCCCCTTAGGCCCTTTGTGTCAACATAGCCTAATGATGACAGGTACACTTTAAACTTATTAATGGGCAAGGTAAAGTGTTTGTTATATCAGATGCTCTTCATGGAACTTTCATAGAACTCGTGTCTAGTCTGAAGACATAGGCATTCCATTTCTGAAGGTAAAGAGTTAGTTCAATGCCCATGTTTTATGTCTAAGTAAACCTGTCTGGGTAGATTGTTGGTGCCCATCCTGGCACCTGGCACATGCCCTCTTATACACGCTCCTGCCTCCAGAAGTTTTAGGTTAGTCACATAACACCATACAAGTTCTGTTTTGGATGATCAACTAAGCACAATAATAAGTTTTTCAGAGCTGATTCAGCTTGTCACACTTAGCATCAGATATGACACAATTATTGGAACATTACGTGACGTGACTATGCTTATGTTTGATTACTTGGTTACAATATCTGTTTTGGCATCACACTGACCCAACATGTGTTACAATTTCTTCCTTCTAGATATTTGAATAACTTATCCTCTAATATAGTATTACTTTTTTACCTAGTTTGAGCATTAAAATCTATTGAGCCTGGAACCTGAATATTTTTTATATTCTTGAATCTATACAAATTAGTCTCAAATCTTAAGGCGATGTTCACACTACGTATTTTTTTTATGAATAGAACAGCCGTTGTTGCAGATTAAAACAACGGCCGTTCTCGTCATAAAAAATGTGTCCCATTGAAATCAATTAAAACCGTGGCTGTTGTTCACACAGTGTATTGAATAATAATGTTCAATATAGCCGTGGTAATAATTGACCTGTCAATTATTTCCGGCCATTGTTTCCAAACAGCGTCCGGAAATAATTGACAGTTCATACATACAGTATGTATGGCTGACATACCGGCCATAGCATGTGTGGAAATCAATGGTTAACCCCTAGACTAGTCATGTCAAACTCTGGCCTGTGTGCCAAATCTGGCCCGTGGTGCCGTTATTTTTGGCCCGCCTGGCAATTCAGAGTTTTAATTATACCTTGCCTGCCATGGCTACTATGTAAGAGACTATGGGGGAGGGCTGGCTACTATATGAGCCTATTGGGGAGGGCTGGCTACTATATGAGCCTATTGGGGAGGGCTCGCTACTATATGAGACTATTGGGGAGGGCTGGCTACTATATGGGACACTTGGGGGGCTGGCTACTATTTGGGCACTATTAGAAGGGCTGGCTAATATGTGGGGCAATTTTGGGGGGATTAGCTATTATATGGGTTGGGGTTTAATCATGTCATAGCAATTTATCATGTAATTTATCATAGTGCAGGGGCTGGGAGACGCACACCACTGACAGTGCCAGGAAAACCGCACACTGCTCTGACAGTGCCAGCACTGCGGCATTCGCGCTTCAATAATTATAAAGGTTGGCCCGCGACTTTGTCCAATTTTTTTTATTTTGGCCCACTTATTTGAGTATTTGAGTTTGACACCCCTGCCCCAGACAATCCTTGGCGTACAGTTACGCCCTGGAAATCTGTCACCAGTGTGACTGTGGGGGTCCCGATCGTTTTAACGGACCGCTGGAGGTCTCTTACCTTCCTCCACAGGCAGGCTCAATCAGCAGAGCGCCTATTACACTGATAAATTCTATGCCTATGACATAGCATTGTACAGTGTATGCAATCTATTGATTGCATGTAAAAGTCCCCCAGGGGGACTTAAAATGTGTAAAAAAAGTAAAATTAAAATTAAAATATTTTTGAAAATACCCCAAAGCTCCTCAAAAAATGACACCACATACAGCCCCCTAGGTGAAAAACTAAAACCGTTATAAGCGTCACAATAGGGCCACTTTATTAATAATTAATTGCAAAAAAAAGGATTTCATAAAAAAAAATGGTTGTGTTCGGACTGACCTATAGGATAATGGTATCATGTCACTTTTACTGTATAGCGCATTATGTAGACACAGGAACCCCCCAAACGTTACCATATTGCATTCTTTTTTACGATTTCACAATTTCATTTATATCTTCATAAATAATATTTTTGGGGTTCCATTATAAATGTTATGGTAAAATGAAAGACGCCATTACACAGTACAACTATTCCTGTAACAAACAAGCCCTTACATGGCCTGTAGATAGAAAAATGAAAGTGCTGGAGCTCTTAGAAGGGGAGGAGGGTAAAAACGAAAACACAAAAATGAAAATTGGTCCATTGGGTCATTTTGGGCTTGGTCTTCAAAGGGTTAATTGATTTCCAGGCACACCCATAGGGCCAGCACATTTCAATGGGTTTAGAAAAATGTTCATCAGGTTGATAATGCAGTATTGGGCAGAGGAACATGTTAAATAGTGGCTGTCAAACAATGGTCACGTCAAGCAACTGTTAGGTTACAAACCCACTTGCCGGATCTGCAGCGAGTCTCCTTGCTGCGTTTTTGCAGGGAGACTCGCTGCAGATCCGAGCCCTATACTTTCAATAGCAGAGAAACTTCCCTGCTGCGATTTTGTCTGCAGCCCGCCCCATTAACCCCCCGGCCGCCGGACATTATACATTACCCGGTCCCCGTTCCTGCTTGCTTCGGGGCTCCCGGTGTCTTCACGGCCCGCCCGGCCAATCAGTGCGCTGCGGCGGGGCAGCGCACTGATTGGCCGGGCGGAACGTGCCGGGAGCCGCTGAAGCAAGCAGTAGCCGGGATCAGGTAATGTATATCCTGCCCGCCCCCCTGCAGCCCCGATCGCCCCCAGCCCCCGGCCGCACGATCGCCCCCCAGCCCCCGGCCGCACGATCGCCCCCAGCCCCGCAGCCCCCGGCCGCACGATCGCCCCCAGCCCCGCAGCCCCCGGCCGCACGATCGCCCCCAGCCCCCGGCCGCACGATCGCCCCCAGCCCCCGGCCGCATGATCGCCCCCAGCCCCGCAGCCCCTGGCCGCACGATCGCCCCCGGCCGCACGATCGCCTGCAGCCCCGCAGCCCCCGGCCGCATGATCGCCCGCAGCCCCCAGCCCCGCAGCCCCCGGCTGCACGATCGCCCGCTGGGGGCGATCGTGCGGTCGGGGGCTGCAGGGCTGCAGGCGATCGTGCGGTCGGGGGCTGCGGGGCGATCGTGCGGCTTGGGGCTGCGGGGCTGGGGGCGATCGTGCGGCCGGGGGCTGCGGGGCTGGGGGCGATCGTGCGGCCGGGCGCTGCGGGCGATCGTGCGGCCGGGGGCTGCGGGGCTGGGGGCGATCATGCGGCCGGGGGCTGCAGGGCTGGGGGCGATCGTGCGGCCGGGGGCTGGGGGCGATATACATTACCTGATCCCGGCTCCTGCTTGCTTCAGCGGCTCCCAGCACGTTCCGCCTGGCCAATCAGTGCGCTGCCCCGCCGCAGCGCACTGATTGGCCGGGTGGGCCGTGAAGACACCGGGAGCCCCGAAGCAAGCAGGAACGGGGATCGGGTAATGTATAATGTCCGGCAGCCGGGGGGTTAATGGGGCGGGCTGCAGACAAAATCGCAGCAGGGATGTACATCCCTGCTGCGAGTTTCTCTGCTATTGAAAGTATAGGGCCAGGATCTGCAGCGAGTCTCGCTGCAAAAACGCAGCAAGGAGACTCGCTGCAGATCCGGCAAGTGGGTTTGTAACCTTAAAGTGTCACTGTCGTGATTTTTTTTTTTTGCAGAAATCAATAGTCCAGGCGATTTTAAGAAACTTTGTAATTGGGTTTATTATCCGAAAAATGCATTTTTATCATGAAAAAGCAGTTTGAAGCTCTCCCCCTGTCTTCATTGTTCTCCTATGGAGAGAGCTAAAGAAAAGACCAAAACAGGACAACAAAGAGTTAATCTACAAATCCCTCACCTGATATCTCTTGGGACAGTCACCACTGACCTCCCTGACCTCGGATTACAGCTGTCACCCAGCTCTGTGCCTGTAATCCTCTGTTATCTGCTTTCTGCTGCCGGCTAACTCCCTCCTTCCTCCTCCCCCCTCCCCTCTCTATAGGAATAGACAAAGTGTGACTCATGCAACAAGTCACAATTTTCAGATTTTTTGGAGTGGATGAAAAAGAGGAAGGAGGGGGGGGGGACCTGGGAAAAGGCTTTTTACATGCAGATAATGGCAGATTTGGCTAATAAACCCAATTACAAAGTTTCTTAAAATCGCCTGGACTATTGATTTCTGCAAAAAAAAAAAAAAAATACGACAGTGACTCTTTAAAGTACAACTCCGGCGAAAAATTTTTTTGGCTTATTTAACACACATTACAAAGTTATATAACTTTGTAATGTGGTTAAATACCCGGTCTGGCCCCCTTCCCCCACTTTCCGACCCCCGACCCCCCACCCCGGAAGTTAAAGAATATATACATTACCTATTATGGTCGTCACGGTCCTCTTCTCTGGTGTCGGGTGATGTCAGAGCTGGGGGCGGTCCGGGTCTTCTTCCTCCTCGGCGTCTTCATTGAGAGTGAATGGGAGAGAAAAGGCTGCTGGTGCACATGCGCACCAGCAGCCTTTTCATTGGCTGGAGCGCATCACATGGCTTCCAGCTTGCTCAGCCCTGATTGGCTGAGCTTGCTGGAAGCCATGTGATGCGCTCCAGCCAATGAAAAGGCTGCCGGTGCGCAAGCGCGCTGGCAGCCTTTTCTCTCTCATGGACCCGGAAGAAGGAGACATCGCTGGACGGCGGACGCAGGTGACGGTGAGGCGGACGGCGGGCGAATGGAGTGGCGATCGTCACCGGAGGGATGGTGAGTATGGTGTCTGTGTGTGTCTGTGTTTTTTTTTTTTGGGGGGGTCCCGCCGGAGTTGTCCTTTAAGGTTTATTATTGTATAAGGTTTATTGTTTTTTTTTACACATTTACCAGCCGTCCTTTGCACATTGCTATTACAAGTAGCAATGCACACCTGGTGGATGATTATTTTTAGCCTGGAGTAAATGACGATTGGCTGATGAACGTTTCATCAGCTGATCATTGTCTCTATTACACGCCTGATTTGGCATATTATCGCTCTGTGAAATAGGGCCCTGAACGTATGCAGAATTTAGATAAGTGCTATTTTTTATAACAGAGGACGATATTTATACGATAGTGGCTGTTATTTGTCGTTAAATGTCGTCAGTCTGACAAAAACTGATAACATTTTGACTGTGTGAACATGACTCAAAGGTTAACTGAGTTTTTGTTAAAAATTGAAAAACAGACACAGGCTTTATTGTCAAAGGATTAGGTATGGGACCATTCCTTGCAGCTGCATTATTTGTATTTCCTGAACTTTCCCCTCTTTTTCTAGAACCAGGGCATGTCGCTTATGTGGAGACCGACAGTACTATGGACCAATAGTCCGCTAGCCAGCATCTAAATGTCTATGTATTATTGGGGTATATATATTTAAGCTATTAATATATAACGTTTAGCCCTACCCCTACTTGCTTTAGCTACCCCTATATATTCTACTTAGGTGGAAACGTGTATAGGTAATGTTAAAACTGTTTAGGGAAAGGCTGTACGGACATCGCTAACAATGTCAATGTCAGCCCTTGCTAAACGATTATTGGGCCGTGTAATAGGTCCAGTAAACGAGCACCGATTTAGCAGATTGGCGCTCCTTAACAGTATTGATCGGGCTGCTGATAATTGATTATCACATTACTACAACAGTGATGTTCAATGCCAAAATGTTAGCAATGAAGCAAGAAAATCTAGATGTCTGACTGAGCCTTAGGGTGCGTTTAATGAGTAACATTTAAAGACCATTTCATAATATTGTGAAAAGAAATAAAAAAGCCAAAAATGTCTGTGCCTAAAACCAACAAAAACAACCTCCAGATAAATATTGATATGTACGGCTCCAGCTGAGACGCTAAGGGCTCGTTCCCACTGAGCAAAAGTAGCTGAATTTCTGCGCTGAATCAGCGCTGAAATTTCAGCCGTTAAAATAGGTGCAGAGCTAATTTCCATTGTGTTGAATGGAAATTCTGCTCTGCAGTTCACACAGTGGAATTTCCGCACTGAACTAATCCGCTTTCCGCCAGAAGAATGAACATGTTCATTCTTCCGCTAGCGGAAGCCTATACAAATCAATGGGGCTCTGATTTTCTGTTTCAGCGCGGATTCAGCGCGGATTCAGCGCGGAATACAAGCGTAATACAAGCGGAAATTACTCGCTGAATCAGCGCGGAAATGGGGAAAAGGGGGGGGAGGAGGATTCTAGTATATGTTCTGGTATAGTCTAGTTTACTCGCCAAATACTCGCTGAATTTCAGCGCTGAATGCATGCGGATTCAGCGCGGATTCCTCGAGTATTCCGCGCTGAATTTGTCAAGAGCTGATTACGAGCTGAACACTTTCCTAGCAGAATACGCAGGGATTCTGCTTGCATTCTGCTTAGGCCCCGTTCCCACTGAGCAAAGCTAGCGGAATTCCGCGACGGAATTGTCCGCCGCGGAATGCCGTTAGCCTCCCGCTCATAATGGGACTCTATGGGAGGCGCGCGCTGCTGCTCTGTCCGCGCTGAAGAATGAACATGTTCATTCTTCAGCGCGGACAGGGCAGGAGCGCGCGCCTCCCATAGAGTCCCATTATGAGCGGGAGGCTAACGGCATTCCGCGGCGGACAATTCCGTCGCGGAATTCCGCTAGCTTTGCTCAGTGGGAACGGGGCCTTATATTCTGCTCGGAATTCAGTGTCAGTTGATTTCAGGCGGAAATATTTCCTTGCGTAATCCGCTCCTTTTGCTCTGTGTGAACGTAGCCTAAGAGAAGTATTCTGGGATCTTGCTGTTAGGACAATAAGCTTCAGGTTTCAATATCATGGTTTATTGCGGGTTTCAAAAACATTCCTGGTATAAGCTCTGACAAATGTGTGGACCTATTGTATTTGGACAAAAAGATAAATATTTATGATTATTACCACTGTTAAGCTGGGTTCACACACTGTATACTTCAGGCAGTATTTGGTCCTCAAGTCAGGTCCTCATAGCAACCAAAACCAGGAGTGGGGGGGCGTGGCTTAGCTATGGAGCTGTAAGGACGCACTTACTTGGAGCTCCAGGCCAGCAGCGGCAACAGACTATCCTAACTGAAGGTTTTACAGCTATTTGGAATGCCTAAACCCCTGGGGACACCTGCTAACACCCCCAGCCGCCCGGTTACCCGCTCTGTGGCCTCCGCGGGAAGTATTGATCGCTTCTTCCTACCCGTGCCCCAACTCAGTATGGAAGGCAACATGGCGCCTGCACCACTGTCGTCCCAGGCGGGACTCAGAGACCTACCGGAGATGCGTACCCAGCGTGTGGGGGAAACACGCCAACCCCGTCGGAGGGATGAGATGTCCGGTTCTCCCCCAGACCCGCTGGCAGATGAGGACGGAGCGTCCGCGGGCTTATCGTGGGTGCGTAGCACGCCGCCATTGTGCTCCCCATCCGAGGTGGTGCAGTCTGAGCTACAACTGCTGCGGAATCTCATCCAAGCCCTGCCGTCTAAGCAAGACCTGGATTCCGTGGTTCAACGGATTGAAGCAGCGCAGCAGCAGGCTCTGGAGGCGGTGAGAGAAGAGGTCACCGGTCTCTCCACCCGCACCGCTTCTAATGAGGACGCCATTACAGCTCTGACCACGAGGGTAGCTACCCTGGAGTCAGACTCTGCCCGTCAGCGGTCCCAGGTACGTTCCCTGACGCTTCTCCTGGATGACCAAGAAAACCGAGGGAGACGGAACAACGTCAGAATAAAGGGTCTGGGAGAACGAGGGTCACAGGACAACCTTCTGCATCGGGTTACGGCCCTGTTTAACACGGTGACTGGGTGCCCGGAAGACGCAACGTATGCAGTGGATCGGGTTCACCGGGTCAACAGGATGCAGCCAGACGCAGGTACTCCGAGAGACGTGCTATGTAGGCTGCATTATTACACAGACAAAGAGACTATACTTAAGGCAGCAAGGGACCGGGAAGCAGATATTTTATTTGAGGGCGAGGTGGTGCGTCTGTTCCCGGACATTTCCGCACGTACACTCTACATGAGGAGACTGCTCCAACCTCTACTGGTGCGTATCCGGGACTGCGAGGCTACGTATAGATGGGGACACCCCTTTCATCTCATTGTCAGGAGGCAGGACCGCACATACGTGCTGAGAACCCCAGACCAATTGGAAGGCCTCTTCAACTTTTTGAGCACACAACCCATGTCTGTACCGGACTGGCTGACTGCGGACCGCATCCCTCCTCCACCGGCGAGATCCCGCCCCCGGGCGTCTGAGAGGCGGATCCGACGCAGCCCGGAGAGGGAGACAGAGGGCTTTCCGCTTGGTCCGGATCTGTCCTCCGCTTTTCCCAATGAAGCCTAACCAACCCTGGGGTAACGTACACCACCACCACGTTCGGTCATTAAGCGGCTCCGACATGTCTGCGGTCAGGAGCGCCAGGACATCATAAGTATTTCCCACTAGACTTGCCCTGCTCCAGTTGGCGTTTTGATGTGTGCGGATACTCTGTATAACGGGGCGTGTACGGCCTGAGGACAAACAAGATACTGGTTGCTTTACCCCGCTGCGCCGATATGCTTCCTCCTCATAGATCCGGTCACTCATCCTACAAGGGGACCAGACTGGTCTGAGCCGAACTGCCTCTCCACCGGGCTTCCCTCTGGGTTTGAAGTCAGACCATTGCTGATATGATCCCTTCCATATGGTGTGGGTTCCCAATGTTATTAGAGGGAGGGCCTTGGGGTGGGCTTCCCGCCTTCAAATCATCTGTATTTCTCAGACGGACAGTAGCTAATGGGTGGGTGTTTACTTTGTAAGGGGGTGGTTTCCTGCTTGCTGTTTTCTATTGTATGCTTGTAACATTCCAAGTTTATACTTCAGTTTAAAGTAGAGTGCCCTGTGGGTTGCGTGCCCGCACTGCCCTGCCGGTTTGGCGGGGGGTGTTTGGCGCGGGACCTTACAGTGTTCCTTCAGACCGCTAGGCGGCTGCTGGTTCTGGACCTCCCCCATGGATTTCCACTACCTCTCTATTCTCTCTTTCTTAGCCCTCTTGGGTGTTTCCAACTCCCTATAGGGTCTCACTTCCGGGCGCTGCCCATTCTCTTCTCTTTCTTCTTAGTCTTTCTATCCTCTATTTGGTCCTTTTCCTTTTTGGATTAGGAGTCTCCCCTCCTCTTTTTTTCCTACTTACCCACCTCTCCCTCCTTCCCTACTACCCCCCCCCTTTTTTTTGTTTTGTTTTTTCCCTGTCCTCCTCTTTCCCTCTTCTTCCCTCCCCCTTCTCCTTGGTTCCTCCCTCCCCCTTCCCTTCCTCCCTGACGATGGCTGCCAGCGCAGTGCCTTTACGGGTTGGCACGCTGAATGTCAAAGGTCTACATGACCCGGGCAAACGCTCCATTCTGAAAAATTTCCTACGTAAGCAGAAATTACATGTAGTTTTTCTGCAAGAAACTCACCTGCTCGCTTCCAATCAGATTACACTCACTAACGTGAATTTTCCCTCTGCTTACCATAGCTATTCTCCAAACTCCAAGGCTTGTGGATCGTGTATCTTGATTTCCAAGAATCTTCCGTGGGAACATGTCGGGACATGGTGTGACGAGGCAGGTAGGGTGGTTCTTCTTAAGGGCCGCATAGCCGCACATACCTTTACATTCGCCTCCTTCTATTTACCAAACACGAACCAAGGTCAGGCACTCAATCAGATGCTGGACGCGTTGGACGACTTTGTGGAGGGGACCTTAGTGCTCGGGGGTGACTTTAATGTAGCCCTGGAGCCCCGCTTGGACACCTCCTCAGGCTCTTCCCACATCAGCTCTTCCGCCTTACGTCGTATACGTGACGCCTTACATGACCACAGATTGGTGGACACATGGCGGATATGCCATCCCTCCGACAGGGATTACTCTTTTTTCTCTCCTGCGCACAATGTCTATTCCAGATTGGATTACTTTTTCCTGCGCCATGGGGACCTCTCCTTGCTTCAACAGGCCCACATTGATAGTATCACCTTCTCGGATCATGCGTTGGTTGTTCTGACGCTGGAGATGCCCGCATTACGGGTCTCTCAGTGGCAATGGCGCTTAAACACCTCGCTGCTTCAGGATTTGGTGATCCGGAAGGAAATCCAATCCACTTTGGAGGCTTACTTTCCCGCAAATGACACGGCGGATGTCTCACCTATGTCGGTTTGGGAGGCTCACAAATGTGTAATTCGGGGAATACTAGTGAAGCACGGAGCGCGCTTGAAGAAAGAGAGGTCCCTAAAGACAGAGCGGCTTTTGTCCCAACTGCGTGCACTGGAGACGGCCCATAAGAGGGGACAGACTCCGGACTCTACGGGGGCTCTCCAGCTTAAGAGAGAAGAGCTACGGGCGCACCTCCTGCACAAGGCTAAAGCCACTCTGGCTAAATGTAGAAGGTACTATTACGAGCACGGTAACAAACCGGGGAGGGCTTTGGCGCGAGCGTTACGGGCCCAACAAACACGTTCCTATGTGCCTCTTATACACTCTGCTCAGGCCACTCCTTTGTACCTCCCTTCTGATATTGCTGAGGCATTTAAGACATATTATGCTGCCCTTTACTCTGTGGACTCGACAAACCCCACTACATCCTGCCGTGACTTTAAGGACCGTATCCGGTCCTACATTTCGGGCAGTGGGATGCCCAAACTGACAGAGACGGTGGTGGAGATGCTGGAACAGCCCATCTCCTCGGGAGAGTTCCTGACGGCAATCCAGGAGTCTAAGACGGGGAGGGCGCCGGGCCCGGATGGGTTCGCCCTGATATATTATAAATTATTCCAAACCCAACTGGCCCCGTACTTTACTAAAACCTTCAATGCGGCCGCGGATGTGGGGGAGTTGCCCCTGGACTCCACACGGGCTCATATCTCGGTGATACCCAAGGAGGGAAAAGACAGTACGTTGTGTAGTTCCTACCGTCCCATATCCTTACTCAATGTGGACCTCAAACTGTTCACTAAAATTTTGGCCACCAGGCTATCTACTGCTCTGGGGGAGATCATTCACACTGACCAAGTCGGCTTTATGGCGGGAAGAGAGGCCAGAGACAACACCATACGAGCCATAGACTTGATCCACAAGGCCAAATCTCTTGACCTACCACTAATGCTTTTATCCACAGATGCGGAGAAAGCATTTGATAGAATCAATTGGTCTTTTATGGTGGAGACTCTCACCTACATAGGACTCGGTCATAGCTTTATGAACTGGATCTCTGCTTTATACCGTACCCCGCGGGCTCGGGTCAGGGTGAATGGTCTCCTATCTGAGGAATTCACAATTAAGAACGGGACTAGACAGGGTTGCCCCCTGTCTCCCCTAATATTTATTTTAGTGTTAGAACCCTTTCTTTGTAGGATCAGGGCCCACCCGGACGTGGGGGGGGTGCCAGTTCGGGACACCACTCACAAGGTCTCTGCGTATGCAGACGATTTACTTTTTTATATTACCAACCCCGTTATTTCTCTCCCCTCCTGGTTGAGAGAAGTGGAGGACTTTGCACGGTTGTCCAATTTCAAAATTAATTTCACTAAATCGGAGGCCTTGAATGTCGGTCTCTCAGAAACAGTGGTGTCCGGACTTAGGGGTTCCTTCCGCTTTCGGTGGGCTCCGGAGGCAATCCGCTATTTGGGTATCCGCCTTCCTTCTGACTTACGTAAACTTTATTTGCTGAATTTCCCTCCTTTGCTGTCTCGAGTGCAATCCCAATGCGAGGTGTGGTCCAGGGGCTATTTCTCTTGGTTTGGACGGTGCGCAATCCTGAAGATGACCCTCTTACCAAAATTTTTGTATCTATTCCAGTGCATCCCCACTAGAATCCCGATCTCTTTTTTCAAAGCAGTGACGTCTATGCAGATCAGGTTTGTCTGGAACAACAAACCGGCCCGCCTTAGACGCACCATGCTCTGTCGCCCAAAATCACAGGGCGGAGTGGGTTTGCCAGACTTGCGACTGTATCACCAGGCGTCGCTGCTGACGAGGGTGGTAGACTGGTGCAGACATGGAGACACAAAGCCATGGGTCGGAGTAGAACAATCGTTCACGAACATACCCCTGTCCTGTCTTCCATGGCTGCATCCATCCGACGCCCCCCCCCCTGCGGTCCCACCCCACTATTGGGCCGACCATTCTGGCCTGTTCGGCGAAAATCAGTCGTTCCCACATGCTCCCCCACAGATCTCCGTGCTTTCCAGTTCTGGGGAATCCCTCCTTTCCTTCCAGCCTTACTGACCCAGCGTTCAAGGCATGGACGAAGGCGGGAAGGTTCAGACTCTCTTCTTTCCGGGAGGGTTCGGGGTGGTTGTCGGCTGTGCGTCTCGGGGATATCTCGGAGCCTGTCCCTTTGGGCCCGTGGAGAATTACCCAGCTCAGACACTTTCTGACCACGCTGCCACTGGTGACCTCGTATGCTTCCGCCCCCACGGCCTTCGAAGATCTGTGCCTGGCAAAGGGAATCCTGAGACATACGCTCTCAAGCACATATGCTCTGTTGATTACCCCCCCTGACTTACCACCCCCCGAGTTCCTTCTGAGGTGGGAGGAGGACCTGGAGGTGACGTTGACCGGGGCCCAAAGGAACCGCATTCTATCTTTGGTCCACAAGTCGTCCATGTGCACAGGCTATCAAGAAGCGGGGTATAAGATACTTACCAGATGGTATCGAGTGCCCGTCAAGCTTCACTCTATTTGGCCAGACGTGGATCCGTTGTGTTGGCGGTGCGGAACTTCTGAAGGTACACACCTACACATTTTTTGGTCATGTCCTGTGCTTACTCCCTTTTGGGACGAGGTGCGGCGGATCATTGTGAAAGTCACGAATGTGTCATTTGACTTGACACCCGCCCTGTTCTTGTTACACCACTGTTCACTCCCGACAAAGTCCTACAGGAAGTCGTTGCTGAAATTTTTGGTGATGGCAGCGAGAGTCTGTATTCCCTTATATTGGAAGAAGGACTCCCCTCCACCGCTTTCGCTTTGGGTTTCTAAGGTCAATGACCTACTACATATGGAAGACTTGACTTCCTCTCTGCATGAGTCTAATGCGAAGTTCACCTCCACATGGTATCCTTGGATGGAATTCAGAGGAACTCCGGATTACCGCGCCTTGGTGAGTGGACTCGATTTGGTTTAAAACCAGCATACTGACCCCCTACCCCGGAGCTGAGGTGGGGGCGGGATGGAGAGGTTTTGTCCGGGTCTCAGAGGATGATGATCGTGACGTTGGCTAGTCTAGTCCCTACCCCTTCCCTCCCTTCATCTCCCCTCTCTTTCCCTCTCTTGTCCTTCTCCCCCCCCTCTCCCCTCTCCCATTCTTTCTTTACCTGCTTACCTTTTTCTCTTCTCTAAGCTTTCTGTTTTGCTTTACATTTCCTCCGTCCTTTTTCTCCAACTAAGGCGGAGGTGACTCCCCCTCTGGTAGGGAGCCCTCGATAACACAAAAAACTTTCCATGGAAGTTGCGGAGGGGTTGTGGCCGGCACTCTCGGCTCTTTTATTGATGACTATTTTGGGTGATGTCTCAGTATATGCTTCCCGTGTGTTACTATTTCTCTTTTCTTATTGGTCAAGGACCTACCATTTGTGGATAGTGGAAATGGTTCCAGTTACTATGTCTTACCCTATCTCATGTGCTTATGATGTGGAGCGGATGGGTGTTGTCTGTCCCTCCTTTTCTGTGACTTCGAAATAAAGAATTAAAAAAAAAAAAAACAAAAAAAAAACAGGAGTGGATTGAAAACACAGAAAGGCTCTGTTCACACAATGTTGAAATTGAGTGGATGGCCGTCATATAACGGTAAATAACTGCCATTATTTCAATATAACAGCCGTTGTTTTAAAATAACAGCAAAAATTTGCCATTAAATGACGGCCATCCACTCAATTACAACATTATGTGAACATAGCCTTTCTGTGTTTTCAATCCACTCCTGGTTTTGGTTGCTATACAGCCTCACAAATACAGCCTCAAATATACATAGTGTGAACCCAGCTTTAAAGCGACTCTGTACCCACAATCTGACCCCCCCAAACCACTTGTACCTTCGGATAGCTGCTTTTAATCCAAGATCTGTCCTGGGGTCCGTTTGGCAGGGGAGGCAGTTAATGTCATAAAAACAACTTTTAGGCTGGGTTCACACTATGTATATTTCAGTCAGTATTGTGGTCCTCATATTGCAACCAAAACCAGAAGTGGATTAAAAACACAGAAAGGATCTGTTCAAACAATGTTGAAATTGAGTGGATGGCCTCTGCTGACATCTCTGTGAAAGGAACTGTCCAGATTAGTAGCAAATTCCATTAAATATCTCTGTTGCTCTGGAAAGTTCCTGCCTCGGACAGAGGTGGCCACAGAGAGTACTGTGTCAGACTGAAAAGAAAACAACATTTCCTGCAGGACATACAGCAGCCGGTACGTATGGGAAGACTTGAGATTTTTAAATAGAAGTAAATTACAAATTTATATAATTTTCTGAAACCAGTTGATTTGAAAGAAAACGATTTTTGATGCATAACCCCTTTAATAAATGGCCAGAGCATTTGCAGTAGAGCATCATAGGATTTAACGAGTCTTCCAGTACTTATTAGCTGCTGTATGCCCTGCAGAAAGTTGGTGTATTCTTTCCTGTCGGACAAAAGTACTCTCTGCTGACACCTTTGTCTGTGACAGGAAATGTCCAGAGCAGTAGCAAATCCCCATAGAAAACCTCTCCTGTTCTCTAGACTGGAAAGAATAGACAATTTCCTGCAGGATATACAGCAGCTGATAAGTACTGGAAGACTTTGAGATTTTTTAATAGAAGTAAATTACAGATCTCTAGCACTTTCTGGCACCAGTTTATTTGAAAGAATTTTTTCTTTTTTTTTGCTAAACTACACATTTAAATGTCCCCCATAGCTTACCCATTATGTTATTCATCGCTTCTGAGCACTGCCACATTAGATCCCAACTCCATCCTGGTCTTGTCACTGGGCAGTGTCAGGCAGTGATCATTTCCTCTGGTGGGCCCCAGATACTCCAGTCCGATACTGATTGGAGTGGTGTGTTTTGAGGTCATTTAGAAGCCTGGTCTGGAGTCTGAAAACCTTTCGAGGTGAGGTTTGCATTAATCTCGGGCTGTAAAGGATCTAAATTCATGTAGGGGTTCTGATTCAGATGTTCCTCCCACTGCTAAGGTCAACAGGTGTTAGTTTCCACAGATTACTGTCATGTTGAACATTCTGTATCAGTCATTTCCTTTCATATTAGTTTAGAATAGATATATGTTTACTTTCAGTTACTGTAGATTAACCAACCACATCTGCTGGAGGTGTATTCCAAGTATCAACTACTCTTTCAGTAAAATAATATTTTCTCATGTTGCCAGTGATCTTTTCCCTAAAAAGCAATGTTAGTTTACTTAATTCTCCTTGTAGTTCTTCCAAAGAAAACACGGAAACTAAACAACTAAATGTGATGTAATCCCCAAACCTGTGTTTATTGTAAAATATATCAATTACTAACGGAAGCTTATTTTAAATAGCTTTTCTGCTGCCTGTGGCGAAAACTGAAATAAGCACAGTCAACAAAATACCTCTATATAATAGTCATACAGTTACCAAATAATACCACTATACAAGGAATGGATATTATCGCCATATGTTTTACCATCATACCGCTAAACGATAAATAATACTGCAACACTTGGACCACATATTATCACCCCGTTGTGACTAAGTATTACCAATGTTACACTACACAACGGACAAATAATACCACCACATCCTGACCATATTATCACTATTTAAAATGTCACTGCCGTTTGAAAAACCTTTTGATATGTCATAGAGACCCGTGCTCAGACCCGTATCAATCGTGAGGCTCTGTGTTATGGGATGAGTTGAGCTCATAATGACAGTGAGTAGGGGAGTGAACTTGCTTGTTCTTGTGATCGATACAGGTCTAAACACTCAGATCCGGACCAAAACTTTTGACATGTCTCTATGACATCAAAAGTTTCTTCAAATGACAGTGACACTTAAATGTCTGAAAAATGCCAACAGTACTGCTACTGAATAAAAACTACTGTACAACATAACCCTATGTAGTGACAATATAGTGATTACAGTGCAGTTACATTCAGTGGCTCACAGGTGACTCAACATCTACTGTATTCTGTTGGGAAACCTCCCAGTAATTGTTAACTTTTTCTGCAATGTCAACAAATATATGAATACTCAATTTCCATTCATATCAGTGGGTTGTTTGTGTAACGCAGGAAAGGACAGATTCTCCTGGGTGAGAGACGCTCTTTGTAACTGTCCTCCCAGATGGCCAAGAGATAAGGATCCTGAACAGAGCCCCCCTTCCTGTATTAACTCGCAACTCCCTAACAGTATACAGTATTTTTTTTATTTTAGACATCTTACACGGCGATTTGTAATGTTCTGGACAAATCGTGTAAAGAGTGACAAATGCTAAGCTGGCAATAACACTGAATGTCTGGGAGAACATGGTCTTCTGGGTTGTTTATTTGGGAATTACTGAGAGTTTATGTGGGAAGTGCTCATGCTCACTTAATGTTGGTAAATGTCTTCAACCTTCTATTTCACTTCATGTTTGGCCACTTTGTAGAAGCAGTCGTTCTACATTAAAACTATTGCCCTCTATGTTTATTTTTTTTAAAAGTCATAAAAAAATGCAATTACTTTGTGTAAGATACATCCTGAAATAAGAACACGTAGACCTTGCATCGGAGTGAAAAGAGATTGTTGGCTGAAACATTCAAGAAAAGATATTTACAAAAGTCCTATCTACAACTACAAGAAACAACAAAAAAGTCCTATCTAAGTCCAAGTGAACGGTCATGTTGTCGAAAAAAGGCAGGCATCGACCCATTCTTACGGCCACTGACTGCTCCATCTCAACACAATTGAATTGTGCGGCCATGGGGTGCTCCATTTCAGTCTCATGTGCCCCATTGCTCCTGTGGCCTCACTCTTAATAGCAACCTAAACAAATAAAAAAATTCCAAAATGCTGAACTATTTATTATTTCATGCATTTAAGGTCAACAGATGCTTAGTGTATTATGATTGGAGATGAGCGAAGCAAATTCCTGTCGATTTGTTAAGGAAATTGAAAGAAACTAAATGGCGGCAGCACATGCTGTTTGGAGCGTCGCTGGGTGGGAGAAACCATAATCCCTAGGGTGCGTCCAATCAGCTGCAGGCCCCTCAGTGATGTCAGCACCTCCCCCTCTATATAAGGCGGCTCGTTAACAGAGGTGGCCAGTCTGCTGTGTGTGGAGGAGAGAGCAATATCACAGCAGGCAGTTAGAGCAGAGCAGGGAGAGACTAACAGAGTGATATAGGGACAGCGAGGAGAGGAATGGGGGAAATTGCATGATTAACTGGCTGACTGACATTTTTTTGAACAACATTCTTTTACAACAACATGCTTTACTAAATTCGCCCTTCTGTAATAGTTCCAAGTATTGTAACTACTATAGTTTGGGCTGTTTTAATGAAATCCATTAAGATTCGATTCACGAATCTTAACGAGTTTGGACGAAAATTTGGGAAGCTTGCGAAACAAATTTCCGTCTGCTTCGCTCATCTCTAATTATGATACAATCTAAAGATCATTTTAATTTTATTATTTATATTAATTTTCCCATTTAGCTCAAGTGATAGCCCATTCTGAGCCTTTTATGATTTCAGTGGAGCATTAAAAATAAAATGAATGATCAGATATGGCTACAGCTCCATTTCTTGTCTGCGCTAATTTCCATTCATGAGAGATTTTTTTTTCTATTATCTTATGGAAAGGATTTATATAGCATCATTTGAGTTAAGGACTAAAGACATGACTAAAGTAGTAGTAGTAGATTTGGACATTTGATAGAATACTCATGAGCCTTATAAAAAGCATTGCTTGTGGAAAACAACTCTACACTTTTTTTCCTTTCTCTACAGCAGCAGAACTGTTTTCCACGCTTCCAAGGCTAAAAAAAAAGTTGTTCTCTCTCTGCCAAGTAGACAGTTTGTTTCAATCCTCCACATCCTCGGCACTGTGGTGTGATTACAGGGACTTAATGAAGGGAATGCTCAGGGCTATTTGATGGTGATGAAATGCCTTCTATTTTTTTTTCCTTCATTTAGTTTTTTTTTTTTTTTTTTTTGCAGAAGCAGGCACTCTTTCGTTAGCGTTACGTAAAAGCATTGGCCTGACATGCTTATAGGAAAGTCTAGTTACTGAGTTAGGTTGTAATAGACAAATTATCTAATGAAAAGTCTACGGCGTCAACCTGGGAGATTCCTTGACAGAGTGATATGTGAGTTAATATTTAAAGGGGTAGTTTAGCAAAAAATTTTATCTTTCAAATCAACTGGCGCCAGAAAGTGCCAGAGATTTGTAATTTACCTCAATTAAAAAATATCAAGTCTTCCAGGACTTATCAGCATCTGTATGTCCTGCAGGAAGTGGTGTATTTTATCCAGTCTGACACAGTACTCTCTGCTGCCACCTCTGTCCATGTCAGAAACTGTCCAGGTAAGTAGCAAATCCCCATAGAAAACCTCTCCTGCTCTCCAGACTTGAAAGAATACACCACTTCCTGCAGAACCTACAGCAGCTGATAAGCACTGGTAGACGAGATTTTTTAAATAAAAGTAAATTTCATAAAAGTAATTGCTGAACTACCCCTTTAATAAAGCGAGGCCCAACAGAAGGAAATGAGTCTTACCAGATGGAAAACAGCGCTTCAGGCAGGTCCATACAGCGCTCGCTTCAGAAGCAGAATGCATAGCTGGCGGAGTTTTGAAAAGATATCCTGCTGCGTAAGTGGAATGGTAGGTACCCTTTAAATGTCCTGTTCATTCTGTTGCCAGAAACATGTCCTGCAGGAAGTGGTGTATTCTCTCCAGTCTAACACAGTGCTTTCTGCTGCCACCTCTGTCCATGTCAGGAACTGTCTAGAGCAGTGGCAAATCCCTCACTATGCTGACCCTACTGTCTATTTTTAAGGCATGAAGAAAGGTGAGAGGAATCAGTGTTTAACCCTCCTCTTAACTCATAAACATCTATAACCTGAGCCTCGTCAACTCCTTTTTACCAGTGACTATGTTTGGTCCATTTAAGTGTACTGTTACTTTTGCAGTAGACTTACTTTTGAGAGTTGTAAAATAAGATCATTCTGAAATGGACTGTACTATGTTCAATTTAGTAAACTAAATGGGCACGTCTCAGATACTATTAACATAGTTTTTTGTTACTATCCATTGTATACAGAGAGCGCAGTGGACGTTTTAAGGGTTCAAACCCACTTGGCGGGTCTGCAGCGAGTCTCCTTGCTGCATTTTGGAGCGAGACTCGCTGCAGATCCCAGCCCTATACTTTCATTAGCAGAGAAACTCGCAGCAGGGATGTACATCCCTGCTGCGATTTTGTCTGCAGCCCTCCCCATTAACCCCCTAGCCGCCGGACATTATACATTACCGGGTCCCCGTTCCTGCTTGCTTCGGGGCTCCCGGTGTCTTCACGGCCCGCCCGGCCAATCAGTGCGCTGTGGTAGGGGGCCGGAAGACGCCGAAGCAAGCAGGAGCGGGGACAAAAATAATTTTTATTTGGTGCTGGATTAACCCTTAGGCGACCCTGGACGTACCTGTACGTCCAGGGCCGCCCACAGGTGTTCAGAGCGGGGCCGCGCTCTCAACCGCCGCGGTCCCGGGTGCCGGATGTAGCCCGGGACCGCGGCTATAAGTGGGCACGGTCCGATTGCTGTGCCTGCTAATAAGGTAATCAGATGCAGCTGTCAAAGATGACAGCTGCATCCGGTTACCTGATGCAGCCGTTCCCTGGTGTCTAGTGGCGGATATGGCCCCCCTTGTTTTCACCCGGCCGGGGTCTGCGCCGTAATGGCGCTGATCCCAGGTCTGCATTCGGTTGCTTCCGGCTGCAGAAGCCGGAAGCAATCCAGTGCCTATCTCATCGATCTATGCTGTATTGCTATACAGCATAGATCGTAATGAGAGATTAGTGTACTCATACTAGAAGTTCCCCAGGGGGAATAACCCTAACCCCAGGGGGAATAACCCTAACCCCAGGGGGGCTTCTAGTAGAAGTGTAAAAGTAAAAAGAAAAGTGTTATTATTAATAAAAGCCCTCTCCCCTTTTCCCATGTTATAAATAAAAATAAATAAACATGTTTGCTATCGCCGCGTGCGTAATCGCCCGAACTATTAATTTATCACATTCCTGATCTCGTACGGTAAATCCCAAAGTGCAAAATTGCGCATTTTTGGTCGCATCAAATCCAGAAAAATTGTAATAAAAAGCGATCAAAAAGTCGCATATGCGCAAGCAAGGTCCCGATAGAAAGAACACATCATGGTGCAAAAAATGACACCTCACACAAGGAACATATATTTGTTAACAATGGTTTGAATTTTTTACAGGCCATCACATAATAGAAAAGTTATACACGTTACATATCGTAATCTTAACGACTTGAGGAACATATATAACAGTTTTACCCCAGGGCGAATGGCGTAAAAAATACCCTCCAAATAAAAGAAATGCGTTTTTTTTTTTTTTTTTTTCAATTTCACCACAAATTGAATTTTTTTCTGGTTTCGCAGTGTACTTTATGAAAAAAATTCAGCCTGTCATTGCAAAGTACAATTAGTGGCGCAAAAAATAAGGGCTCATGTGGGTTTCTAGGTGGAAAAATGCAAGTGCTATGGCCTTTTAACCCCTTAACGACATCGGGCGTAAACTTACGCCCTGGCGCCCTGGTACTTAGCGCATCAGGGCGTAAATTTACGCCCGATGTTTCCCCGATCGCTGCGTGTTCACACACAGCGGTCGGGGAAGATGGCCTGCTATAAATCATAGCAGGCCATCGTAGCTTCTCGGCACGGGGGGTGGTTAACACCCCCCGTGCTTACGATCGCTGCTATAGGCTGATCAATTCAGATCAGCCAATAGCGGCGATCGGAACCTTTCCGGGTCATCGGTGACCCGATGACCCGGAAAAAAATGGCGGTCGGTGCTGTCCGAGGACGGCACCGACCGCCATTACTGTAAAAAGTAATGTTGATCGCCGTGCCACCGGCCCGATCGCCGTGAACGGCCGGCCGGCCGTTCACGGCGATCGGGCCGGTGGCACGGCGATCAGAGTCCCACAAAATAGTAAATACCTGCCCTGGACCCCTCAGCTAGGTAGCCGAGGGGTCCAGAGCAGGTATTTGTACATTACTCACCTGTCCCGGGCTCCTGATCGGCGGCTTCCGGGTTCGCGGCGTCCTCCGTCATTCCGTTCGGTCTTCGGGTCTTTCCGGCGGTCCTCGTCGTCTTCTTTCGGCTATTTTCGGCTCCAGCCTCGTCATTTTCCGGATTTTGCGCTCTGCTGCCCCCTAGCGGCTGATATGTGTAATACACTTATCAGCAGCTACAGGGATATTCAGAATATAGAAAAAGTGTTTTTTTTTCCCCCCAATTTTTTTTTTCTATTTTCCGCACCCTATCACCGCTGAGTGTTGATTAGCATCGCACGAAAGTGCGCTGCTAATCAGCAACTCCTCCTTTTTGGCGTAGGGTGTTTTTTTTCTATATTCTACTGCCACGGTCTGCTTATAAGTGCCGCACATAAGTGCGGCATTTATCAGCAACTCCTTTGTTGGCGTAGATTTTTTTTATACTTACTGTAAAAAAAACACGTAAAAAACACTACATTACACCACACTACATTGAATAAAGTTTGACACTACACCACTACATACCCCATATACTAGTCCCCATATAAAGATGGCCCCCAGGGTGTTTTCGGTGTCAGAGGGATACGTTATTATTGCCTCCGACACCGAAACAGCCAGTGAGGATGAATGGGGGGGATCGTTCTTTCCTCCATTCATCCTCATCATCCAGTGACGTGTCTGGGGGTAGCGTAGCGTACGCTGCCCCCCAGACACGTCTTTTCCGCCAGTACCGTCCCAATAAGAGATGACGGTATGGTGTGAAATTCTACAAACTCTGTGAGAGTACCTCTGGGTACACTTACAGATTTAGGGTACGTGCACACTGCGGAATGGCGAAGGATAACCCTTTGTGCATTCCGCAGCTGGCACCCGCCGGCGGACTGATGGAGGCGCGCGTCTCCATCCGTGTCATAGACTCCATGTTATGCACGGGCGGATTCCGTCGTCCATCCAAAGAATGAACACGTTGGACGGAGAGCGGAATCCGCCCGTGCATAGAATGGAGTCTATGACACGGACGGAGACGTGCGCCTGCATCAGTCCGCCGGCGGGTGCCAACTGCGGAATGCACGAAAGGGTTATCTGTCGCGATTCCGCAGTGTGCACGTACCCTTAGAGTGTATGTAGGAAGGGACACCCGAATCCAGCCCCAGATGCCCCCTCCCCCCCCATCCTCGGAACAAGTGGGAAGATCGTCCGGGAACTGATCTTCCCACTGCTGGATAAAGGTCACCACCTGTACGGGGATAACTTTTATACCAGCACCCCCTCTTCCGGTCCCTCGCTGCCCGAGCTACTGTAGCTTGCGGCACGATCCGAACATATCAGAAGCCGTAATAAAGCCCTAATATTTAGCAGCCATGGAGCGGACCCAGCGCTTCTGGATATGAGGGACCCCGTATCGCACCAGGACAACATTTTCCAGGTGACGTCCCCCACACTGGAGAACAGGAGACCCCAGAAGAAGTGCAGAGTGTGGCGTAACAGGGGGATCAGGAAGGACACCATTTCCAGTGTGACGCCTGTCCTGATCACCCCGGCCTCTGCATATTGGATCGCTTCAAGGCGCACCACACGTCACTGGGGTTCTACATTATCTAAATTCTGTCCCTTATTCCAATTTCAGGGGTCACGTTGGTCCGGGGATTATTCTGATCGCCATTATGGAGTCGGGAAGGAATTTTTCCCATTGATGAGGCTACTGTCGTCTGCCTCACGAGGGTTTTTTGCCTTCCTCTGGATCAACACAGGTTGAATTTGATGGACACCTGTCATTTCCAACCTTATAAACTAATAATTGGCCTAATACCCCCAAATAAATTAGAATTGTCCCTTTTTCCCAGCTAAATAGGTACGGCCGCCATTCCCATTAGAGGATGCCATGATGCAATTACAAAGCCTCTGTGCGGCCAGGACAGTAGAAACCCCCCACAAGTGACCCCATTCTGGAAACTACACCCGATAAGGAATCTAACAAGGGGGGCAGCGGGGATATGGCCCCCAAGTGACGGCCACATTTGGGACGTGAAAATGAAAAAAATGGTATTTTTTATTTTCTCGGCACATGTTCTACGTAAGTGCCTGTCACCAGTGGGGTCCATATGCTCACTGCACCCCTTGTTAGATTCCTTATGGGGTGTAGTTTCCAGAATGGGGTCACTTGTCGGGGGTATCTACTGACCTGGCAGCACAGGAGCTTTGTAATTGCGACATGGCCTCCATCCTCCATTCCAGCCTCTAAATGGCGCTCTGTCCCTTTGGTGGCTTGCCCTGTGCCCATATGGCACATTATGCCCACATATGGGGTATTTTCGTAATCAGGGGAAACTACCCTACACGTTTTGTGTTAATTTTCTTTTTTAACCCCTTGTGGAAATGGAAAAAATCAAGGCTAGACCAACATTTAGTGTAATTTTTGTAACATTTTTACTCTAAATTATTAATCTTGTCATGATTTTTTCATTTTCACAAGGGGCTAAAAGATAAAAAAAAAACACTAAATGTGTAGAGCAATTTCCCCTGAGTACGGAAATACCCCACTTGTGTACATAAAGCGCCATTCGGGTGCAGGGTAAGCCTCCGAAGGGAAGGAGCGCCATTTCGTTTTTGAAGGCTGGATTTGGATGGAATGGATTTTAAGGGGCCATGTTGCATTCAAAAGGCCTCTGTGTTGCCAAGACAGTTGAACCCCCCCACCCCATTATGCAAACTACACCCCTCAAGGAATGTAACAAGGGGTGTAGTGAGCATATGGACCCCACTGGTGACGGGCACAAATGTGGAACAATGTGGCGTGAAAATGAAATATTACATTTTTTACACTATAATGTTGGTTTAGCCTTGAATTTATCATTTTCACAAGGGGTTAAAAGAGAAGAAAACACACAATATGTGTAGAGCAATTTCCCCCGAGTCCGTAAATACCCCACATGTGGACATAAAGCGCCATGTGGGCGCAGGGCAAGCCTCCAAAGGGAAGGAGCGCCATTTGGATTTTGGAGGTTGGATTTGGCTAGAATGGATGATGAACGCCATGTCGCATTTACAGAGCCCTCGTGCTGCCAAAACACTGGAAACCCCCCACAAGTGACCCCATTCTGGAAACTGCACCCCTCAAGGAATCTAACAAGGGGTGCAGTGAGGATATGGACCCCTTGATGACGGGCACATTTGTGCCATGAAAGTGAAAAAATGAAATTTTTTACTTTTACGTCACATTGTTCCACATTTGTGCCCGTCACCAGTGGGGTCCATATGCTCACTGTGCCCCTTGTTAGATTCCTTGAGGGGTGTAGTTTCCAGAATGGGGTCACTTGTGGGGGGTTTCCAGTGTCTTGGCAGCACATGGGCTCTGTAAATGCGACATGGCCCTTGAAATCCTTTCCAGTGAAATTCAGCTTCCAAAAGCCAATTGGCGCTCCTTCCCTTTGGAGGCTCGTCCTGCGCCCCCTTGGCACTTTATCGCCACATGTGGGGTATTTCCGTACTCGGGAGAAACTGCGCTACACATTTTGTGTCTTTTTTTTCCTCTTATCCCTTTAAGAAAATGAAAAATTGAAGGCTAGAACAACGTTTTAGTGTAAAAAATAAATTTTTCTTTTTTCACGCCATATTGTTCGGAAAATCTGTGAAGCACCTGTGGGGTCCAAATGCTCACCGCACCCCTTGTTACATTCCTTGAGGGGTGTAGTTTTCTAAATGGTGTCCCTTTAGGGGTGTTTTTTAGGTTTTGGCACCCCAGAGCCTCTGCCAACCTGAAGTGGTACAGTCAGAAATGACCAAATATAACGGAGGCGTTGAAATTCACTAGGCGCTCCTTTGTATCTGAGGCTTGTGGTTGCGTCAAATAGCGCAATAGGGCCACATATGGGGTATTTCTATAAACTGCAGAAACGGGGCAATAATTATTTGGGTGCATTTCTCTGGTAATAGGTTTATAATTATGAAAAATATTGGATTACAATAAAATCTCTGCACAGAAAATTAAAATTTTCAAATTTCTTACACACTTAGCTTTTATTTCTGTGACTCCCCTAAAGGGTTAAAAGACTTTATGGATATGCTTTTGCAGAGTGTGGGGGGTGCAGTTTCTGAAATGGGGTGCTTTGTGGGGCTTTCTAACATACAGGCCCCTCAAATACACTTTAAACCTGAACAGGTCCCTAAAAATATCTGATTTTGAAATTTTACTGAAAATTTGGAAATTTGCTGCTAATGTTTTAAGCTTCCTATTGTCTAAAAAAAATTAAAGATCGTTTAATAAATGCCGCCAACATAAAGTAGACATGTTGCTAATGCTATTTAATATATAATTTATGTGGTATAACCACTTTCTGTATACGCAAAAAAGTTTCAAAGTTGAAAAAATGCAGTTTTTCACATTTTTTCACATTATTTGGGTTTTTTTCATAAAGATTTGTTATGATTATCGACTCCAATTTACCAGAAATGTAAAGTACAATATGTCACGAGAAAACAATCTCAGAATCAGCCGGATAGGTAAAAGCATCCCGAAGTTATTAATGACTAAAGTGACACTGGTCATATTCATAAAATTTGTCTCTGTCATTAAGGCCATTTCAGGCTCTGTCCTTAAGGGGTTAAACACAAGGAGGAAAAAACGAAAACGCAAAAATTTAAATTGGCCCGGTCCTCTAAGGGTTAAAGGGGTATTTCACTCAATCAGAACTTTTGATATATTGCTTCCCATTGTGAGACTAAACATTCATTTCATACTTGTTGTTATCTATTCAGTCTCATTCCCCCTTTTCTTAGCTGCTGCTTTCTGCTGAAGACACAAAATCTGTGTGTGAGCCTCTCTCTGTCTCCCCTTTCTGCCCCCTCCCTTCTGAGACAGATGATGTAAACAAGTCTCTGACTGGCTTTATCTACAACATTGTAGTGTCTTTGTAATGCCGGAAGGATTAATCACGGTAAGTTCATTATCAACTTGACCTCATAATAACCCTCCCAGCTTTACAAAGAAGCTACAATGTTGCAGATAAAGCCAGCCAGGAATTTGTTTACATCAGCCATCTGAAAAGGGAAAGGAAGACGTAGAGAAAAGCTCACACACAGATTTTTGTGTTTTCAGCAGAAAGCAGTAGGGTTGGGACTGGGGGGAAGGAGACTGAAAAGATAATGACATGTATGAAATGAATTGTTAGTCTTACTATGGACAGCAACATATGAAAGTTAGTGGAATACCCCTTTAATGGCATATTGATAAGGGTCAGAACACTTTGATATAACAAATCCTAAGCAATTAAAAGTAAAGTGTACACATGCAGCTACCGCTACTGTTGGGAACAAGCACCATCATTTCCACGTTCTGTAGAGGTTCCAGTGGAAATTGGTATGGTTATCATATGCTGTCCTCTTTATAGTGTGTAGATTAATGTTACGTCTTGTACTTTCTACAGATTCCAAGCGTATGTATACTTCACATCTGCCTTTCAAGCTATTTCTTGTGGAATCCACTACTTGGCCTCTGTGTTCATTGCTGTTACTCCAAAATATATCTGCAGACCTCCGGGAAATGTGAGCCTGGTATTGCTCCATAACGAAACTTTCTCTGGGATCAATGACATATGGGATCTATGGACATCAGCAAAAGATTACCTTGTTGTACAGGAGGAAAACGGGGACATTTGGGAATTACACCATTGCAATCGGTTCAAACGTGAAGGATCTTTAACTCCAACATATTCATATCATGGAAACAAGACCTTATTTTCTTGCTCTGATGGATATCAATATGACCACAGTCATTTGGAAAGCAGCATAGTAACAGATTGGGATCTGGTGTGTGACCAAGAATGGCTTGCTAAACTTGCTCAACCAACATTCATGCTTGGAGTACTTATTGGTGCAGTAGCTTTTGGTGATATCGCAGACAGGTAACTTATTTAAATTGTCCCTGTTGTGTCAAGAAACTTTGCATAAATCAACAGGTCAATGAATGTAACATATTATGTATCTTATGGCTAAGTTCACACAACCTCTATTTTAGACAAAAAACGACCGTTGTTTGTTAATGATGGCCGTAAATAATGTTCATGAACGGACATCATTGTAAAATAATATAATTTTAAAAACAACGCCCGTTATTTTGCATAAAAACATGTTGTGTGAAGTGCCTCCTTCGAAGATGGACTAACAGCTTGCTGAGTGATTGAGTTACATGCTTACGATACAAGTGTATGGAGAAGGCAGAGAAGAGGAGGAGTGACTGGAGGGAGGCCAAAGCAAACATAGACTGCCAAAAGGCCTGGCGACTATATAGTATACGTTACATTCTTAGTTGCACAAAATCTGCCAAATTTTTCACCACTAAAATTCTTCCGCCCAGTGCAACCCCCCCCCCCCCCTTGATTCTATGCCACTTTACCACATATTTTATGTAATGTGATAATTAACAAATTAACAAAAACTGGCATACATTTTACAAGAATTAGACAACACTAAATTGCATTAGTGGAATAAGGTGACTATTGTGCTGTGTGTATATACAGCTTCTAAATACAGCATGCATGTACCTAGAAACAAAGGAAAGGACAGACGTTTACCAAAGAGTTTTCTTTCTCAACTTCTCAGCATTTTTTGCACAGTCTGTCATCTTAAAGAAGCCTGGGATTATGTGTTCTTTTCTGTTTGATTTGTAGTGCACTCAGAGACATTGCTCTGGAAACATAATCTGATCTGTTCTGAAGTTTACTCATATGCGGATAAGCTACAGAATGGCCATAGTCCTGACTTATTCTGTCTGGTTACACATCCAGTATTACCTAGAACATATTTAATTTTGACCCTTTAGGGTACACATACACATTACTTGTGACATATTTAGGTCACAGATGTGCAATTTGCACTGCCTTAGATATGGTAAAGCTTTGCCGTGGTCATACAACTGTTGGGAAAATCTGCATCAGTAGCTGTGACAGAACCCATGGCATATCCTTGGATTTCTGTCAATGATTTTTATTTTCAGTTCCACATGACCCCATCACTCCCCCTCCCCCAGTGTCCACACTACCCAATCACCCCCCCCCCCCCCAGCCTATTAAAAATCATAAGTCAGTAAGATGTGTGTGCAGAACACCTGCAGCTTATAATAATAAGTGCATAGACCATAAATCACACTGTTCAAGTTTCCAATTCCACCAGTGTGCAACCAATTCTTTAATCTTTATTGCTTCTCCAATAATAAAAGCACCTGACGTATACAAGAGTCAATGTATTGTCACTATTTATGGTGATCTTATTCATGCTCATACTACCATTACACCTTGTGCTCCATATAAAGGGGTAGTGATCACTTGTAGTGTAGTGATATGTGAAGTATATAACAATACCTGCAGTGTTTGCAGTCCTGACTTTCTTTCATTCTATGTCTGGGTCAAGGTATCATTTGCAGGTCATGGGGTCAATGAAGTCAGTGGTGTGCAGCAGACAGTATAATTTATGGCCACTCTATAAAACATGCCAACCCTTAAGAGACACTTGAAATCTGCTGCCTTAAGCAATAAACTAATTTCCCCTCATGGCAGAGATGGCCCTGACACAGTACTCCTCATGGCAGTATGTATATTAAAAAAAAAAAAAAGCCCCATCATCTGAACAGCCTGTGAGAATGTGGGATTAGAAAACCCTAGCTGAGACGCCATTCAGTGAGCCCCATTGTGAAGCAAACAACAAATAGGACAACGGTAGGAATCACTCACTAGAAGAGCCAGGTGGTGGAACTAAACTACTGCGCATGTGTGACCACTGACACAATAGGTGGACATTCTAAGAGGCAATCAAAATACACCAGGGATATCATACCAAATAAGTAACTAGATTTTAAAACCATTGGGCAAGATTTACTATTCCAAATATGCCAGTATTTTGGTTCAATGTAAGGCCCTATTTAACGGAACGATTATCGGCCATATTCGGACGATATCAGCTGTTACAGCCGATAATTGTCCCGTGGAATAGAAGGCAACGTTCATGTCGGCTGATCGTTGCGTCGTTTGTCTTTCAAACATGTTGAAAGACAAACAACTCATACAGCAACGATCTGCTGCTGCCGCTCCGTGGAATAGGAGCGGTGGCAGCAGACCACTGCTGTATGCTATGGGCTGCCCGGACGATCTAGCGATCACCCGGGCAGCCCCCCCGCACCACCCCGCGGCCCCTTCCGGACTTACCTGCTCGCTGCTGCCATGTGGAATAGCGGTGGCAGTGAGCAGGGAACGAGGAGCAAATGAGCACTAATATTGCTCGTTTGCTCCTCTATATCCGCCCGTGGAATAGGGCCTTTACACTAAGGTCTGGTATACAAAACATGCGCCACAATTTGAGCTTTAGACACTAGTTGTGCTTTGTTTGAAAAGTAGATGTGGCTTAGAGACAAAGGGCCATGGCTTAGTTTTAATGGACATGTCTTAAAAGATGACTTACAAAATTGTATGCCAAAGTATATGGTGCAAATATTGGTATATGGTAAGCCTATATTACTGGGTTAAACCATGAGATGTATCATATTAATCATATAATGTGAGTCACTAAATATTAGATAAATATTATTAAGTCTGATTGTTATATTAAATTGCGGGAATAGGAATGTAAAGATGTGTAAAGACTCCATATAAACCAGGAGCTGTATATGTATAGAGCACAGCGCTTCATGGTAAACCATGGTAAAGTTTGTGTGCTTGATAAGGTTCTTCTTTAAAAACCACAGGATTTGGAATGCTACCAGGAAACTACTAAGCAATGGGTGAAAGCTAATCCATACTAATGGTAAAAACATGTTTATATATAAATGCAGGTAACCCTTGATGTGTTTGCCAGAACTTCATGTAACCGCCTTAACCAAATGGAACCAACATCTAATGCCTCGAGTGAGACAAGAGTACAAAAGTGCAAAGATCAACAGATTTATCTCAGTTGGAACTGACAATTTAAGAATTGGTGAAATTAATTTACTGTGACATTCTGGGTTATACAACTTCTACTGGATTTATTAATGGAATTTTCTACTTTTTGGGGACATTTTGTTTCAAAGCATTTAAATTTCCATAATTATTCCTATGCAGGAGTAAAATTCTTTGCAAAACAAACAAACAAAAAAAAAAAAAAACATGCAGGGCCCCCTCATGTAATCCAACTTCCACCTTGCTCACAACCCTCACTTAATTTTGATATATACCTAATAACAATCACTTACAGCAGCTCAATATACCATACTCTTCACATACCTATTGTTGTGGTATTGATGGCCTATCAGGAGGATACTTTCCAAAAACATCACTTTTAGGAATGGCCAAAATAAATTTTAATTCTAAGAATGGACAGCAGTGAACTATGTACAAATAATTGCTTATCTGAGATTATAACATTTATTCAATACTAGGGCTGCACCACAGCATTTTGTAGTGCTACTGATTTTAACACATACCTGGTGACTTTTTAGGATAACCTGACCTGTGTGTGTACAGGAGGTATAGCACAATTTATGTCCAATATGTAAATGGTATATGGCATCAGACTTTCCTGAGCTAGTGGGCAGAGCTTAGCCTCTATTTGTCTCCCATACAGTGAATACTCCCTTCTCTCGCTTTATAGTACATCTTAAGAAGCAGCAATATGGTGTACATTATAGGACAGTACTGAGTAGTCTAAGCTGTGAATCCAGCCCTGGGGGAGATCTATTAAGCTCTTTGGAGTCTCTGCAGCTTGGCTCTTCCACCACTCTCTATACACTTGTAAAGACAGCATGTGACTGATCTCTCGGTAAGCTGCTAGTAAGAATTAAGCTGTTATTTTTAGCAGAGTAGAAAGAAGCATTTTTCTCTGATAAGATATATAACCAATTTTCTTACATTTGCTTCTACTACTGATTTATGCAAAGTTTGTTTAAACAACAGTATCCATTTAAGTATTGGATGACAACTGCAGTCCGCAACACTGTATAAAACTCAGAGCATTCTTTTGGCTGCAGCTGTAGATTAATAGTTAAAATTGGTTTCTAAAATTATAAAAGGTTGTAGTGTGAACATAGCCTGAATAGGACAACATTCGTTATAGCTATTGTTTTAATGCTAAAGCATGTGATGTTTTTCTTGTTATCTCCAGAGTGGGAAGACGACCAATAATGTGGATCACAAGTACATGCCAATTTATATTCGGTGTTGCTGTGGCATTTACCTTCAACTACTACAGCTTTGTCATTGTCCGTTTTCTTCTGGCTATGGTGTGTTTATATTTTATTATAGGTTAGGATATACTATTTCTACAAATATCAAACTAGGTAATTTGAGTATAAAACATGTTTGATGTTGTATGCTTTTCTAGAAATAAACCTATTACTAGTGATGGGCAAATCGATTCAGATTAAGGCCATGTTCACATGGTGTATAGGACCGGCCGTTCCATGACCTGGCCGGGTCACGGAGTAGCCGGTCTCTCAAAAGATCATCCCGGCCTGTACTGCAGTACCGGCCAGATGATGTTTCTAGCCGCAGTGTTCTAATGCAGGCTCATCAGCGCGCGCCTGCATCAGAACTCCTCACAGCACACAATGAAGCTTGCGGCCGGAGCCGCTCGCTTCTTTGTGTGAACTGACAGAGCTTTTTGCGGCAGCAATTCACTGAATTGCAGCTGCAGAAAACTGACATGTCCCCAGCCAGAGCGTATACTATGTGTATACGCTCCGGCTGGGATCCTATAGAAGAGCATGCGGCGTTCCTAGGCGTACTAAGTACGGCCGTTGTTGCTGATTGCAACAACGGCCATACTTTTACGCTGAGTGAACATGGCCTACATCAGTAAATCAGATTTAGGTTTAGAACGCTACGTTCTTTTTCATCAATTTTTTGACAAAAAACAGATGCATTTGTGTGCATCCTTTTTGATCCGTTTTTTCATTGATTTTTGTAGTATTCACACGGAATCTGATCTGAAGTAAATAAATCTCAATTTGCATGAAAGTAAAGATATATGAAAGTACAATATGACCCCATGAAAGACAGACAACTTGTTTCAACTTTAAAGTTTTATAAGACCCCTTTTACACATAAGTATAGTACTGTCTGCAAATACAAATCCATATTTGCTGACAGTATTGTACCCATTGATTTCTATGGCCCCTTGCACACATGAATATTTGTTACTGATCTGTGCTATTGTATGGCCTATATCATGGACTCCACCATAGAAATCAAAGGGTCAGTGCGAATTTTCGTATAACTTAAAGAGGTTATCCGGCGGAAATCTTTTTCTTTCAAATGAACTGGTTTTATGCTGGGTTTACACGGAACGATTATCGTCTGAATTTTCGCTATAACAATCGCATTTGAGCGATAATCGCTCCGTGTAAACACAGCAAACGATCAAGCGATGAGCGAAAGATCGTTCATTTTTATCTTTGAACATGTTCTCAAATCGTCGTTCGCTAAATATTCGCAGATCGCTTTGTGTAAACAGTCTTTCAAAGATTCACCCTATGTGAAAGATGGGCTTAAACGATCTTAAAAACGATCGCAATAACAATTTTTCTTATGAATCTTCTAACGATTTTTCTCCGTCTAAACGCTGATCGTTATAAAAACCAAATCGTTGCTTCAAAATCGTTAATCGTTCGATTGGGCGAATTATCGTTCCATGTAAACGTAGCATTAGAAAGTTATACAGATTTGTAACTATTTAAAAATCTCAAGTCTTCCCATACTTATCAGCTGCTGTATGTCCTGCAGGAAATGTTGTTTTCGTTTCAGCTCTCTGCTGCCAGACAGGAACTGTCCAGAGCAGGAGAGGTTTTCTATGGGGATTTGCTCCTGCTCTGTACAGTTCCTGTCTCAGACAAAAGTGGCAGCAGAGAGCACTGTGTCAGACTGAAAGAAAAAGATTTTCGCTGGATAACCCCTTTAAGAACAGCCATTTGTAAGCATCGGCAATTTGCAGATCCTGATGGTATTTCACGCATAATACGTCCATATTTTAAATATTTATTTAACATTTCCCTACGCTCGCGTGAAACCAGCCTGAAGCTGTTATAGACTCATGAGGCCCTGACAACATTGTTTGATATGTGTAGGCTTACAATAATAATTTAATTTATAAGCTTTGGTTGTACGTTGTACTTACACACTTATTCTCATGTTCTTTACCTTTGCAGGCATCCAGTGGATACCTAGTTGTGGTGTTTGTTTATGTAACAGAATATATAGGAAGTAAAGCTCGTACTTGGGCCTCAATGCACATTCATGCTTTTTTTGCTGTTGGAGTTATGGTAGTTGCTTTTGTTGGATACATGGTGCGTACCTGGTGGATATATCAAATAATTCTGTCTCTCATCACCCTACCATTTATCCTATGCTGCTGGATGCTTCCTGAGACTCCATTCTGGCTGCATTCCCAGGGAAAATACAAAGAAGTAGAACGTGTCATTGCAACAATGGAAAGATGGAACAGAGTGAACACTCCATGCAAGCTGTCAGAACTATGCCCTGTGGAGGCGGGCAGTGATCCTAGTGGGAAGGATGCCCAGCCTGCTAAAAACCACAATGTTTTTGACCTATTTCACAACTTAACTTTCACAAGGAGAACCATTTCCGTGTGGCTGATCTGGTTTACAGGAAGCCTGGGATATTATGTATTTGCACTAAACTCTGTCAACTTGGGAGGAAATGAATATTTAAACCTTTTTCTTACAGGTATTTACATTACTTATACACTGCTGCCTATACTGTATGAAGCACAGTATAAGGGCCGTATTAAATGGTCCAATGTGCCGTGTGAGTGAGCGCTTATCTGTTAAATTGTTGCTCGTTTACAGAGCCTATTATACAGCTCGATTATCGTTGGGCTGCACCGACTTTGTTAGCGATTTCCAAACAGCCTTTGCTTTTTATAGAAAAAAATTAAATTTAACTTAACTGTCCACGCTCCCCGTTATCCTCCTGCCTGTTTCTCACCTGTTTTGTAATTAGCAAAAGATGTCCATCTTTTACCGTTAAATGATGGCTATACACAAAAAATGGACGTCGTTTCAATGGTGTGTACAGCCTTAGGCCTTATGCACACGTTCAGTATTTTATTTCCATGTCCGTAGATTCCTTCCATTGTCCAACCGTACAATGTGCTGAAAATTTTTGGAATGTGCATCTGTAGTGCATCTGTATTTCTATAAATCAGTTTTTTAGAAACACAACCTTTCAACATGTGATTAATGACTAATTTTTTTTACGGAAATATGGATGCCAAAAAAGGTTACAGTCGGTAGAAAATAGCGGATCCAATTGATTTCTATAAGAGAATCTGCAAAAAAAAAACTGTCTGCCCTAGGACATCTAATTTTTTTTCAGGAATGGTTTGCATTTTTGTAATCTACTGATTGTGTGAATAGCCCAATAAATAACAATGTGCACTAACTCGAGTATGGAAATACAGATCCATAGATTGCAGGACATATCAATAAGGCCTTAAAGTAATAACTATATAATGATTAAAGCCAATGAACCACCAGGTATACTGCTATGGGCTTTTTACAGTAACACACCGGCACCAGCGTGGAGATGTCGGTGGCGCTGTCCTCTTTTGAACTGTCACCCGGTAAAGCACTGAGGACTGGTGACGATCTCCCCTCCGTGACGCAGCTCCATTGATTCTAATGGAGCCACGTCAAAGAGGGAAGGGGTTTTTTATTACACTGGGGGCCAGCGGGCCCACCCCTAGTGCTTCATGGGAATAGACCAGCGCCGTGCGTGGGAACCTGACAGTGGTTCAAAAAAAGGACCATGGGAACGGCATCCCGGGGCCATCCTGTTAGTGTAAAAAGCCCATAGCGATGTACCTGGTGGTACATTCACTTTATACAGTATTTTCTATGTGCAGCTTCATTTCTAATATGTTATTATTTAAGCATATACAGCTGAGTAATGAAATAATTGAGGAATATTATTTTATAGGCGCTGTGGAGATTCCATCGTATATCGTCTGCTGTCTTGGTATGGACAAACTTGGCAGAAGAAATACACTGGCTCCATTCCTTTTACTCAGTGCTGTCATTTGTGGAGTGATTATGATCATTCCAGAGGTAATACATGTTATTCCTTTCCCTCCCCATAAAAATGCTGCTGTATTATTTTTGGCACTGTTGAAAGATATTTCTAATTCACCTTTTTTTCCCCTCAAAATGCTTACTACCCCTTATTACATGGCATAGTTAACCTTCACCACCAGATTCCTCACAGCAACACCTATCTTTACTTTGTGCAGATTCCGCCTTCTGGAATCCGCCATCCGTCCAAAGAACAAACAGGTTTATTCTTTGGACAGACAGCGGAATCTGCCTGACTATAGAATGGAGTCTATGGAATGGGTGGAGATGCTTGCAGCCGTGAGTAGGGGCGAGCTGAGAAATTCACGGCAGGTGATCCGACCGGATTCCTCAATGTGAACATGCCCTTAAAGGTTGGACTTTTTAATATATTGCTGCTGGTGCATATAAAACTATAAACATTTTATCCATACCTGTCCGTAGGTCGAGAATCCCATTTCTTCTTTTAAAACAGCCCAAACTCAATGGGATTGACTGTACCACACTTACTACTTTAGAGATAAAATATGTGACCAATAATTTCTCTCCCGGCTTTCCCTAGTTTAACCTTCTACATCAGCCCTTCCATACCATTCCTGAATCTTACAGACTCAACCCCTCGTTGATAACGACATGGCAAGCATGGCAGAAAAGGACACAGGTTAAGGGACTACACCCTCAATATTCACCATTTCTATCCCTCATACATAATCCTAATTTTCAAGATGGTTCTCCCCACTGAGACTTTTTGTGCTGTGCAGTTAGTCTTTTGCTCCACAGTCCGGTGAGACTGCCCTCCCCCATTGCGCAGATCGCCCCATGGACGGGCGTCCCCTTTCTAATTATAATGAATTAAGCAGGCCGACCAGGGGTGGGTCGGATCGGCGCTATAGGGACGGGCAGTGCTCCTAACTGATGCCCCAGTGCTCCTAACGATTTTACTGGATTGTGGAGCAAAAGACTAACCACCGGCGCATTCCTTCCTCCTCGGTGTGCAGTAGGGGCATTTCAGCACATTAGATTTGTCTACCTGCGTTCCCCTTTAACTTGACAAGCCCTACAACTTTAACTATGTTAGTTGAGATTGGAATACCCTTTAATTGTTATGGCTAGCATGTGCTGTATATCTATCATTGCTAAATAAAACGAAAGTGAAAAAAGTTATTAACACTAATTTACATGGTTAGTGTATAGTATATACTGTGGGGAATAGCTCTGGTCGATCCTAGGTAGCAGTGCAGTAAGCAGGGACACAGACAGGGTAACGTCCAATTTAAGTGTTTTTATTTCACACTTAGCGTCAAAACACAAAGCAAACCGTAACAAAGGCTTAAACACAAATAAACCCTGCTCGGCTGAGCACTTACTAGTACATAACCAATCCCTGACTATACATGGGACCAGCTATCCAGCCCACGGGTACAAATAACAAAGAATGGTGTGGCCCATGCAATACCTTCCGTATTCCAGCAGACAGTTCTCCAGGTATGGCCACACTCAGCACTGCAGTGAGCTTCATTTTAAGGCCATGATGACCCCCAGCTGTGGGCTATGGAAGCCCAGGACCAAAGCCCAGGTGGAGTGAGCGTCCCACTGCCAACCTCACTCACTCCAGAAAAAGCAGGTCCCAGTACATATTTTTACAATCTGTCTATGTTAGCTATGGCCAACACAGACAACCAGGCTATCAATCCTGCTTTACCTGTGTCTGGGTTAACCCCTTGGTTCCCAGAGACACACCCAGGGCTTACCAGACACAGTTTAACCACTTCAGGGGCAGATATCTGTGCTCCCAAACCATGCCTCTCTTACATTCCCTCCCCCTCAGTTTAGACCCACTGGGGCAAACTCCTGACATCTGCCTTGCAGTCTCCCGGCTCGATGCTCCACTGAAAAACTAAAATTTTGCAGAGACAAGAACCACCTTGTGACTCTGGCATTTCTCTCTTTGGACAAGTGAGGGGTGAGTGGTCAGTTATCAGACGGAACCGTCGCCCCAACAAGTAATATCTTAGTGCCTCTAAGGCCCACTTTATCGCCAGACATTCCCTTTCTACGATGCTGTAATTTTTCTCGGCTGGTGTGAGTTTTCTGCTCAGGTAGGTAACGGGATGCTCCTCTCCGTTCACCTCCTGTAACAGAACAGCTCCCAGCCCTACCTCTGATGCTTCCGTCTGCACAATAAATTCTTTCTTGAAGCTTGGCGTAATGAGGACGGGGGATCCACACAACGCCAACTTCAAAGCCTGAAAAGCGCTTTCTGCTTTTGCATTCCACCGCACCATGACTGACCCTTTACCTTTCAAAAGGTCGGTCAGGGGAGCGGACACTGTGGCGAAGTTGGGTATAAACCGCCTTTTAATACCCAACAATGCCCAAGAATGCCCTGACCTGTTTGGTGCTCACAGGTTGAGGCCATCCCTGGATAGCATAGACCTTGTTGACCTGGGGCTTAATTACACCTCGTCCAATCACATACCCCAAGTAGCGCGTCTCCTCCATCCCAACAGCACACTTTTTGGGGTTTGCAGTGAGGCCAGCTGCCCTTAGAGAGTCCACTTTGGCCTGTACTTTGGCCAAGTGACTCTCCCAGCCATAGCTGAAGATGATAATATCATCCAGATATGCTGATGCGTATCTCCTGTGAGGCTTCAGCACTATGTCCACTAGGCGTTGGAACGTTGCGGGGGCCCCGTGAAGTCCGAACGGTAACACAACATAGTGGAAAAGACCCTCAGGGGTGATTAAGGCTGTCTTTTCTTTAGCGCTCTCAGTTAGGGGTACTTGCCAGTATCCCTTGGTGAGATCAAGCGTAGTGAAATACCAAGCGCTTTCCAGTCTTTCAATAAGCTCGTCTACACGTGGCATGGGATAGGCGTCAAATTTGTAAACTTCGTTTAACTTTCTAAAATCGTTACAAAAACGAAGAGTCCCATCTGGTTTGGGAATCAGAACAATGGGACTGGCCCATTCACTTGTGGACTCTTCTATGACTCCTAACTGTAGTATGTTCCGTACCTCTTCTGCAATGGCCTGCCGACGTGCCTCAGGGACTCGGTATGGTCTTAGACGAATCTTTACCCCTGGCTCTGTGACAATGTCATGCTTGATTACAGACATGTGCCCAGGTAATTCCGAAAACACGTCTGTATTCCTGGCTACAAATTCCCTAGCCTCTTGGCGTTGTCCTTTTGTAAGGGTTTCCGAAATTGTCACCTCCGCACCGGCCACCGCAGGCGTAACTGTAGCCTTAGGGGGTAGTAGAGAAGGGAAATTAGCTGGAGACCTTTCTGTAAGCAGACTCTCCCTGTCCTTCCTAGCTTTCAGCAAATTGACATGGTACACCTGCTCGGGCTTCCTCCTACCAGGCTGACGTACCCTGTAGTTAACTTCCCCCACCTTCTCGATTATCTCATAGGGTCCCTGCCACTTGGCAAAAAATTTGGTTTCCACGGTGGGAATTAGAACCAAAACCCGGTCGCCTGAGTTAAAGGTCCTTACTGTGGCGGACCTGTTGTAGACCCGGCTTTGAGCCCTTTGAGCAGCCTCCATGTGCTCCTTAACAATGGGCACAATGTTCGCCATCCTGTCCTGCATACCAGCAATGTGGTCTATAATACTTTTGTGTGGGGTGGGTTCCTGCTCCCAAGTCTCCTTTGCAATATCCAACAGGCCTCTGGGATGTCTGCCATAGATCAACTCAAAGGGAGAAAACCCAGTAGAGGCCTGTGGTACCTCCCGAATGGCAAACATTAAATAGGGTAACATTACATCCCAGTCCCTCCCATCCTTGTCCACCACCTTTTTCAGCATACTCTTTAAGGTTTTATTAAACCTTTCTACTAGTCCGTCTGTCTGAGGATGGTATACAGACGTGCGTAGCCGTTTTATGTTGAAGAGTTTACACAGTTCCCTGGTGACTTTGGACATGAAAGGGGTACCCTAATCCGTAAGGATTTCCTTGGGTAGTCCCACTCGGCAAAACATGGCAAATAGCTCCTTGGCTATCAGCTTTGCCGATGTGTGCCGCAGTGGGATGGCCTCGGGATAACGGGTAGCATAGTCCATTACTACCAGTATATGCTGGTGCCCCCGAGCAGACCTAACCAATGCACCTACCAAGTCCATGGCGATCCTTTCAAATGGGACCTCGATGATGGGTAGAGGTACCAGCGGATTTCGAAAATGTCCCATGGGTGCATGTAATTGACATTCGGGGCATGACTCACAGTAACGTTTAAACTCACCGTATACCCCTGGCCAATAGAATCGCTGCAAGATGCGATCCAGCGTTTTTGTGGTCCCTAGGTGTCCACCAAGCACGTTTATGAGCCAACATCAGAACCGTTTGGCGATAAGGCTGTGGTGCCAGCAATTGCTCACAGGTCTCACCCCGCAACTTATCAACTCGTTATAGTAGGTCTTGGTCAACCATAAAGTGGGGAAATATTTCATCAGCATTGGTGTGCTGTGGCACCCCATTCACTACCACAACATTTTCCCTGGCCCGGACCAGTGTGGGGTCCTGGAGCTGTGCGGTGCCAAAGTTGTCACAGGATACCTCCAAATCCGACAACTGTGGCCCGGTCACTGACCCCTCAGTCTCACCTGCCAGTCTTACCTCAGTCTTACCTCTAGGGGAAATACAGAATTAACATTATTTTCTTCACAGGTCACCCCTACGGCAGGTACCCCAGAGTCTGGGTCATTGGGCTCAGGGTCTAGGTCTTGTCCTTTCTGTTTGGGGGGTACTCTAGGCGGTGGGCTCCCCGACCTTTGATTTCTCCGCCTTTGAGTCAAGAACAAGGGGAAGTCCCGTCCCAAAATAAGGTCATGGGGAAAGTTCATGACAACCCCTACCTCATGTTGTCTCTCTCCACAGGAGGTCTGGATGGCAACAGCCACGGTGGGATAGACTTTTACATCTCCATGAATACACAGGACCCCTACTGTGTGGCCCGTTACAGACCCAGGGTCGATATGGGACCCATTAATTAGTGTCACCCGACTTCCAGAGTCCAGCAGGGCCAGGAACTGGCGCCCTGCTACCGTCACCTGGCATAGGTGGCACTCATCGACAGAGCCTGGAATGGCAGCCGTAAAAACCGGGGCTGCAGAAAGGGACACCCTCCATGCAGAGCTGCAGTCCATAGGCTTAGTTACGTGGGGGCAATTGGCTGCAATATGGCCAGGCTCCTGGCAGGACCAACAGATGGGAGCCTCCCCCCTCCTCCTCCCCTGGGGTATCTCCCGGACATAGGGATTTGATCTTGCCCGGGAACTAGCAGATACCATGGGCCTTTGGGGTTGGCCGGGGACTGAGAGGCCTTCTTCGTCAGAGCTTGGGTAGCCCAGTACCTCTCCACCATCCCCACCAGAGCATTAGCATCAGTTGGGTCCCCATGCCCCACCCACTGCTGTATCTCCCTCGGCAAGGCCCTCAGAAAGCGGTCCAAGACAACTTTCTCCACCATCTGGGCTGGGGTTGATGTCTCCGGCTGAAGCCACTTGCGGACCAGGTGGATGAGGTGGTGCATCTGGGCCCTGGGTGGTAACGCCTCTTGGTACCCCCAGCTATGGACTCTTTGAGCCCGAAGGTGTAGATCAACTCCTAAGCGGGCTAAGATCTCTGCTTTCACCGTGGCATAATCCCGGGCTTCCTGCTCGCTTAGGTCAAAGTAGGCCTGCTATGGCTCTGCGATGAGGAAGGGCGTCAACACCTCAGCCCAGTATTGCTGCGGCAGCCTTTCGCGGGTGGCCAATCTTTTGAAGCCCATCAGGAATGCCTCTACGTCATCCTCGGACGTCATCTTTGTCATGGCTTTCCGGACTTCCCTCCTGGCGTCATGTTCCGGCATCGCTGCACCCAGCTTTTGTTGTGCAGCCGCTAGTGCTGTCATCTGCTGTGCTAGCAGTCTGTTAGTTTCTTGCTGCTGTAAGTTGGACTGAACCAGCTGCTTAATCAGCTCCTCCATGGTTGTGGCTTTTTGCTTCAGCGCTGTTGAAAGCCAGGACATGCAACAAGTGTATGCTTCACTGCACCATGCCCGCTCCGAGCCACCATATGTGGGGAATAGCTCTGGTCGATCCTAGGTAGCAGTGCAGTAAGCAGGGACACAGACAGGGTAACGTCCAATTTAAGTGTTTTTATTTCACACTTAGCGTCAAAACACAAAGCAAACCTTAACAAAGGCTTAAATACACAAATAAACCCTGCTCGGCTGAGCACTTACTAGTACATAACCAATCCCTGACTATACATGGGACCAGCTATCCAGCCCACGGGTACAAATAACAAAGAATGGTGTGGCCCATGCAATACCTTCCGTATTCCAGCAGACAGTTCTCCAGGTATGGCCACACTCAGCACTGCAGTGAGCTTCATTTTAAGGCCATGATGACCCCCAGCTGTGGGCTATGGAAGCCCAGGACCAAAGCCCAGGTGGAGTGAGCGTCCCACTGCCAACCTCACTCACTCCAGAAAAAGCAGGTCCCAGTACATATTTTTACAATCTGTCTATGTTAGCTATGGCCAACACAGACAACCAGGCTATCAATCCTGCTTTACCTGTGTCTGGGTTAACCCCTTGGTTCCCAGAGACACACCCAGGGCTTACCAGACACAGTTTAACCACTTCAGGGGCAGATATCTGTGCTCCCAAACCATGCCTCTCTTACATTCCCTCCCCCTCAGTTTAGACCCACTGGGGCAAACTCCTGACATCTGCCTTGCAGTCTCCCGGCTCGATGCTCCACTGAAAAACTAAAATTTTGCAGAGACAAGAACCACCTTGTGACTCTGGCATTTCTCTCTTTGGACAAGTGAGGTGTGAGTGGTCAGTTATCAGACGGAACCGTCGCCCCAACAAGTAATATCTTAGTGCCTCTAAGGCCCACTTTATCGCCAGACATTCCCTTTCTACGATGCTGTAATTTTTCTCGGCTGGTGTGAGTTTTCTGCTCAGGTAGGTAACGGGATGCTCCTCTCCGTTCACCTCCTGTAACAGAACAGCTCCCAGCCCTACCTCTGATGCATCCGTCTGCACAATAAATTCTTTCTTGAAGCTTGGCGTAATGAGGACGGGGGATCCACACAACGCCAACTTCAAAGCCTGAAAAGCGCTTTCTGCTTTTGCATTCCACCGCACCATGACTGACCCTTTACCTTTCAAAAGGTCGGTCAGGGGAGCGGACACTGTGGCGAAGTTGGGTATAAACCGCCTTTTAATACCCAACAATGCCCAAGAATGCCCTGACCTGTTTGGTGCTCACAGGTTGAGGCCATCCCTGGATAGCATAGACCTTGTTGACCTGGGGCTTAATTACACCTCGTCCAATCACATACCCCAAGTAGCGCGTCTCCTCCATCCCAACAGCACACTTTTTGGGGTTTGCAGTGAGGCCAGCTGCCCTTAGAGAGTCCACTTTGGCCTGTACTTTGGCCAAGTGACTCTCCCAGCCATAGCTGAAGATGATAATATCATCCAGATATGCTGATGCGTATCTCCTGTGAGGCTTCAGCACTATGTCCACTAGGCGTTGGAACGTTGCGGGGGCCCCGTGAAGTCCGAACGGTAACACAACATAGTGGAAAAGACCCTCAGGGGTGATTAAGGCTGTCTTTTCTTTAGCGCTCTCAGTTAGGGGTACTTGCCAGTATCCCTTGGTGAGATCAAGCGTAGTGAAATACCAAGCGCTTTCCAGTCTTTCAATAAGCTCGTCTACACGTGGCATGGGATAGGCGTCAAATTTGTAAACTTCGTTTAACTTTCTAAAATCGTTACAAAAACGAAGAGTCCCATCTGGTTTGGGAATCAGAACAATGGGACTGGCCCATTCACTTGTGGACTCTTCTATGACTCCTAACTGTAGTATGTTCCGTACCTCTTCTGCAATGGCCTGCCGACGTGCCTCAGGGACTCGGTATGGTCTTAGACGAATCTTTACCCCTGGCTCTGTGACAATGTCATGCTTGATTACAGACATGTGCCCAGGTAATTCCGAAAACACGTCTGTATTCCTGGCTACAAATTCCCTAGCCTCTTGGCGTTGTCCTTTTGTAAGGGTTTCCGAAATTGTCACCTCCGCACCGGCCACCGCAGGCGTAACTGTAGCCTTAGGGGGTAGTAGAGAAGGGAAATTAGCTGGAGACCTTTCTGTAAGCAGACTCTCCCTGTCCTTCCTAGCTTTCAGCAAATTGACATGGTACACCTGCTCGGGCTTCCTCCTACCAGGCTGACGTACCCTGTAGTTAACTTCCCCCACCTTCTCGATTATCTCATAGGGTCCCTGCCACTTGGCAAAAAATTTGGTTTCCACGGTGGGAATTAGAACCAAAACCCGGTCGCCTGAGTTAAAGGTCCTTACTGTGGCGGACCTGTTGTAGACCCGGCTTTGAGCCCTTTGAGCAGCCTCCATGTGCTCCTTAACAATGGGCACAATGTTCGCCATCCTGTCCTGCATACCAGCAATGTGGTCTATAATACTTTTGTGTGGGGTGGGTTCCTGCTCCCAAGTCTCCTTTGCAATATCCAACAGGCCTCTGGGATGTCTGCCATAGATCAACTCAAAGGGAGAAAACCCAGTAGAGGCCTGTGGTACCTCCCGAATGGCAAACATTAAATAGGGTAACATTACATCCCAGTCCCTCCCATCCTTGTCCACCACCTTTTTCAGCATACTCTTTAAGGTTTTATTAAACCTTTCTACTAGTCCGTCTGTCTGAGGATGGTATACAGACGTGCGTAGCCGTTTTATGTTGAAGAGTTTACACAGTTCCCTGGTGACTTTGGACATGAAAGGGGTACCCTAATCCGTAAGGATTTCCTTGGGTAGTCCCACTCGGCAAAACATGGCAAATAGCTCCTTGGCTATCAGCTTTGCCGATGTGTGCCGCAGTGGGATGGCCTCGGGATAACGGGTAGCATAGTCCATTACTACCAGTATATGCTGGTGCCCCCGAGCAGACCTAACCAATGCACCTACCAAGTCCATGGCGATCCTTTCAAATGGGACCTCGATGATGGGTAGAGGTACCAGCGGATTTCGAAAATGTCCCATGGGTGCATGTAATTGACATTCGGGGCATGACTCACAGTAACGTTTAAACTCACCGTATACCCCTGGCCAATAGAATCGCTGCAAGATGCGATCCAGCGTTTTTGTGGTCCCTAGGTGTCCACCAAGCACGTTTATGAGCCAACATCAGAACCGTTTGGCGATAAGGCTGTGGTGCCAGCAATTGCTCACAGGTCTCACCCCGCAACTTATCAACTCGTTATAGTAGGTCTTGGTCAACCATAAAGTGGGGAAATATTTCATCAGCATTGGTGTGCTGTGGCACCCCATTCACTACCACAACATTTTCCCTGGCCCGGACCAGTGTGGGGTCCTGGAGCTGTGCGGTGCCAAAGTTGTCACAGGATACCTCCAAATCCGACAACTGTGGCCCGGTCACTGACCCCTCAGTCTCACCTGCCAGTCTTACCTCAGTCTTACCTCTAGGGGAAATACAGAATTAACATTATTTTCTTCACAGGTCACCCCTACGGCAGGTACCCCAGAGTCTGGGTCATTGGGCTCAGGGTCTAGGTCTTGTCCTTTCTGTTTGGGGGGTACTCTAGGCGGTGGGCTCCCCGACCTTTGATTTCTCCGCCTTTGAGTCAAGAACAAGGGGAAGTCCCGTCCCAAAATAAGGTCATGGGGAAAGTTCATGACAACCCCTACCTCATGTTGTCTCTCTCCACAGGAGGTCTGGATGGCAACAGCCACGGTGGGATAGACTTTTACATCTCCATGAATACACAGGACCCCTACTGTGTGGCCCGTTACAGACCCAGGGTCGATATGGGACCCATTAATTAGTGTCACCCGACTTCCAGAGTCCAGCAGGGCCAGGAACTGGCGCCCTGCTACCGTCACCTGGCATAGGTGGCACTCATCGACAGAGCCTGGAATGGCAGCCGTAAAAACCGGGGCTGCAGAAAGGGACACCCTCCATGCAGAGCTGCAGTCCATAGGCTTAGTTACGTGGGGGCAATTGGCTGCAATATGGCCAGGCTCCTGGCAGGACCAACAGATGGGAGCCTCCCCCCTCCTCCTCCCCTGGGGTATCTCCCGGACATAGGGATTTGATCTTGCCCGGGAACTAGCAGATACCATGGGCCTTTGGGGTTGGCCGGGGACTGAGAGGCCTTCTTCGTCAGAGCTTGGGTAGCCCAGTACCTCTCCACCATCCCCACCAGAGCATTAGCATCAGTTGGGTCCCCATGCCCCACCCACTGCTGTATCTCCCTCGGCAAGGCCCTCAGAAAGCGGTCCAAGACAACTTTCTCCACCATCTGGGCTGGGGTTGATGTCTCCGGCTGAAGCCACTTGCGGACCAGGTGGATGAGGTGGTGCATCTGGGCCCTGGGTGGTAACGCCTCTTGGTACCCCCAGCTATGGACTCTTTGAGCCCGAAGGTGTAGATCAACTCCTAAGCGGGCTAAGATCTCTGCTTTCACCGTGGCATAATCCCGGGCTTCCTGCTCGCTTAGGTCAAAGTAGGCCTGCTATGGCTCTGCGATGAGGAAGGGCGTCAACACCTCAGCCCAGTATTGCTGCGGCAGCCTTTCGCGGGTGGCCAATCTTTTGAAGCCCATCAGGAATGCCTCTACGTCATCCTCGGACGTCATCTTTGTCATGGCTTTCCGGACTTCCCTCCTGGCGTCATGTTCCGGCATCGCTGCACCCAGCTTTTGTTGTGCAGCCGCTAGTGCTGTCATCTGCTGTGCTAGCAGTCTGTTAGTTTCTTGCTGCTGTAAGTTGGACTGAACCAGCTGCTTAATCAGCTCCTCCATGGTTGTGGCTTTTTGCTTCAGCGCTGTTGAAAGCCAGGACATGCAACAAGTGTATGCTTCACTGCACCATGCCCGCTCCGAGCCACCATATGTGGGGAATAGCTCTGGTCGATCCTAGGTAGCAGTGCAGTAAGCAGGGACACAGACAGGGTAACGTCCAATTTAAGTGTTTTTATTTCACACTTAGCGTCAAAACACAAAGCAAACCTTAACAAAGGCTTAAATACACAAATAAACCCTGCTCGGCTGAGCACTTACTAGTACATAACCAATCCCTGACTATACAGTACATGGGACCAGCTATCCAGCCCACGGGTACAAATAACAAAGAATGGTGTGGCCCATGCAATACCTTCAGTATTCCAGCAGACAGTTCTCCAGGTATGGCCACACTCAGCACTGCAGTGAGCTTCTTTTTAAGGCCCTGATGACCCCCAGCTGTGGGCTATGGAAGCCCAGGACCGAAGCCCGGGTGGAGTGAGCGTCCCACTGCCAACCTCACTCACTCCAGAAAAAGCAGGTCCCAGTACATATTTTTACAATCTGTCTATGTTAGCTATGGCCAACACAGACAACCAGGCTATCAATCCTGCTTTATCTGTGTCTGGGTTAGCCCCTTGGTTCCCAGAGACACACCCAGGGCTTACCAGACACAGTTTAACCACTTCAGTGGCAGATATCTGTGCTCCCAAACCATGCCTCTCTTACAATACCAATAAACTACTGGACAGTCAAGGAGTAAGGAATTTAATAATAGCCAATCCATAGAGATTCTTGTGCTTCAACTATGGTTGATTTTGCCCTTACCTCCCAGCATGGCCGGCCTTTGGGGTGTGCGACCTGTGCTTGGGGAAGGGGGGTGATCCAGCAGACAACACTAGAAATTTCTAAGTTAGGTGTGCGGTCTGTTTGCCGGAGTGCCCTGGCCGCAGTCTGGTTGGGTCCCTTACCCTCTCCTACGCTGCACCACATCATGACATCACCCTCACTGCACATCGCTTTTCTGATTGGCTTGACTTGCGCCCCTTGTGTCCCCCTGCGTTTGGGCAAGAACACTTAAGCGGGGTGGGGGTAGTTATTTATATGGCTGGAGCGGGTGGTTGAATAGTTGTTTGTATGGCTGGGGGGGGGGAGGTACTTGCTTATATGGCTGGGGAGGATCAGTAGTTATTTGTTTAGCTGGGGGGGTCGGGTGGTAGTTTGTATGGCTGAGGGGGTTGGGTAGTTGTTTGACTAGGGGCTGAGGGGGGTTCGGGTAGTTTTTTGTATAGCGGGTAGGGTTGGGTAGTTGTTTGCATGGCTGGGGGGTTGCAAACTTGTTTGTATGGCTGGGGGGCTGGGGGGGATCGGGTAGTTGTTTATATGGCTGGGGGGTTAGGTGGTGGATGTCATCTGGAGGGGTGGAAGGCTGACGGCTTTGTAGGAGCTGTATGTCACTTTTAGGGGGTCTCAGCAGAAGCCTATGGGTGCGGGTGTTGGTGGGGGTAAAGAAAAGTTTTGCACAGGGCAGGGCCGCATTAATAGCTGCTGCCCTAGGTGCTAAACCTGAAGACGCCCCATCTTGGGGAGCTTGGTTTCGGCCACATGCATTTCTCTACATGTAGAAATGTTGTCTGAATCACGTTTTTTAATGCTTTAATGTACAGTGCACCATCTATCCTATAGCTGGCCCTGTCTCCCAGCTCCACCTTGATTGACATACTGGGCTATCTCAAGGAGGAGCTAGGAGGAGAGGGCAACCAATGAGGAAAGCCAGGATGGGGCATTTGAGCAGTTCAGCCTGCCCTCCTTAACACTTGGCTGAGAAATAAATAAAGAGATTTTAAAAGTTGGCAAACGACATCAGCTCCAGGAAAGGTACAGCTTGCTTATACCCAAACAGCTATCCAATTGTGTCTTAAAGGGGTACTCCGGGCCGGGGGGGGATTTTTGAGAATCGCCGGGGAGGGGGTGAAAATTGAAGCCAGGGGTCACTTACCTCCTCCGTTCCAGTGCCGGTGCCCGGATCGCACCACCTGGTACTCCCGTCCCGCGGCATGAGGCGTGATATCTCAAGGCAGTTCTGCCAATCAGCGGCTGTAGCGGAGTCCCGCCTCGGCCGCTGAATGGCAGAGCTGCCCTGAGACGTCACGTCTCATGTGGCAGCTCTGACCAGGAAGTGGACGCGGGACGGGAGTACCGGGCGGCGCGATCCGGACACCGGCGCTAGAACGGGGGAGGTAAGTGACCTTCGGCTTTAATTTTCACCCCCTCCCCGGCGATCCTCAAAAATCCCCCCCCCCTGGCCCGGAGTACCCCTTTAAAAGAAGAACAGCAGGATCAATCAAACTGTGTAGATTTCTTCTACCAAATAAATCTGGGACACAGAACAGTATGGCAAAAGAATTGGCTTTCTAAGCACTAGAGTACTAAACAATGTTTTTACAAAACTCCACATTTTAGCACATATCTGTCAGGCTAATCTATTTGTTTGTATTACAGGACTACAGTACAATAACCATTGTTATGAGCATGGCCGGGAAATTTTCAATAGGTATTGCATTTGGATTAATTTACCTATACACAGCTGAACTGTATCCAACAGTCATACGGTAAGATTTAATGCGTTGATGCAGGTTATAAAGTATAACTATTTAGATTCTAAAGCACAGGTGTCAAACGCAGGCCCCTCCAGCTGTGATTGAGCCTTATAAAGGCTTTACAGGGCTAGGTCGGGCCATGTGAAAGGGCCCTTATTTAGAACATTTATTGGTCAAGTGCTAATTTGAGTTCTTCACTTTCTTGCAATGATAGGTCCTTGGCTGTTGGCAGTGGAAGTATGATGTGTCGGATTGGTAGCGTGGTTGCTCCATTCTGTGTTTACCTTACAGAAGTATGGATATTCATGCCACAGGTACGTCTGTTATTTCTACCTTTAGGGTACAAACCCACTTGACGTATTTGCTGCATGAATCAGTCTTAAAAATAAGCAGGCAAAACGCAGGTTGGCTTTATACAATTGTTCTGCGTTAAAATACGCAATTGCGTATTTTTGAAGCGTGAAGCTTGTTGTTAGCAAAGCATCAGTTGTTAACAACCTGTGCGAAAAACGCATGTAGCTTCACGCTTCAAAAATACACAACTGCGTATTTTAACGCAGAACAATTGTATAAAGCCAACCTGCGTTTTGCCTGCTTATTTTTAAGACTGATTCACGCAGCAAATACGTCAAGTGGTTTTGTACCCTCACTATCACCGCTCAGCCAATCACCAGCTGCAACGGTGTCCCGCCTGGCTGAGTGGAGTCTGGGATTTGTTACTCAAGTTAAGCACTAGAGCATAGTGAATACCACTATTCTGTTACTGAATAAAATATGCTGATCACTATATACTGATCAATATTCCCCTATACAGTGACCACAAAAAGGTAGATACAGTACCAGTGCTATACAGGCTCAGCAGACTATATATGTCTGCACAGTGCACTTACATACAGGTGATCAAGGTATGCGTGTTTGTAGAGTATACTGGAATCTATAGCTATACCCCCCAGCAAAAATAGCATTGAAAAGGGAAATAGGGGAGTGCCGAAAACATTACTTAAATAATATGTATGTAAAATTAGTCAGGATAAGTATTTGTTTTTGTTTTTTTTATAAGAGTCGCCATTTAGATGTCCATCCATAATAATTATGTATCAGTACAATAAAGGTTTATGACTGCTACTGGGGCTACATAGAACAGCTGTGTAATTGTGCTGATATGTGTATCTGCTACTCAGAGGCCACTCACAGCGCCCATAGTCCCCTTTGTTTATGGAGTCAATGTCCCATAAAATTGTTAGCATATAGTGGACTTTGGACTCTCTGGGCATTGGTGGGGTTAATGGATAAGAGTAGCATTAGCTATGGCATTAGACACCTTGAAGCTGCCCAAAGCTGTCCTCTCTACACATCTGCTTCGGCAGAATGCCAAATATGTACATAATTCTGTAATGTCGGTTTTGGGTCCTCACAATTATATATATATATATATATATATTATAACACAGACAGTGAAAGAGGTGCAAGCAACTCGCTCCAATAAACTATAGGGGAGAGTTATCGCGCTGTCTTATAGTAATATTCTCTTTGTTGCCCATTGCAACCAATCAGAGCTCAGCTTTCATCTTACCAGGGCAATAAAAACAATAAAATCTGAGCTGTGATTTGTTGCTTCGGCTAACAAAGAGAATATTACTCAATAAATTTCCCTCTAATAATTTTGCATGCTGTTTTAGGCAAAACGTGAGTAACCTTGATTTTATTATTGTCACAGCTACTTGTTGGGATCATGGCCTTAATTACTGGTCTTTTAACTCTTATGCTTCCTGAAACACTTGGAAAACCGCTAATGAACACTATGGAAGATGCTACAGATAAAGAGGAAATAGAAGATTGTCAAAGGAAATCATTATCCAATACTAATGGTGTTATGATGGAAAAACTAGACTCTAACAGTGCAGACATCTCTGATGACTCTCTGATGCACAAATTCTAAAGCTTCTCATATATTCTGACAAACAGCAATCCTTCTGCACACCAATGTCTGTTGTCAGTGAATAGGTGCCACTATGGTGTTAAGAGTTTGCTGAGCCAGACTGAATGAATCACTGGAGAGCTCACTGAAAAGGTCAAAACACAGTTTGAATTTTGACAATCTACTAAAATGTCATATTATCCCTCGTCTCACTACCAAAAAAAATAAATAAAAAGGAAATAACAATAACAGCTGCTATATATGCTACTACATTTACCTTAAAGGGGAAGTCTGAGCAAAATCACCCCCTACACCCTTCCCCAGACCGCCAGCACCCGTGTCCCAGTGCCAGTGGCCCTGCTTACTGCTAGTCCGGCAGCAGCGCCCACTGCTCCCTGCTACCTCTGCCAGTTGGAGAAGGGTGCTGGGAGTTGCTCCAAGTCCCAGTGTGGTGACCCACCAGTTGACATTACTGGTGGTTGTATCAGCTCAGCCAAAAGGTGGTATTGTCGTGATGCCAGTGCTAATCCAGCACACAGGTGTGGTGTTGGTACCTGCTTTGTGTTGTGGCTGGCTGTAATCCCCAATGGTCGGTAAATTGTAAGGTTGTATTTGATCCCTTGGGCGCTTGTCACGGTAGTCTTGAGTGGTAACTGACAGACCCGGACTATTGGTACGGCCACCCACAGACAGGGGAAAAATAACCCGAGGTGTGTGGTTAGTGTGTATGGGTGTTGGTGTGTATAAAGGATGAGTCCCATTGGTATCAAAAATAGAACAGCTTTATTGTGCAGTCTTTTGTAAAATTGATAAATCTTCACATAGACTTTAGTGCTTGAGCTTGTTTGTGCTTGAGGAGGTGCTTGAAGAAGTAGAGCAGAAAGAGGTAGCTGTAGGGGTGCTTTGAAAGTTGAGAGTAGAGGAGAAGAGCCAGCTGAGGGAGTTCCAACCCAATGTAGCAATGTACTCTGCCAGAACTGTAGAGAATACTTGTACAGAAGACTGTGTCTGAGCACCTTGTACCCTACTGTATCGAGTGACCTGTCCTAATAGGATGATACAAGCTCCAGCCATGGTTATCTGAGTCAAGCTAAGTTCCCGGGTTATCCCAGTAATCTGCACTGCGAGATAGGATACATAGACCTTCCTTGGTAGCTCTGTCCTATCCAGGCTTGTTCCTCTTGTATATAAGGATACTGTCCTGCACTTTTTACACTGGTTTACGGCGTGGGTCAGGATGTTCCTAAACTTTTCTCCCTTTTTAGTGTTTAGGACTGCATAGTAGATATAGTGTAAGTAGTAAACAAACTGGTTATCTCTAGCTACATCTGTACACGTTGGGGTCTAAGACTCAACTGACTTCTTGTCCCGGACAAAGGTCCTGGCATAAGTCAGGCCCTGGCTTGGCTGCAGCATGGACACTTGCTCTGTGTGTCTTTCTCCCATGATAATCCAACTAGAACTGACTGTACTTCATCCACCAAGTAACTAACTTCCTACAGGGGCTAAGTAATCTACCCTGTGAGTGGTGGGAAGGAGTGTGTGCATAAGAAAGAAAGAAATAGGTTGGAAGCAAAGAGCACCTCCTATTGGACAATAAGAACACATGGTACATAGAAGACACTAACCCATTAGGACCTTCAGCTGTGCTTGCAAAGAAATACATATACATATAAAAGACACTGACATCTAGTGGTGAAACTATAGAACACCTTCATCACCACTTAACCTAGAGTGAGAAGCTTTTTGAGGGGTGCAAAGGGGAGACAAAAAATACCTGTGGTGGGACACCACACCCACAGCAGGGACAGCAGCAGCAGGAGCTGGCATGGAGAGAGGTGCAGGGAGCTGGGGGAGGATGGAGGGGGTGATGCTTTTAGTGGACAGAGTGCAGGGGTGGCAGGATGGACTGCAGCAGCAGGAGCCAACAGTTTCTGTGACATGACGTCACCAACTTTACAGAGAACTGAACACTCCATGCTGTAGTAAGTGCAGGGAAAATGCACTATAGGTGTGTTTCCCATAATAAGTGTCTATTAGTAATTTTCATAAATTTTGTTGGGCAATAACATTATCTTAAAATTGATTTTGCCCAGACTTCCCCTTTAAATAGCTGCTGGTTTAATGGGATCATTCTGTTTTTGTTGCACAAAAATGTACCAATCAGATATATACTAACGTGACATATAAGCTGATACTAAACATTTTAGTCTTGTGGTTTAAAATTTAGTTTAAATTACCTTTGATGTTAATTGTTTGATTATATGGTAGCAGGTAGCAAAAATGTTTCGAATTGTGATAAAGTAATAAATACTATTTACCTGGCACAGACAAAAAAAAATGTTTGTAGGTCATCATGTTATATCATTTAGGTATATCAATTAGGTAATGGGTGGTCATTGCTTTTGCCAATTCTTTGGGGTCTGAAATGCCTCATGAAAAAGTCTGTATGTGGGACACATTTCTACAAGTCCGACACTCACACATATTTATATACTAAGATATATTATGAAGTTTTGTTTCAACAAACTTTGCATATATCAGCACTACAAGCAGATATAAGAAACATTGTAATATATCTTTTCATAAAAGAATGCCTTTCTACCTTTATCATCCTCCTCTCTGTCTCACCCTTCACTCAGAAGAAAAAAAAACAGCTCAATTCCATCTGGAGAGAAGAGAAATGTGGGATCCATTTATATGCTGCTTGGGAGAAAAGGAAAGGGAGAGGAAGGTAGTGGCCAAAAAGCCCTGGAGGCACCACAGAAAGACAGCAGAGAGAATATGTGAGATTATAGTAAGTATTAGATTACAGATGAGTGAACCTTTAGCACACTGTCCGAATCCAAACACTCTGCATTTGTTTACTAGTGGCAGAAGTTGTTGGATGCAGCCCTAAAGGCTCTATTCCATGAGCAGACAGTGAGGAGAAAGCGAGCGCTATCAGCGCTTGTTTGCTCCTCGTTTCCTGCTCGCTGCCACTGCTACTACACGCGGCGGCAGGGAGCGGGTGAGTGCGGGAGGGGCCGCGGGGAGCTGCGTGAGGCTTTGAGCAGCCCATAGAGGATAGGGGCGGTCTGCTGCCACTGCTCCTATTCCACAGAGCGACGGCAGCAGATCGCTGCTAACACAGTCGTTTGTTTTTCAACATGTTTGAAAAGTAACGTCAGTTGTTTGAAAAAAACATCCACAAATTAACATTATCATGAACATTATTTTGCAAACAACATCTGTTATTTAATACACTGTCTGCATTGGGCGGCCGTCATTCTGTTGACTTCAATGCATTCCATTTACGTTAATTAAAATGTGGTAACAACAGACATTTAAAAATAAAAAAAAGCAGACACCTTATCTCTCTTTTTTTTTTTTAATTAGTGTGAACATAGGCATAGGCCTTATCCATGTTTTCCAGGACTCCCTAGGGCTGCATCCAACTTCCACCACTGGTAATCAATTGCGGAGAGTTCGGGTTCGGACAAACCCAAGTATGTTGAGGTTCAATCATCTCTATATTAGATCTCAACCAAGTGCTGGAGTCACAGCCTATACTGTAAAGTTATTTTCTTTGGTGTCTTCCGCGCTTCTGCAGCTCCTGAGGGTGTGCTATAAAGATTTACGGGAGCAGAATCCTCTTGTGGGTGTAGTGTATAGGAGACATCATAAAGGTAGCATCCTACCCACCAGCTCAGGAACAATTGAAAATTAGTTTGCCGGTCTTCCCTCTTTCTAATTATAATCAATGGAGCAGGCCAGCCAGGGGAGGACCAGATTGGCGCTATGGGGGCGGAAAGTGCTCCTAACTGGTGTCCCAGTGCTCCTAACGATTTTACTGTACTGTGGAGCACACTACTAACTGCACCAGGAGTAAGAGACTACCTTCCTCCTCCGCGTCTCCTGCAATCAGCAGCTATCAGCAGGTTAGATTAGTCCTACTAAAGCTATACACTGCTTTAGCATACATTGCATACATTTATATAATACAGTCTATGGATATGTCATTGTATGCCTCCTGCTGGATACACTCTTGAATTTTGAGCCCAAGCACAGTGTGTATAAAAGCATTAGGCTCTGTTCACATCTATTAAATGGTCTCCATTCGATACATACCCCTAATACACATTTGTTAAATTGTTTCAAAAGATACCATTCAGTAGCATTCCTTTTTGTGGTATACTTTTGTCCTTCCTTAGACTAATGTAACCCCAAGGAAACATTAAACACATACATTGGGAGATTTCTGGCATTCACAACGAATGTACATCATAAATAGGTTCTAAACATTGCCTCTCTCCCCTACATGATAATGAGAAATTATTGTCTGTCTAATGCCCAAATGCTCTTTTCATCATGGACGCGGCTCCTCTTTGCTTAGCCCCTTAGCACCAACTATGCCTTCTTAGTCCTCCTCCATGACAGACTACCCATATAACAACAACCTGAGAGCTCACAGACAACTGATATGAATATGTGCATATACATTCACATGTACATGTACATCCGTTTTGATCCGTTTTTCCATTGACCTCCATTATAAAAAAAACGCATCAAAACGGATCTGTTTTTTTTGACAGACACAAAAGTAGTTTCAACAAAATGGCTTACACAGAGCTGCCTGGGGTCAACAGTCATTAGATAAGAATGAGTTTACTTCACTTCCTGGTGGGGGGTTGAGGGGGGAAAAGATAGGAAGGGGCAAATAGGTGATTGAAGCATATTACAAAGTTATATAACTTTGTAATGTGTTTAAATTACTGGGAAAAAGCTTTTCACTTGAGTACCCCTTTAAGAGGCAGTTGTGACAGGAATTCCCTGAATAGTTGAATGCAGCTGTGGTATTTGTTGAGCAAAGTAGCTTATTTTATTGATAAGCTTACCAAGAGAGCTAGCCTGATCCCAGGGGCGTAGCTAGGAGTGCAGCCTCCTAGGGGGGAGAGTGAATATCAGTGGGCCCCCAACCAATTGTTACCTATAGGGAGAAGCAGCAGACGACAAAGCTTTCCGAATAATAATAATAATAATAATAAAGGGTATATTCTGCTATATTACTTATAATAAATAGGGATTAAGAAGTAAAAGACTTTCTACAGTTCACATATATAACTGTGTAAAAATTAAAGGGGTTATCCGGAAATGGAAAAACAACGAGCGATCCACACATCCTCTGCCGGCCGGGGTCTGCGCTGTAATGGCACTGATCCTGGCTGGGCACTCGGTTGCTTCCGGCTGCAGCATTGATCATTGATCTATGCTGTATATCTATACAGCATAGATCTCAATGAGAGATCAGTGTACTCATACTAGAAGTCCCCCAGGGGGGCTTCTAGTATAAGTGTAAACAAAAAAAAAAAAAAAGTGTTGTGATTAATAAAAAGCCCCCTCCCCTAATAAAAGTTTGTATCACCCCCCTTTTCCCATGTTATAAATAAAAATAAATAAATAATATAAACATGTGTGGTATCCCCGCATGCGTAATCGCCCAAACTATTAATTAATCACATTCCTGCTCTCGTATGGTAGACGGCGTAAGCGCAAAAAAATCCCAAAGTGCAAAATTGCGCAATTTTGGTCACATCAAATCCAGAAAAATTGTAATAAAAAGCGATCAAAAAGTATATACGCAATCAAGGTACCGATAGAAAGAACACATCATGGAGCAAAAAATGACACCTCACACAGCCACATAGACCAAAGGATAAAAGCGCAATAAGCCTGGGAATGGAGCGATTTTAAGGAACATATATTTGTTAACAATGGTTTGAATTTTTTACAAGCCATCAGATAAAAGAAAAGTTATACATGTTATATATCATTGTAATTGTAACGACTTGATGGACATATATAACAAGTCAGTTTTACCCCAGGAAGAACGGCGTAAAAATCAGTGTGGCAGCAGTGAGCGGGGAACAAGGGGCAAGAGAGTGTTGACCTGACAGGTTGACGCCCGCTACCCCCTTATATTGTGCCATGTAATACGGCCTTTGTCCAGCATTAGAAAAACATGGGCACTGAAATGGAGACAAGTCGTGCTGTCTCTGGAAGAAACTGGACACATTTTTCTAATGCTGGATAACCCCTTTAACCCCTTCGTGCTGCAGCTATTTTGGGCCTGGCTAATTTTTCAAAATCTGACCTGTCTCACTTTATGCTCTTATAGCTCAGTGATGCTTTAACGTATGCTAGCGATTCTGAGATTGTGTTTTTTCGTCACATATGGCACTTTATGTTAGTGGCAAAATTTGGTCACTACTTTGTGTGGTTTTTGTGAAAAACATCAAAATATCATGAAAAATGAAAAAAATTAGCATTTTATGAACTTTGAAATTCTCTGCTTCTAAAAAAAGAACGTCGTAGCACGTAGCAAATTAGTTACTAAGTCACATTACCAATATGTCTTCTTTATTCTGGCATAATTTGGTAAACATATTTTACTTTTTTAGGGTGTTATGGGGCTTAGAAATTTATCAGCAAATTATCACATTTTCGTGAAAGTTTCCAAAACTGATTTTTTTAGGGAACAGTTCTTTTTTTAAATAGATTTAGAAGTCTGGTATCCTGAAAACCCCCATAAGTGACCCCATTTTGGAAACTACAGGGGTATAATGAGCATTTTAACCCTACAGGGGCTGGAGGAAAGTATTTACAATTAGGCAGTTAAAAAATGGAAAATTTAAATTTTCCAATAATATGTACGTTTAGATTAAAGTTTCTCATTTTCAAAAGGAACATGAGAGAAAAAGCACCCCAAAATTTGTAATGCAGGTTCTCTTGAGTACAACGGTACCCAATATGTGGGCATAAACCACTGCATGGGCACACAGGAGGGCTCAGAAGGAAGGGAGCGCCAATTAGCTTTTCCAATGCAGATTTTGCTGAAGAAGTTTCTGAGCACCAGGTGCGTTTGCAGTGCCCCTGTAGTGTCAGCAGAGAGAAAACCCCCCATAAGTCACCCCATTTTGGAAAGTACACCCCTCAAAGAATTAATCTTGGTGTGTGGTGACCATTTTGACCCCACAGGTATTACAGGAAAGTATTCAAAAGTAGACAGTAAAAATGAAAAACTCGAATTCTTCCAATAATATGTTCGTTTAGTTTGAAATTTCTCAATTTCACGAGGAACAAGAGGAAAAAAAGTACCCCAAAATTTGTAACGCAGGTTCTTTTGAGTGAAAAGGTACCTCATATGTGGGCATAAACCACTGCATGGGCACACAGGAGGGCTCAGAAGGAAAGGAGCGCCAATTAGCTTTTTCAATGCAGATTTTGCTGAAGAAGTTTCCGAGCGCCAGGTGCGTTTGCAGTGCCCCTGTAGTGCCAGTGGAGTGAACCCACCCCATAAGTCACCCCATTTGGAATGTCACCCCAATATATGTAACGCAGGTTCTCCTGAGTAGAACGGTACCCCATATGGGGGCATAAACCACTGTATGGGCACACAGCCGGGCTCAGAAGGGAAGGAGCGCCAATTAGCATTTTCAGTGCAGATTTTTCTAAAGAAGTTTCTAAGCGCCAGGTGCGTTTGCAGTGCCCCTGTAGTGTCAGCAGAATAGATTCCCCCCAAAAGTCACCCCATTTCGGAAAGTGCACCCCTCAAAGAATTCATCTTGGGGTGTGGTGACCATTTTTACCCCACAGGTATTAAAGGAAAGTATTCAAAATTGGCCAGTAAAAATGAAAAACTTGAATTTTTCCAATAATATGTTGGTTTAGTTTGAAATTTCTCAATTTGACGAGGAACAGGAGAGAAAACGTACCCCAAAATCTGTAACGCAGGTTCTTCTGAGTAAAATGGTACCTCATATGTGGGCATAAACCACTGTATGGGCACACAGCGGGGCTCAGAAGGGAAGGAGTGCCAATTTACTGGAGCAAAACCGCATCTAGTAATGGTTATTAGAATAGCGCAGTTACTAAAATAAAATAAAAAAATGAGATTACAGGTAATGTGGGGTGGTTACGGACAGTCTGGGGTGGTTATGGGCAACCTGAGGTGGTTACAGGTAATCTGGGGTGGTTACGGACAACATGGGGTGGTCACGGGCAACCTGCTGTGGTTACGGCAACCTGGGGTGGTCACAGGCAACGTGGGGTGGTTACGGGCAACGTGATGTGGTTATGGGCAACGTGTGGTGGTTACGGGCAACCTGCAGTGCTTACAGACAATCTGGGTTGGTTACGGGCAACGTGGGGTGGTTACGGGCAATGTGGGGTGGTTATGGATAAACTGAAGTGCTTATAGGTAATCTCGGGTGGGTACCTGTAATCTGGCATGGTTACCGCAATCTGGAGGGGGTCATTGGCAATTTGGGGTGTTCAGAGGCAACGTCCGGTGGTCAGAGGCAACCTGCAGTGGTCAGAGGCGACGTGGCGTGGTGAGAGGCAACGTGGCGTGGTCAGAGGCGACGTGCGGTGGTCAGAGGCGACGTGGCATGGTCAGAGGCGACGTGTGGTGGTCAAAGGCAAGGTGCGGTGGTCAGAGGCAAGGTGCGGTGGTCAGAGGCATCGTGGCGTGGTCAGAGGCAACGTGCGGTGGTTACGTGCAATCTGGGGGGTTACATGTAATCTGGCGTGATTACGGGCAACCTGGGGGGGTTATGTGCAACCTGGAAGGGTTACAGGCAATCTGGGATTGTTACTGATAAAATGAATTGCTTATAGGTAATCTGGGGTGGGTACATGTACATGTACGTGGGGGGCGACTTGGGGGACAGGACACATCACTTTTTATCCCTTGTCACCAATCATTCATGGTGACAGGGGATAAAAGTGCCGGGATGCACGTGGCACAATCGATCAGCGGTATATAGTATATACCACTGATCGCTTGTACCGGGACCCCACAGGGGGGTCCCAGATCACTGCCCCATGCTCTCCGCTACCTCCGGTGGCGGAGAGCATGGGGCTTTTCATTCTTTTTAACTTTTCCATCGCTGTGAATAGACATTAGTCTGTTCACAGCGATGGCGGTGGCCATCTTGGAAATGATGGCCGCCGGGGGAGGGTAGTTAGTGATCGCCCTACTAGGGGGGGCTGATCTGAGGTCTGGGGGACACTTATTTCATCTCCCCCCGCCATAGATTCACGGCGGGGGGAGAGGAAAGGCTGCGGCGGCACCGGTAATCCCCTTTACCGACGGCCGCCGCTATAACGTTAATACGGGGGGCGGGACGGACCCCACACACTGTCCCAACAGCTGGGGGGATGGGGTGGGGGCCGTCTCAGCCTTATTCTCTGCCATCGCTGTAAAAAGCTGATGGCAGCAGAATGAGGACCCTTAGTGACCGCCGTAAAAAGCCGTATCGGCGGTCACTAAGGGGTTAAATAACAAAATATAAACATTTTCTTCAAGATACAGTGGTGCCTTGGATTAGAAGCATAATTTGGCCCGGGACCATTCTTGTAATCCAAATCACTCTTAAACCAAATTTCCCATAAGAAATCAGTGAAATGCAGAAAATTGGTTTCCCACCCCAAAAATAATGATTTTTTTTTAAAATTCTGAATAACATGTAAAACAAATTAAGCAAACATTCAGAAACAGCTGAATATTTTACATATAATATATATATAACATATAAGTTACTGTACAATATAGCAATCAGCATGTGCAGTATAATATATAGTATGTGGATAAACCTCAATAAACAAAAGCAGTTTGTAGATACAGGATGGAACTGCAGATCCCCATAATGCAGTAGTGTAGTATAACAGGCTAGAATAGAGAAGCAGGGCTGCTGTCAGAGGTCTGTGTGGTCACATGACAGCAATAGGGAAAGGGGTGTGTTCAGCATGGACCAATCAGGAAGTGAGAATCACAGAGCTGTGCAGGAGGACCAATCAGGAAGTGAGTATCACAGAGCTGTGCAGGAGGACAGTGACAGAAACTTTTCTATACAGCAGTGTGAATAGCTGAGTGTAAGTGAAGATACATAGCAGCAGTGTGTATAGCTTAGTGTGAGTGCAGGCAATTTATAGCAGCAGTGAGTATAGCTGAGTGTAAGTGCGGGCACATAATAGCAGGAATGGAGAGGATGTGAAACACAAGGGCTGACAGAGACTGCAGGGAGCATGAAGGAATGAGCAGGGCAGATGTGAGCAGAGGTTACAAATATGAAGATATTAACTCCACAGTCCTGTCCCCTGATGCAAGCCCCAACCTGAAGTGGATCTGCCATAATTTGGAAGGTGAGTGAGATCCTTTGGACTAGGAGTATCTGTTTCATCTTCAAATAAAGTTTGCTTTTATGGGACTGGATATCTGGAGCCGGACATCCTTATTTCCTCATCTCTGCATTTGCTGTGTGCCATACAGCTGTCCCGTGCCCCATCCAGGTTTCCCAGCGGAGTTTCAGTGAGCTGCCTTACTTTCACTCCATTTAGTAGAAGTGCAGAGGAAAGCCATTCACCAGACAAAAGAGAGACTTGTACAAAGAGAAACATACTGGATCATGACGATGAAGTGCTTGAACCCCCAAGGGTTAAATAAGTGTTTTTATACAGCAACATTTCTAAAGAAAAAGCTGAAGGCACTCACCATTTGCGTGCAACTTCTTTATTCCTGGTGATGTATTAAAAGTCAGCAGGACAATTTATAGCAGGCGGTTACACCAAACACTCAACAGCACAGAACGTAGCAGCTGTTTCATATGCATGCGGGCTTCTTTAGACCTTTTCTGCCATAAACTGTGCTAATCTTAATATGATGCAGGGAGACAGACCGAGGCAGGAAGATAGAAAGACAGGCAGACAGAGGCAGACAAAGACGGACTCTCAATAATAAAAAAAAATCCCGCTTTCACTGAGTGGCTGAGCGGACCTGAGACGTCACGTCTCGGGCCCACGTGAGACACCCAGAAGCGGCCGGGAAAGTCCCAGCGCAAAAGTGCCCCCCCGCTGGAGTACCCCTTTAATATCTGATACGTCCCCTATCTGGGGACCATAAAACTAATGAAATTTTAGAACAGGGAGATGGTAAAAGAGCTTGCTCTGTCCTCTCCAGGCATTGACCTGGTATTGCAGTGTTTCCAGGTTCAGTGAACCCCCCAAATGTGTTACCTAAAAACAGAAACACCCAAGGGTGTGCAGCCGCACCTCCAAATAATGTCAGCTGCCCCCGAAACAGCATTGCAAGAAACACCCCCCAAGTGGGGTGCGCAGCTGCACCCCAAGATTTAAGGCTTGGCATTGCTAATAAAAGTTTGTTTTTCTTGTTTCTTGTTTGTCTTGTTTGTCTCTGGCAGCCTGTTGCCATGGCAACAAAGTTGCTTACCACTAGCCTGCCAGGGCAGGGCTGGTGATGTCATCGAGGCTGTGCTGATATATACAGCTGACAGAAAGGCTAGCAGTTCATCTGCAGGCCGGCAACCAAGCAGGTAGGCTGGTTGGTTGCTTGCCAGCAAGAAAGGTGCCGCAGGTAGGTGCAGTTTAGGTGCAGTTTAGGTGCAGATGCTTTTGTTAATACGGCTGCACCGATGAGAATTCACCATCGTTTTTCTTTAATCAATAGTTATCAATGTGTAGCTATTCATACAGAGATTAGATACATAACTTATCATATAGACTGATGGATGGATTTATCTATGTATTTGCACTAACCAGTATTTAGATTTAGATGTAAATATATATTAAAGTGTGCATAAAGTATCTTGAAGGACATTTTTATATTTTGTTACTTAACTAGTAACTAGTACTTTGCCAATGATTTTCTCTTCTATATGTGGTAATAGGTTTCACATGTGCTTTGCAAAGGGGTAGACTTCTCTGAAAACATGAAAACCTTGATGATTAAAAACGCTAGTTTTGCAACATATCACAGGGTGCAGAGTGCATGCGGATGAATATATTATTATGCTCTGATGGATATAAATGTATCATGGATACATATGATCGTCTTACAAAGCAATCTTTTAAAAGAATATGTGGTGTCTCTTGTATGATTATATGGAAGCCTGGAAAACCACGGTAAACTAGTAAAATAACCTTATTTACAAATGTAAGTTTCTTATTAGAAAATCGGTCTTATAGTCAGATTAGCAGTTAACACAGCGCCATCTGCTGTCCATTAGATCCAGGTTCTTCAGTAACCTGAGGTGGTTTGTTTGCTGTTAAAGGCTCTGTAAAGATATCTGAAGTTCTTGTTCCTGAAGATCCCTTAGAAAATGATAGTTTACAGTGATATTCTTTATTTTTAGTTTAACTACATTCACCTGTGCAAGTGCAAGACATCTTTGGTTGTTCTCAAAGATCCGTGTTGGTCCTGATTTTTACCCAAATGCATCAATAGCTGTTAGCGCCATGGAACTTCTTTACTTGCTTGTAATGCTGCAACAAATTTTACGTTGGCTCACTAGCTGCAACCAATGGCACACCTTGAAAGTAGAAACAGATAACCAAAGGTCGATTTTATGCTGCTGAGGCCCAGTCGGCATTAAAATGACTCTGTACCCAAAATCTGCCCCCCACAAACCCCCTTGTACCATTAGATAGCTGCTTTTAATCCAAGATCTGTCCTGGGATCCGCTCGGCAGGTGATGCAGTTATTGTCCTAAAAAACAACTTTTAAACTTGCAGCCCCGTGTTAAATTGGCTTGGTCTAGAGTGTCTTTCCATTAGGCTTGCACCACCCCTCCGTCTCTCCTTCCCACCCTCCTCATCCTTAGGGATGCCCCAGGCAGGTATTCTCCTATTCATCACTTGTAAGAACACTGCACATGTGTTGGATCGTTAAGGCACCTGTACAGTTTTCAGACAAGTGATGAATAGAAAAAAAGCTGCCCAGTGGCATTCCTAATGATAAAGAGGGTGAGGAGGAGGGACGGAGAAGCGGTGCAAGCCTGGGCACAGACACTCTAGGCCACGCCAATTTGACACAGGGCTGCAAGTTTAAAAGAATTGTTTTAGGACAATAACTGCATCACCTGCCGAACGGACCCCAGGACAGATCTTGGATTAAAATCAGCTATCTAAAGGTACAAGTGGTTATGAGGGGGCAGATTGTGGGTACAGAGTCGCTTTAATGCGTCCAGTCAGGCTACATTCATCACTTGCTGGTCACTTCAGTTAAATACAGAAGTTATTCTGCTTTCCTAGTTGTACAATCTGTTTCTTGCATCTGAAGCATGCTCTAGTTTCCTTATTGCAGGACATATTTTCTGCAACCTTCAAAGCTTTTCTGTTGTCATTACCTGTGGAGTCCTACACATATTCCTTTCTTCTCTGATATTCATCTATTAATCAGATCTTTACAAATTTCATTTTCAAGTCTTTCTCAGGCCTTCTTGTCTTTAGAGCAGGGGTACCCAAACTTTTTACACATAGGGCCAGTTCACTGTCCCTCAGACCGTTGGAGGGCCAGACTAGGAAAAAAAATCATCAAAATGATCAAGTCCCTATGCACACTGCACATATCTTGTTTTAAAGTAAAAAACAAAAAATACAATATTTTAAATAACGAACAAGTAAATTTAAATGAACAAGCTCACCAGTAAAAATGGGAACTATGGGCCTGCTTTTGGGTAATGAGATGGTCAATGATCAATTCCATATTCGTCACTGCTAGGTGTAACAAGTGATGCAAGGAATACTCACCACACCGGGTCGCATGGAAGAGGCAGCTTTGGCAGGACGACAGCGAGACAGGCTGAGCGTGAGTAACAGTCATGCTCCTCACACACGTCCCATTGCTGCAGGCTGAGGCAAGCAGACGTGCATGAGGAACGTAACTGTCACTTGCACTCGGCCTGTGGGAGGATTAGAGGAGCTGCTCTCAGTGTCAGAGCGGTACTGGTTTGCTTCGTGAAACAGGGACCCGGGGATCGGGCCGGGGGAGAGGGGGGCGGATACCGGCCGGGGGGGGGGGGGGGGGTAGGGGGCAGATAAACGGCCTCGGGACCACTTGTGGCCCGCGGGCCATAGTTTGGAGACCCCTGCTTTAGAGCAATAAATGGCCACTGTCATTTAAATAAAACTTTTTTCTAATAGTTCATAACATATATATAACAACTTTCTAATATACTTCAATATAAAAAAAAGTTAATTGTGTCTAAAATTGTTTCATAGTCTTGGCCACAGGGGTCGCTATACTGATAAGAACGCCAGCAACCTTGGTCGGCAGTTACCTTCCCTGCATAATAATCATTATAAAGGATGTGAGGCGGCTCCAGCTCATCAAAGTGCCCATTCCCGGCTCTTATAGTTACAAAATGGCTAACAGGGTGCCCTATGAGTTGGGACTTCTGTTGTGGCTCCCACGAGGTGTAATATAATATGTTATAGAGAGGGATGGGGTCTTCTGGCAGTGCACTGCTGAAACATGAAGTAGTAGCAGCGCAGTGAGGCTAGAGGTGTGTGTGTGTGTGTGTGGGGGGGGGGGGGGGGGGGGGGGGGTTACATTAAGAGAGAACTCACCAAGAGACTTCTACATGATGTCCTTCCAGCAATAACATCACTGAGAATGCAGCCTATCCATTCACTAGAGATCAGCGGTGACATCACTGAGAATGCAGCCTATCCATTCACTAGAGATCAGCAGTGACATCACTGAGAATACAGCCTATCCATCCCTAGAGATCAGTGACATCACTGAGAATACAGCCTATCCATTCACTAGAGATCAGCGGTGACATCACTTAGAATACAGCCTATCCATTTACTAGAGATCAGCGGTGACATCACTGAGAATGCAGCCTATCCATTCACTAGAGATCAGCAGTGACATCACTGAGAATACAGCCTATCCATCCCTAGAGATCAGTGACATCACTGAGAATACAGCCTATCCATCATTAGAGATCAGTGGTGATATCACTGAGAATACAGCCTATCCATTCACTAGAGATCATCAGTGACATCACTGAGAATACAGCCTATCCATTCACTAGAGATAAGCGGTGACATCACTGAGAATACAGCCTATCCATTCAATAGAGATCAGCAGTGACAATGACATCACTGAGAATACAGCCTATCCATTCACTAGAGATCAGCGGTGACATCACTGAGAATACAGCCCATCCATTCACTAGAGATCAGCGGTGACATCACTGAGAATACAGCCTATCCATTCATTAGAGATCAGTGGTGACATCACTGAGAATACAGCCTATCCATTCAATAGAGATCAGCAGTGACAATGACATCACTGAGAATACAGCCTATCTATTTACTAGAGATCAGCGGTGACATCACTGAGAATACAGCCTATCCATTCAATAGAGATCAGCGGTGACATCACTGAGAATACAGCCTATCCATTCAATAGAGATCAGCGGTGACATCACTGAGAATACAGCCTATCCATTTACTAGAGATCAGCGGTGACATCACTGAGAATACAGCCTATCTATTTACTAGAGATCAGCGGTGACATCACTGAGAATACAGCCCATCCATTCACTAGAGATCAGCAGAGACATTACTGAGAATACATCACTAGAGATCAGTGGTGACATCACTGAGAATACAGCCTATCCATCACTAGAGATCAGTGGTCACATCACTGAGAATACAGCCTATCCATCACTAGAGATCAGCAGAGACATTACTGAGAATACAACCTATCCATCACTAGAGATCAGCGGTCACATCACTGAGAATACAGCCTATCCATTCACTAGAGATCAGCAGAGACATTACTGAGAATACAGCCTATCCATCACTAGAGATCAGCAGTGACATCACTGAGAATGCAGCCTAACCATCACTAGAGATCAGCGGTCACATCACTGAGAATACAGCCTATGGACCAAAAAAGTGATGTGAACATAACCTTATTTATATGAGACTGTATGTGGGGTTAGGCTAATGGCTGGTAGTCATATCCTTTACATAGGGCTGTATGTTAGACAGCACTGTACCAAGCAGAACTTTAACAAACCAAAGAACCATGACCCATATGAGAAATAACCATTTTCTTTGTTCTCATCCAAATGGCACAATACAACCCCATACGGATTGGGGCACCAATCTGTATATAAATATGTCGGAGGGGGGGGGGGGGGAGTTTAGAGATGTAGGTCAGCGAATCTTTCCTCTACAGCAGCAGTGCTTCTCACTATGTCAATGTTATGTTATGCTAGTACAGACAACATAATGTTGATATCACAAGAGCGAACAAAGCTGCAAATGATTGGTGAGCAGGTTTGGGGAAACTGATGCTGATTGGATAGCGGGTTTTGCACTCTATTTGTGGACAGCAGAGGGAGCTAAAGTGTCCCACAAGCAGCTACATCCCCACCGAGCTGCACAGCAAACTGGACAACTGGAAGTCACTGGAAGCACTAGCAAGCAAATTTTCCTACAACATATGTAAGGTCATATCAACCTTTCCTAGAGTGTCTTGTTTTACATGGTGATGACATATACACTTTACAGTGTCACTGTCGTTATAACTTTCAAAATTTAAACCAAAAGTAGATGTGATATATAGCAAGTTTGCAATTTACATTTCGCAAATTTTTTTTAGTTATCATGTAAACACGGTACTTCCTGTTTTCTGACTCTTTTTTTTTTTTTCTCAAAGAGTCAGAAAACAGGAAGTCCTGTGTTTCCCAGGCCCTCTGAGCGTTCACAGAGAGAAGGCAGCAAACTGAGCCGTGACTCTCTGTACTGGCCAGAATTCCTATGTTTATTCTGTTTTTCCCACCAGCAGGAACTTTAAGCAGTGCAGTGTAAATTGGGTAAACTGCATAGCAGTATGGCTACGACATGGCTGCCTTTTATGTTCTCACCAGGTAACCTTACCTGTGCAACCATATTCAGCATTAAAGCTGAAAGTACATTGCTTTAAGATTTTTACATCAATAGACTGGTGACAGCAAGAGGATGACGGGGGCGATTTTTTTTTTTTAACCGTGGGCCAGTTCACCTGCACAGCGTTGGTCTATCCCCAGGCACCGGCCTGGCCTGAAGTACTGGAAGCAGGCCTGCCTGCGCCCAGTGTGACAAAACCCTTCCCCTCTGTAATGCGGCTCCATTAGAATCAGTGGAGCTGTGTCACAGAGGGGAGGGACGATCGCAGGAATGAACTGATTGATTATGAGGATGAAATTACAGGTACACTTTAAGTGCAAATATGAGATTTCTTGCATGTGACACTTTATAATTATTTCCCTTTAAAGGAGTTATCCAGTGCTACAAAACCATGGCCACTTTTGCACCACTTTTGTCTCCAGTTCAGGTGCGGTTTGCAATTAAGCTTCATTTACCTCAATGGAACTGAGTTTCAAACCCCACCCAAACTGGAGACAAGAGTGGTGCAAAAGTGGCCATTTTTTTGTAGCGCTGGATAACCCTTTTAATTCACAATGAATGTGCAATGGTCATCTCATGTAATGTGTGAAGCTATAATTTGCCTAGCGTGTTAATTTCTGGTATTTAGTAGAAAACTTTGGTTTATGTTTAATCATGGTTAAACAATGATTAATATGGCTGCCAGCCTTTGTTACCCAATATCTACTCATCTTTGTTTTTTTAAAGATGTAAAAGTAATAGTCTGAAATACTATTTAACAGTTTACTGATCAATTTACTTGAACGTTCAAACATTTTATAAACTAGTTACATTATTAACTTGTACTAATCTTAAGTTACAGCCAGGGTGGGCAGGCATAGAGGAAACCTGCAGTCAGTAGGTACTACTACAGATACGTGGTAGGGTGGCCACTAGGGATTAGCAAACCTTGAAGCTGTAGTTCAGCAAAAACTATTTTTCTTTAAATCAACTGGGGTCAGAAAGTGCCAGAGAATAGTCATTTAAAAAAAATCTCAAGTCTTCCAGTTATTATCAGCTGCTGTATGTCCTGCAGGAAGTGGTGTATTCTTTCCAATCTGGAGAGCAGGATAGGTTTTCTATAGAGATTGGCTACTTCTCTGGATAGTTCCTCACATGGACAGAGATGTCAGCAGAGAGCACTGTGTCAGACTGGAGAGAATACACCACATACAGTAGCTGATAAGTACTGGAAGACTTAAGGTTTTTTTTATTTTAAATAGAAGTAAATTACAAATGTCTGGCACTTGATGGGAACAACTGATCTGAAAGAAAAAAAAAAGTTTTGATGAACCCTTGCTCGGGTTTGTCCTAACCGAAACTCTTGGCATTGGTAATCAAATGCAGAGAGTTCAGCTTCGGACAAACCTGACATACTCGAGGTTCACCTATCTCTAGTGGCCAGCCATTTTGCCTAAAAATGACCTGCACTGCTGATTTAGGCTGTGGTCACACACAGCACCCATCATTACCATAGGCATCTTATACATGTCTGTAGTTAATCTCTTAGGAACAAAAGCCTCCAAGAACCATAACCTTTTTAGTGTCTGTCCATTTGGCCATTTGAGGGCTTGTTTTCTGTGGGGCAAGTTTCTAATGGTACTATTTAATTTACCATCTACTGTATAGAGAACCAAATAGTTGTTTCTATTCCTCCTCTGCAAATACCCCATGCAGGTACAGCAGGTTCAGCAAGGGGTTAAAGTGCCACTGCCTAATAAAAGTGACACTTCAAAGAGCGTGTCCACCTTTGGATTCCTTTTATTCTTTATTGTGACTTATGCCCCTATTCCACAGGTCGTCAGAGGAGCAAACGAGCGCTCTCAGCGGGGGGGGGGGGGGCTTCTCGGAGGATCGCTGATCGTCCGGGCAGCCCATAGGATATAGCAGCGTCTGCTGCCGATGCTCCTATTCAATGGAGCGACGGCAGCAGATCGCTGCTATATCAGTCGCTTGTTTTTCAACATGTTGAAAAACAAGCGACTGCAACAATCAGCCGACATGAACGATGTCGGCTGATCGTTGCACTCTATTCCACGGGACGATTATCGTTCGTAGCGGCCGATATCGGCCGAATACGGACGATAATCGTTCCGTGGAATAGGGCCTTTATAAAGCTTATCCTAAAATGGCACAGGCACACTTTAAAGGGGTTGTTCACCCCAAAATTTTTTATTTTAAATCAACTGATGCCAGAAAATGCCGGCGATTTGCTGTATGTCCTGCCAGACATTCTGACAAAGTGTTCTCTGCTGCCACCTCTGCCCATGACAAGAACAGTCCAGAGCAGCAGCAAATACCCATAGAAACCTCTCCTGCTCTACAGACTGGAAAGAATACCATTTCCTGCAGGACATGCAGCAGCTGATAAGTCCTGGACAAGATTTTTTAATAGAAGTAAATTACAAATCTCTGGCACCAGTTGATTTGAAAGAAAGAAATGGTGAACAACCCCTTTTATCAGTTAGTGCTCAGCTCCTTGCTGTCAGGGATGGAAGGGAGAGTGAGTAGGAATTACAGCCAGTGTTGAACTAGAGTTTCTTGGTGCCAACCCTTCAACCCTGCACACCTCTCCGCAACAGCATTGTTTTGCTCAAGCAATAACCACATGATTAACTCATGCTGATTTCCATGTGGGAAGCTGCAACAATTCACTTTAGGGTACAAACCCACTTGCCGGATCCGCAGCGAGTCCCCTTGCTGCGTATTTGCAGCAAGACTTGCTGCGGATCCGGCCCCTATTCTTTCAATGGAAGACAAAATCGCAGCAGGGATGTACATCCCTGCTGCGATTTTGTCTGCAGCCCGCCCCATTAACCCCCCAGCCCCCAGACATTATACATCACCGGGTCCCCGTTCCTGCTTGCTTCGGGGCTCCCGGTGTCTTCACGGCCCACCCGGCCGATCAGTGCGCTGCGATCGGGGCTGCAGGGGGGCTGCGGGGCTGGGGGCGATCGTGCGTCCGAGGGCTGCGGGGCTGGGGGGCGATCGTGCGGCCGGGGGCTGCGGGGCTGGGGGCGATCGTGCGGCCGGGGGCTGCGGGCAATGGTGCGATTGGGGCTGCAGGAGGGCTGCGGGGCTGGGGGCGATCAGGGCTGCAGGGGGGCTGCGGGGCTGGGGGCGATTGTGCGGCCGGGGGCTGCGGGCGATCAAGGCTGCAGGGGGGCGGGCAGGATATACATTACCTGATCCTGGCTCCTGCTTGCTTCAGCGGCTCCCGGCATGTTCCGCCCAGCCAATCAGTGCGCTGCCCTGCCGCAGCGCACTGATTGGCCGGGCGGGCCGTGAAGACACCAGGAGCCCCGAAGCAAGCAGGAGCGGGGACCCGGTAATGTATAATGTCTGGCGGCCAGGGGGTTAATGGGGCGGGCTGCAGACAAAATCGCAGCAGGGATGTACAGCAGGGATTTTGTCTTCCATTGAAAGAATAGGGGCCGGATCCGCAGCGAGTCTCGCTGCAAATACGCAGCAAGGGGACTCGCTGCGGATACGGCAAGTGGGTTTGTACCCTAAGGTGCATTCACACGTACAGGATGCCCAGCAGATCTGCAGCAGATTTGATGCCGTGTTGTAATTTAGATCAAATCTGCTGTGGATCTGCAGCAGAAAATCCACTGCGATACGGTGTGTGAAGCTATCCAAAAGAAAACATCTATTGATTCCAATGTGCAGGGACACAAGACACTGTGCCCTCCAAGCAGGTGGCACCACTTGGCTGATCCCAGGATTGCAGAGAAAATAATAAACAGTCTATTCGCACCTACCACGCTTCCCCAGGGCCCTCCTTTCATGTCTCCTGGTCCCCACCCCCCACCACCACTAAATACTTTGGCAGCTACTTTTGTCTCCAAAGTCTCGGACCTGTCTCGGCAGTGACAGCTATTGGGAGGCCCAAAGATGTGGCAGGAGGACCGGTGGGGGAGAGCGTTAGATGAGAATGGGCTGTTTATTATTTTCTCAGCAAACCCATCAGTATCTAAAAAAAAAAAAGCTAATTCTTAAAGGGGTAATTGCAAACTGCACCTGAACTGGAGACAAAAGTAGGGGGAAAAGTGGCCATGTTTTTGTAGCACTGGATAACCCCTTTAAGAATTTTCTGCTTCTGCCCATACGGTGGAGACAGGACCAGAGGAAGGACGCTACAGGAGGACGCTCTGTTTACAGTCTGTCCTGTCAATCAAATCTGCATGCAAGAAATTGTGATGCTTGTGGAATCCCCGTAATGGGTTGTATCCAGTCTGAGTGCCTAGGGCAGAACGTGCTGTACATACCCTCCACTACCAAATTCCAACCTCCTTCTCTCCCTGCTGCATAGTGACTTGAAGGACTTGAAGAAGCGTGTGGTCTGTTTCTGCAGCCAGGAGAGTTAAACAGAGAAGATAGAAACCTGCATCCCCTCCCCCCATAAATTTTAGACCGGCTTATTGAGATTAGGTACATAACATGGGGTAATGTATGGCTGATTCCAATTGCACCTCGGGCACTTCTTGTGTCTGTAGACGTAATTGGATTTACTTTTTCTTTATATCAATGCTATTTCTTACTTCATGATTTGGATTATTTTTAGGCTTTCAGCAGGTTGTTCCCGCGAAGTGCAGTTATACCCATGTGATGGCACGGTAGCAATGGCAATTTGAGGCATGAGAATAACCTGTGGTTTCCTGGTTACAGGGCTCTGCCCTGGTGCATCATTGTCATACTGAGAGGTATAATATGCTGCAGTACAGATTTCAACTATGTTGTATTTTACCTGTGATCCCTAGTTGGACTGTTAAAAAAAAAGGTAAAGTAAAAAAGAAAAAGAAAAAAAAAAGAAAAAACGGTGTGTTATCATTTTAAAAATTTTTAAATAAGGTTATATCACAAAGTCATACAGCTTTATGCAATAAACAGATAAAAATTATCAGCTGGAATACCCCTTTTAAAGGGAATGTACCATCAGTCCCGAGCTGAAGCCCTGGAGGCAGGCCGACCCACCCCCAGTAGGAGGAACCCCCAGCCCTTCTATGACACTGCTTCATTAGAATCAATGGAGCCGATCCATCCGCACAACATTTGAGCAACTGGGAAGAAGCTCAAAAATTGCTTAAGGACTACCAAATCAGCACTGCTGATCATAAACGATTCTTTTGCAAACAAGCACATTACCAGGAGGGGGAAAGTGTTGGACATATGTTGGCAATGGTTGTCAGGGCGCAAACGGGCTCTCCACACATAGCTGAACTTATGTCACCTGATAAGGGGAGGGTGGTGGATGACGCTAGCATCTTGACATGCCTCTATGATTTCTATAAGTCACTTTATGTTTCTAGGTTGTCCAACTCTGATCGGGACAGTATTGGGGAATATGTAGCCGATATACCCTTGCCCACATTGACCGTAGAGCAAATGAGAATGCTAGATGAGCTGGTGACTCTGGAGGAACTGGAGAGAGCTGTGCAATCTTTGGCAAATGAAAAGGCCCGGGGGTGGATGGTCTACCAGGGGAGTTCTACAAAAAGCATAGCGATATTCTTCTCCCACAGCTTCTGGAAACATTTAATGAAGCACTGTTGGCCGGTAGTCTGGCCCAGTCACAAAGGGAAGCCATTATAGTGGTTATTCCAAAACCGGGTAAAGACCCCACACGCCCCGACTCATATAGGCCTTGCTCACGGCTGACATCAAGCTCTTGGCGAGAGTGTTGGCAGACCGATTGACCTTGGTTATAGATAGCCTAATCCACCCGGATCAGTCGGGCTTTATGCCTAACCGTTCCACCTCACAGAACATCAGGCGGTTGTATATGAATCTCCAGGCTCACTCGGGGGGAGGAGAGAGGGGTGGTGCAGCGGTGATCTCACTCGACGCTGCCAAAGCTTTTGGCAGCGTCGAGTGGGAGTACCTTTGGGCAGTGATGCATAAGATGGGTATTGGCGAGGGGTATATGAAATGGGTCCGTCTACTGTACGCCAACCCGATAGCAAGGGTGCGGGCTAATGGGGGCCTCTCGGATAGCTTTTCTTTATTTAGGGGAACTAGGCAGGGCTGCCCGCTGTCGCCCCTGTTGTTTGCCATAGCTGTGGAGCCATTAGCCTCATTGATTCGCTCATCTACTGACATAAAGGGGTTTCCCTGGGGGAGGGAGGAGGAGAGAGTCTCCCTATATGCAGATGATATGCTGTTATATACGGATGACTATAATAGCTCCATTGGCCCTATTATGAATATCATCACACGGTTCGGGTCTAAATCAGGCTTTACCATTAACTGGGACAAATCCGTGGTTATGCCCCTGGCGGCCTCGGTGTTACTGTCTAGGTCCCCTTCAATCCCCCTGCAGAGAGTTGAACGATTTAAATATTTGGGGGGGGTGGTGTCGGTGCAAGCATGAGCTTACGTCCAGGATAATCTAGTGCCCATTATTAGAAGAAGTGTAACCAAGGTAGATACATGGTGCCGGATGCCCTTATCGGCAGTGGGCAGGGGTAATCTAATCAAGATGGTGCTTATGCCACAGCTATTGTACATATTACATAATTCTCCCATATGGATCCCGAATAAATACTTCAAAAAGATTAATACCCTGTTTAGAGAACTCATATGGCAGAAGAAATCAGCTAGAATTAAACTAGATACTCTCCAGAGACCCAAGACAGAGGGGGGGCTAGCAATCCCGGATCCCTTCCTCTATTTTATTGCAGCTCAGTTGCAGCATATGAAAGGGTGGGGACAGACAGATGAGACGGGTATAGTGGGACGGCTGACCTCCTGGTTGACGGGGCACACACCACCTCTGGCTGCAGTGGACACGGCCTGTGTTATGGGCAGGGGTAGGTTTATGCCTACTTTGCGTTTATTGAGTAGGGTTTGGGCTCACACAAAAACAGTGCTGGGGGTATCTGGCTTTACTAACCTCACTCCGCTATGGAGGAATCCGCAATTGCCTGAACTGTTTCGATTGGAGGGCTTCTCTCCATGGAAACGTGCAGGAGTCTATTATGTCGCACAGGTATGGAAGGATGGCTCTATTGTTTCCTTTGAGACGCTCAAAGAAACCTTCCTCTTCACGAATGTCATGTTCCATAAGTATTTACAGATCCGCCACGCATTGCAGGCTCAACATAACTTAACGCCCCTAGCCCTATCATCTCACCACCTTCTAGACGCTGTAGGAGATAGGGGGGTGCGAAGAGGGGCTATATCCTATGCATACTCCTCTCTGCTATCCTCAAAATTTTCTGCAATGCCCCTGACTATCAGGGATAAGTGGGTACAGGAAGTCGGACCCGTTGATGACTCTCAGTGGCAGGAGATGTTGGAACTGGTCCCCTTGTTATCTTTGTGTGAAGCCCAACGGATGCCACAGTTGTTTTTGTTACACAGGGTCTATAAAACCCCGCATATTATGCACAAGATTGGATACCGGGCGACATCTCAGTGCCCGAGATGTGATGAGGGGGGCGCCCACATACTCCATATGTTCTGGGACTGTCAAGAATTAGAAGCCTTCTGGAAGGGGATAAGGGATATAATTCGCCAGGTTTTTGGTATTTCTATACTTTTAACACCGCAACATTACATTCTTGGGCTGCTTGGCACCCTACACTTGGATGACTACACAACATTAGGGGTTCAACGGATTATATACCAAGTGCGTAAATGTATTGCTTCTAAATGGATCAATAGAAAACCGCCGACCATACCTGACTTCTTGAACAGAATGAACAATATTGTTAGATTGGAAAGGGGTGTCTATGTAAAACGGAAATGTCTCCGCAAATTTGAACAAATATGGGGGAGGTGGCTGGACACACCGGGCATACCAACCCAAATATTGCTGCAGACCTGTAGAAACCCCCTTCAGCAGTTCCTCAATGCAATGACCAGTTAAAGGACACATAATGGAAGTACGGTACTGTTGATGGGCGTGGAGGGGCTCCCTATATAGTTGCGTCAAAATGAGCGACGCCAGTGTGGGAGCCGTAGCTAATTATATATGATACGCAGTGAGAGCTATGGCAGTTTTCGGTTCAAAGTTTAAGTTGAATGTTAAGGTTTTTTCCTTTTTTCCTCACTATACATGACCTACCTAAGCCGGATATGGTGCACTATCGACACGGGGTGTCGAGCAAGCTGTAGGGTACAACGTGCCCGATAGTATCTTCATAAATATGGGGGGGAGGGGGGAGGGCTGGTAGCTCTACTTGTTATTCGTGTTTACAGTATAGTTGGTATGATTAGGAGGAAAATGCAGAAAATGGAGGTTGCATTGCAGACGCCACCTATTGTCTTCCCTGTAATAATTACAGAACATTTCAAACTGTATATCGTGCATTTTTCTACTGTATATTCCTAAATTTCTATGACACGTAAACATTCTGTACATGACGTATATTGCTTGTGTGGCTGTACTGCAATGTGTATGTTAATAAAAATTACCTGATTTAAAAAAAAGAATCAATGGAGCCGTATCATAACAGGGCAGGGGTTTCCTCCCACTGGGGGTGGGTCGGCCTGGCTCTAGTGCTTCAGCTCGGGCCTGATGTTACAGTCACTTTAAACTCCAGTGCATTTAATATTCTCCCTGGATATTTCTCTGGGCAGATGACTGGTGCGCAGGGCCGGCGTTAGGGGGGGGCAAGCAGGGCAAATGCCCAGGGCCCCCATCCCCCAGGGGCCCCCTACCGCAGTTCCAGTGGAGAGGAGAGCACAGACAGAGTCCTCCAGCGTCTGGCAGTGATCCCTGGCTGCTGCTATCAGGGGTCACGCAGAGGCTGCAGGACGCTGGGCTCCGTGTCTGCTCCCCCTCCCCCTCCCTCCAGCTCCTCTCACTGCACGTGACTTCCTCCTCCTGGTGTGGAGCTGTCGGGACGATGGAGGAGAGGGCTGCCGGCTGAGGATGACAGCCTGCTGCTGCTGCAAGGAACATGAGGGGGATTCACCACTACAACCAGCATGCTAGAGGGAGTAAGTATTCTGTACATGTAGTGTGTAATGTGTATAAATGTAGGTGTATAATGCATGAATGTAGTGTGTGTTACATGTCCTGTGTGTAGTGTATGGACTGGATGGTTTGTATCTGTATAATGTGTTTTCATGGGTGTGTGAGTGTGTGTGTGTGTATATATATATATATATATATATATATAATGGTGTGTGTGTATAAGCACTGCTGACTCCAAGTGTTGAGGTGAATAGACTGTACATAGGAGCTGCAGCTATTCTCCGGCCTCATCAGTCCTATGTAATTGCTGCAGCTCCTATGTATAGTGTATGATGACATCACCAAGGCAATACGGTGTATTTTATTGAGAAAAAAATAAGGTGGTATTCAGTCCTTAGGTGGTGGTCACTGTATGGCGGTAATATTGGTCTGTATATAGTGTCATTATGCAGTGGTCACTCTTTGGCATTAATATTGGTCTGTATATAGCATATATACTGTATATAGTCATTACTGCCATAGATTGACTACCACATAATGACACTATACAGACCAATATTACCGCCATACAGTGACCACCACATAATGACTCTATATACACACTATATACAGACCAATAGTACAACCATAGAGTGATCGCCACATAATGTTGGTCTGTATATAGTGTGTATATAGAGTCATTATACAGGGGTCAGTCTATGGCAGTAATTTTGGTCTGTATATAGAGTCATTATGCAGTGGTCACTCTATGGCGGTAATATTGGTCTGTATATAGAGTGTATATAGAGCCATTATACAGGGGTCAGCCTATTTCAATAATATTGGTCTGTATATAGTGTGTATATAGAGTTATTATGTGGTGGTCAGTCTATGGCGGTAATATTGGTCTGTATATAGCGTATATATAGAGTTATTACTGCCATAGATTGACTGCTACATAATGACTCTATATATACACTATATACAGACCAATAGTACAGCCATAGGGTGACAGCCACATAATATTGGTCTGTATACAGTGTATATAGAGTCATTTATTATACAGTGGTCAGTCTATAGCGGTAATATTGGTCTGTATATAGTGTATATAGAGTCATTATGCGGTGGTCACTCTATGGCGGTAATATTGGTCTGTATATAGTGTATATAGAGTCATTATGGGGCGGTCACTTTATGGTGGTAATATTGGCCTATATATAGTGTGTTTTCTTCAATAACGGTATGGAGGTAATATTTGGTCCTGATTATAGTGATTTTTTTTAATAAATTTTTTTAAAGCAATTCATATAAATAGTTCTTGGCATTTAGCGGCAGTCCTGGCATGTAGCGGCAGTCCTGGCATGTAGCGGCAGTCCTGGCATTTAGCGGCAGTCCTGGCATGTAGCGGCAGTCCCAGAATGTAGCGGCAGTCCTGACATGTAGGGGCAGTCCCAGAATGTAGCGGCAGTCCTGACATGTAGGGGCAGTCCTGGCATGTAGGGGCAGTCCTGGCATGTAGGGGCAGTCCTGGCATTTAGCGGCAGTCCTGGCATGTAGCGGCAGTCCTGGCATGTAGCGGCAGTCCTGGCATTTAGCGGCAGTCCTGGCATGTAGCGGCAGTCCCAGAATGTAGCGGCAGTCCTGACATGTAGGGGCAGTCCCAGAATGTAGCGGCAGTCCTGACATGTAGGGGCAGTCCTGGCATGTAGGGGCAGTCCTGGCATTTAGCGGCAGTCCTGGCATTTAGCGGCAGTCCTGGTATTTAGCGGCAGTCCTGGCATGTAGCGGCAGTCCTGGCATGTAGCGGCAGTCCTGACATGTAGCGGCAGTCCCAGAATGTAGCGGCGGTCCTGACATGTAGGGGCAGTCCCGACATGTAGCGGCGTTCCCGACATGTAGGGGCGGTCCCGACATGTAGGAGCAGTCCCAAAATGTAGCGGCGGTCCCGGCATGTAGCGGCAGTCCTGACATGTAGCGCCAGTCCCGGCATGTAACCTTCTGAACTGAGTAAGGGCCCTAATACATGGAGCGAAAATTGTCCGAATCAGGATGCTATCGCTCTGTGAAGACACTGGGGAACATAATCAGGTAGTATAAATCACAGACACGGCCTGAGGACACCGGGGAACGTGATCAGGTAGTATATATCTTTATTGTTTACTATATACAGCAAGGATTGCACACACATCACTAATGATATACTGTATATATACACATAGGGGGAGATTTATCAAACATGGTGTAAAGTTAAACTGGCACAGTTGCCCCTAGCAACCAATTAGATTCCACCTTTCATCACTCAGATTCTAAGTAGGTGGAATCTGATTGGTTGCTAGCGGCAACTGAGCCAGTTCTTCTTTACACCAGTTTGATAAATCTCCTCCATAGCTTTTGCTGTAGTAGGCTCTCTAAGCGAGCTCCATTCTACCAGAATGGCGCTCACTTCTGCAGAATATCAGGCCGTGTAATACGGCCTTAAAAGTGGCCGTACGCTTCCAATAACTGCTGGCTGAACAATCCTTCAGCTGACAATTATCTCTCCCATCTGGTCCCGTCCTCCCCATACACAGAAATTTGGCACATCTGAGTTTTCCTGTGTTTTCTATAAGAGGGGAAAGCCATAGCCATACAGATCTGATGGCGGCTTATCTCTCTTAGAACAAAGAGGTTGGGCATTGATTTTCCATCAAGCTCGACCCCCTATGTCCACTGATATCATCTGTCAGAGGACTGTCCAGAGAGCCCCATACACCTTACACTGATGGCCGAACCCACCACGAGCAACAGGTACCACCAACAAAAGAGTAAAATGTATGGGGACCTTAAATTGTTGCTAAAATATTTCAGCATTTGGGGCCCCACCTTTAACTTTGCCCAGGGCCACATCTAGTCTAAAACCGGCCCTGCTGGTGCGTAAAGTATTCATGTCACATGTACTGCAAGGAGAATGTCTGCTGGTTCTGCCAGCATTTAGGCCAAATTAAGGCTATGTTCCCACCAGGGAAATGTGCTGTTATTTAGCAGGGAAAGGCAACCATCTATTGATAATAACGGCTGCCTTTCCCTGCTACAAGATTATACATTTTTATAGTGGAAACATAGCCTCAAACTGCAGTATTTCAAGTGCAGAAGCCTCAGCATGTAAACACTGCCTTATGTACAAATGTTTAACCCCTTCAGGACTGGGCTAATTTACGTTTTTGTTTTATCGTTCTCGTGTTTAAAAGGCCATAGTGCTAACCAAAAGACACACATGAGCTCTTTTTGCGCCACTAAATCTACTTTAAAATGGCAGACTTAATTTTTCCATAAAGTTTGCTGTGAAAACAGAAAAAAAATTATTTGTGCAGTGAGATTGAAAAAAAAAGAAAAAAAAAAGGAATTTGTTTTCATGTGTGTGTGTGTGTGTGTGTATTTAGGTCAGTCTTTTCAGCCAAAACTATAAAAGAAAAACTCTTGGTTTTGGCAAAAAAATACTTATTAAAATACTACTGACTAAAATACTGACCAAAATACCACATGAGCATAATAATTACTATAACAATTGCTGAAAAAAGTGCAAGAATCATAATAATAACCGATATGTGCACAAATAAAAAGACGCACACCAAATAACAGGAAAAATCTTTAGCTAGGTGCTTCACATAGTAAGTATATACTCTATGTCATGCTTGTTGCTGTGATGTAGACACATCCTATCTCTCCAAAGCATTGTGGTTGCATGACGCAGCAGCAGCTTAACAGGTTTGCCTGGTAGACTTTGACTCCCTCCTCCCTTTGTGACTGTAAAGAAGACCACCCCTCCTCATTTCCGGAGCAGCCACAGATTGTTACATGATCCTATAATGTAAGTAGTGCATATACCAATACTGTATACACATAGATTTATATTTAGTTTTTATTAGTATATTTAAATGTTGGCTTCTATACTGAGCTGAATATGCAGATAGCTTGCTCAGTGCTGCCTTACATAACATTGCAATCATTTGCCACTTGGCCAAACCGTAGCACAATATGAAGGGGTTAATTTCACTACTGAAATAAAACAAGACAGATGGTTAGCAAAGCCATTCATATAAGCAGCCGCTCCTCCCCTCTCTGACCATGTAAAGGACAGGCTGAATAGCTTTCGGCTATGTTTACACAATAATTATTTTAGGCTCAAAACAATGGCCGTTGTTTAGCATACTTTGGCGGTGATTTAGGTTCTGTTTAGAGATGGTGTTTTTAAACATCCTGTTTTTAAAGTTAAAATTAAAAATTTTGGTTAAAGGACAGTGAAATGACAGCCTGCATATGAAACGGTGTACGAACAACTCAAAATAACGGCCGTTGTTCACAAAATAACTGCCACAAATAAATATCCTGAACATTGATTTGACGGCTGCTGTGTGAACTGACGGCCGTTGTTTACATTGATTTCAATGGGGATCATTGAAATCAGAAATGTAAAGTACAATGTTTTCTCGTGACATAATCTCAGAATCGTCCGGATAGGTAAAAGCATCCCGAAGTTATTAATGAATAAAGTGACACTGGTCATATTCATAAAATTTGTCTCTGTCCTTAAGGCCATTTCAGGCTCTGTCCTTAAGGAATTAAAATTAATTTCACAGCCGTTACTTTACTAAAAAAGTATCATTGTGTGAATATAGCCTTCAAGTGCTTTATAAGCAAAGGACAGCCGTACAGCCGCTCAACTACAGGAAGACAATTTAGTGTGGCTGTACGTGCGATTCAACGCCATATAAGAACTTAGAGGGATTTGCATGTGAGGATGGTAGCCAAAGAAAGTGTACTTAATTAAATTCCACCTTCTTGGACCCTCTCACAGTGCATTGCGTTTTCCAAGAATTTTCCAAAATGGCAACACAAATTATGCAGTTCCAGGCTATGTTTCCTCCTTTCCCCGCTAAATGACAACATTGACAGACACAGACATTGATCATGGTGATTTTTTGTGGCCATCATTTATTGCTGTGGTTTCAGTCATTTGTGGCCAAAACACTGTAAGGCCATGTTAACACAACGTGAGACACCGGCCGTCCCGTGACCTGGCCGGGTCATGGACCGGCCGGTGTCAGAAAAGATGACCTTTAGTGCTGCTGAATTTGGATGCGGGCGCATCCGCACGAGCCCGAATCTGAATTCCTGCTGCTCACAATGGAACGTGCGGTCGGAGCCGCACGCTCCATTGTGTAAACTGAAAGGATTTTCTGCGGCCGCTATTCATTGAATAGGAGCCGCAGAAAACTGACATGTTAGTATAAGTATACTGATATGCTGACATTGTGCTATGTAAGTACCTGATACGCTCTCTTCCTTCTATTCTAGCTATGTATCGCTCTTTCTGTGTATTCTTTACACTATAAGGTTTATGAATCTCTTTGATGACACTAATATAAAATGTTTTCCCACAGGCCAGTGGGAAAGATACAGGTTGCAGTCATCGGAGGGGGGCTGGTTGGCCTCTCAACAGCACTTTGTATAACACAAAATCTCCCACAGTGCACAGTCACTGTCATTTCTGAGGAGTTCTCCCCCAACACTACAGGTGATGTTGCAGCAGGGTGCCTTATCCCTCATGCCTTGCCTGGTAAGTGTTACCTAATAATCTTTCTTTAATGTATTGGAGTGAACAGACATATAAAGGGAATCTGTCACTAGGTTTATGCTGCCTTAAATAAGGGCAGCATATACTAGTGACAGAAATTATGAACAGATCGGTGTATTACTTACATAATTCTGTCCAGCCGTTCTCCTTATATGCAGGAGAGCAGACTTCTGACTGCATATACACAGCATGGACCGATAACTGCCAATCAGCAGTTGGTGGGCGGAGTTTGCTGGTACTTATAAATATCCAGGAATACTGAGCATAGGTACATAATGCAGAGGACTACTTATTATCTGTTATTCATAAGGATATCTCTGCATCAGCTGCACAGAACAACGTAAGTGACACATTCTGTTCTGTTTCTCTGTCAGTAAGTTTATGCTGCTCTATTAAAGGGTAGCATAAATAAGTGGCAGAGTCTGTTTAAATGCATGTAAAAAAATCTCTTTGCCCCAAGATGTATCCATCTTTCACTGTTCTGAATGACATGATAAGCTAACCCATGTCTCTCTCTTAGGGCCTTGTTACACTGAGCCATAATCGGCCAAATCAGGCCTATTCGGCAAATTATCACTCCATGTAATAGAGATTACGATTAGCTGATGACAACAATCATTGGCTGATCGTGTCTTTTGGTCCTGTGCATCGCTACAGTGTAATAGGGATGTGTGGCTGATGACTGTGTAAAAAAATAAACTGTATGCATTACCTTTCCACGGTCCCTCGTATTCTGATCTCTGCTCGCTTCCTGGAGCAACCGCTGTAGCTTAAGAGCGGGTCTCTGAACTGACAGGCCGCTCAGCCAATCACTGGCCGAGAGCAATGCGTTCAGTGATTGGCTGAGTGGCCTGTCAGTTCAGAGATCTCCTGGATAAGCATTCGCTAACAGGAGGTATTGTGCCATCTAATACGGCCCCTAGTCAGTTCCTAGCCCAATTGGAGGGGGTTTGGGGGGAAAAGACAGCTGTTGCTAAATACAATGAATCAGTTGTTGGAAATGACCACAATAATATGAATTATTCCATTGCCCCCATTCAGCTATTATTATAATTTTTAAAGTGCCCTTGACTCCAGAGCGCTATATAAACGATAAGGGTTACCTTGGTTTGTCATCATAAATCAGGAGGCCATCATATACCTTGGGCAGTGGACCAAACATGACAGTCGGCAGATTCGGCTGATTTTAGTCTGTGGTGTATGGGCATCTAAACAGTTGGTTTAGACCTGAAGAGACATATTCTGCCTCTGGAGATCATAATACAACCAACACTTTCTTTTTGCTGCTCCAAGAAATTGGGCTTCTACTAATTTGAAAAGTATCTGTAAGTTGACTTATGTACAGAGCTAGGCAGGGCGAAGATGCAGGGTGGTGCTCCCCAGTTCTTTGATTTTCCTGTATGTGTACATTCGTTTGGATAGGGGATTTTATAGCTTTTTTGTGTCAGTTTCTCATTTTTTGAGCCAAAGCCAGAAGTGGATCTGAAGGTCAGCCTTTAGCCCGACTGTAAATATATAATTTAAGATGCCAACTATGGTATTAAGTTTAACCCCTTAGTGACCGCCATGCTGCCTTTTCACGGCGGCCACTAATGGGCTTTATTCCGATGCGTACGCCTTTTAACGGCGGGCGCATCGGAATAAATTACCGCCCGGCGGCGGCTGCAGGACGGGTGATCAGCGGTCAGTGTGACCGCTGACCCCCTCCTGTAACTGCCCGGAGCGGAGAATGACAGCGGCATTTAACGGGTCCCGGTGGATGCCGGACGGCGCCGCAGGTCCACTTACATGATCGCGATGTCCCGCGGCGCCATCCGGGGTCCCGATGTCTCCATGGTGATCCCGGGGTCCTAATGAAGGTCCCCGGGGTCACCATGGAGATGCCTCATGCTGACAGGGGTGGCCGTGGCTATTGCCTGTCAGCATGAGGCATGATGCAATACATTGCAGTACATCAGCTACTGCAATGTATTGTATCAGTGATCTAAGTATTTTACACTAGTGTACAGTAATGTACACTAGTGTAAAAGTAAAAAAAAGTGAAAAAAAAGTGTGCACCAAACACAACACAGCCCCCCCCCAATAATGAAGATGCATTACATTCCCCATACACTATAAAACATTACATAAAAGTGATCAAAAACACAAATCCTATACATATTTGGTATCGTTACGTCCGTAACGACCCAATCTATAAAACGATATCAATAATTATATCGCACTGTAAAAAAAAAATAAAAAAAACTGTATCAGAATAGCTGTATTTTATCAATCCACTTTAGAAAATGCGTCATAAAAGAGATCAAAAAGTCATATACATATAAAACTTGGTATCAATAGAAACTACAGATCTTCCCGCAAAAAATAAGCCCAAAACCAGCGCAAAAGATGAGAACGCTATGGATCTTGCAATGTGGCGACAGTTTTTGTGGGTTTTTGCTTGGAAGATAGTTTCTAGTGCGCCAAAGCGGTAATAGTTAAAAAAAAACTATACAAATGTGGTATCGCCGTAACCGTAGTGACCCAGAGAATACATGTATTATGTTATTAGTGACTGCCGATACGGATTTTTACGGCGATCACTAATGGGCTCTATTCTGCTGCCATCAGCTCTTTATGGCGATGGCGCAGAATAGTGCAGCAGCACCAGTAATGCCCGCAGCCCCCTCCTCTCAGCTACCGGAGGTCACTGAGGGGTTGGGGCAGAGTGTGGGGTCAGTCCCGGCAAGTCCCCTCACCGGCGATCGCCGCTATTACCTGTATAACAGCGGCCACCGGTAACAGACATTGCCAGCGCAGCTGAACGCTTTCATCTCTTCTCACAGTGAATCCACAGTGAGAGGAGATGAGAACATGTCCCCCCCGTCCCCAGAATTAACCCTAGTGACCTGGCCACTGACCCCCCCCCCCCTCCCTGGGCGTCCATCTGATCCAAGATGGCCGCCGCCATCACTGTGAACAGACTCTGTTCACAGTGATGGATTCCTAAAAATGATCAAAGCTTCATTCTCTCCACCACCGGAGGTGGCAGAGAGCATGGGGCAATGATCGGTGGCCACCCGGTGTGGTCCCAGTACAAGTGATCAGTGGTATATACTATATACCACTGATCGCTTGTTCCAAATGGTGCCGGCACTTTTTTACGCCTGTCACCAAAGTCAAGTGCCCTGGATTACCCGTAACCACCCCAGATTACCCGTAACCACCCCAGATTGCCTGTAACCACCCTAGATTGCCTGTAATCTCCCCAGATTGTCCGTATCCTCCCCAGATTGTCCGTATCCTCCCCAGATTGTCCGTATCCACCCCAGACAGCCCATAACCATCCCAGACAGCCCATAACCATCCCAGACAGCCCATAACCATCCCAGACAGCCCATAACCAACCCAGACAGCCCATAACCAACCCAGACAGCCCATAACCAACCCAGACAGCCCATAACCAACCCAGACAGCCCGTCGCCACCCCAGATTGCCCGTCGCCACCCCAGAGTGCCTGTGACCACCCCAGATTGCCCATAACCCCACCAGATTGCCTGTTGCCACCTCAGATAGCCAGTAAACACCCCGAGATTGTCTATTACCACCCCAGATAACCAGTAAACACCCACATATTGCCTGTAACTAAAATGACACTCCTTCTCTTCTGAGCCCTGCTGTGTGCCCACACAGTGGTTTATGCCCACATGTGGGGTACCATTGTACTCAGGAGAACCTCCGTTACAAATTTTTGGGTGCTTTTTCTCCCCTGTTCCTAGTGAAATTGAGAAATTTCAAACTAAACAAACATGTTATTGGATAAATTCAATTTTTTTTTTTTCATTTTTACTGTCTAGTTTTGAATACTTTCCTCCAATACCTGTGGGGTCAAAATGCTCACCACACCCCAAGATGAATTCCTTGAGGGGTGTACTTTCCAAAATGGGGTGACTTTTGGGGGGGTGGTTCTATTCTGTAGACATTACAGGGGCACTGCAAACGCACCTGGCGCTCAGAAACTTCTTCAGAAAAATCATGCACTGAAAATGCTTGGCGCTCCCTTCCTTCTGAGGCCCGCTGTGTGCCCACACAGTGGTTTATACCCACATATGGGGTACCATTCTACTCAGGAGTACCTGCGTTACATATATTGGGGTGAGTTTTCTCCCCTGTTCCTCGTGAAATTGAGAAATTTCAAACTAAACAAACATATTATTGAAAAAATTCTATTTTTTCATTTTTACTGTCTTCTTTTGAATACTTTCCTCTAATACCTGTGGGGTCGAAATGGTCACCACACCCCAAGATGTATTCTTTGAGGGGTGTACTTTCCAAAATGGGGTGACTTTTAGGGGGGTTCTATTCTGCTGACACTACAGGGGCTCTGCAAACGCACCTGGCGCTCAGAAACTTCTTCAGCAAAATCTGAACTGGAAATGCTAATAGGCGCTCCTTCCCTTCTGAGCCCCGCTGTGTGTCCATACAGTGGTTTACGCCCACATATGGGGTACCATTGTGCTCAGGAGAACCTGCGTTACAAAATTTGGGGTGCATTTTCTCTCATGTTTATTATGAAAATGAGATACTTTAATCTTAACAAATACATTATTGGAAAATTTCTATTTTCCATTTTTTCCGGCCTAATTGTGAATACTTTCCTCCAGCCCCTGTAGGGTTAAAATGCTCATTATACCCCTAGATTAATTCTTTAAGGTGTCTAGTTTCCAAAATGGGGTCACTTATGGGGGTTTTCAGTATACAAGCCTCCTAAATCAACTTAAAAAAAGAACTGGTCCCTTTAAAAAAAATCAGTTTTGGAAATTTCATGAAAATTTGATAATTTGCTGATACATTTCTAAGCCCCGTAACACCCTAACAAAGTGAAATATGTTTACGAAATGAAGCCAGAATAAAGAGGACATATTGATAATATGACTTACTAACTAATTTTTGTCATGTGCCTTTTTTTTTTTTAGAAGCAAAGAATTTCAAAGTTCCTAAAGTGCAAAATTTTAAAATTTTTCATTATATTTTGATGTTTTTCACAAAAAACACACAAGACAGTGACCAAATTTTGCCACTAACATAAAGTACCATATGTTACGAAAAAACAATCTCAGAATCGCTAGCATACGTTGAAGCATCACTGAGCTTTAAAGGGACAGTGTCACATTTTTGATAATTTTTTAATGAAAAGTAATAAGTATAAATAAGTCTGTGTGATGTTGTTGTTGTTTTTTTTTAATGTAGTGTTTCAGTATTTTTTTCTAAAATGTATTGCTGCACAGGGGGCTGCCATGTTTATAGTGTCTGTGTGTGACGTCATTTCACGACACACACACGGACACTATACGGTACCTCCACATCATTGAAGTGAACCGACGGGAGTCCGTCTGGTTCACTTCACTGGAGGCTCCGTCACTGTGTACTGCGCATGTGCATAGACATGCGCAGTACACAGCTACAGTACATGGGGCGGGTGGCGGCGCCATTTTCTTGAGGTCCCAGCCCTAGAACCGGGGAGGAGAGAGAGACCGCACAGTGAGTGGACAGGAGAACTGTGTGCAGCTCTCTCTCCACCCCCGCCCCCCGCCGGAGGGGGAGAAATTGAATAAACTTTTGCTTTGGGTGCCGGGACATTGCTATCACCCAGCAATGTCCTGGCACCAGTCACCGCAGCTCTCTCCTTCTTTCCCCCAGCAGCAGCTCAGCAGCGTTCTGTGGGGGAACGGGCTTAGAGATGCTGCGGGGGGAAGATGGAGAGTGTAAGGCTTATGGCAGGGGGAGCAGGGCACAGCAGCGTCTGCTGCATGCTGTCCCCCCTGCGGTTGCCGGACCCGAGAGCGCCGGCATCACGATGGTGATGGGGGCAGAGAGGAGGTGAGGGGATGATGGGGGTGACGGAGGAGGTGATAGGGCCGGATTTAGCATCGGGGGGTCTAATGGGGCAGAAAAATCCTATGCAGACCTGAGAGGGATCTGGGCAGCTGTCAGTGAACCGGGCCGGCGAGGACTGGTGGTGCGCGGGGCTCCCCCGCTCCGGGCTGTGACAGGAGTGGAATGCGGCCTGGGAGATGGGGCAGCCCCGGCGTCCACCGCCCGCCGCCGCTGTTTCCACCTGGTGGCCCTGGACGCTGGGGCTGCCCTATCTCCCAGCCTGCATTCCAC